>NW_016107849.1:475636-573748 GCF_001604975.1 Cebus imitator | reverse complement strand
GACCAGGATGGTCTCGATCTCTTGACCTCGCGATCCACCCGCCTCGGCCTCCCAAAGTGCTGGGATTACAGGCTTGAGCCACCGCGCCCGGCCCGGGAGAATAATTTTTTAAGAAACCATTTATAACATCCTGATGGGCAGCACCTAGAAGACGACATTCTGGCAACAGGAATTCCCAACACAGCAGAAGCTCCTTCCAACCTCTGAGGCTGAGGAAGTGGGGCGTTTGGCTGGTTTTCAGCAGCCATCAACTCACTGACCCTCCGCTTTGCTTTATTGCATGTGCTGCCATTTTCCACACATCACTGGCTCCAAACTTTCTTCTCTCCAGAACGCTTTCATCTCATTTGCCTTCTCTATTACTCTCTGGGTCTTTTTACTTTCCTTCCCAACCTTCATTAATTTCAGCAAATATATATTAAGCACCTACTCTTGCAAAACACTACATCACTTTATCTCTCTTTGTAACACTCCAAAATACCCATTTTCCTTCCTCAGAAACACTATCCTCTAGGTTCTTAAAAAATGCTGTGTGGATAGGAGGGGAATGATAAGTTCTTGTGAAATATTTCAGACTTAAAAAAAAAAACCACAGAGTAATATAACAAAATACCTATGTACCTACTGCCCACCTTAAAAGATAAAACATTAATACAACTGGCGTCTCTGTGTACCCTCTCCCTGGCCACGTCTACTCTCTATCTCCTCAAATATAACCACTAAACTGAATTTGGTTTTTATTATTCCCATGCATTTTAAAACATTTGTATTAGGTATGTCTATATCCAGTCACAATTGAATACATAATATATAGCATTGTTTCACATTTTCTTAAACTGGATATGCATGGTTTTTCTTTACATACATATTTTCTTTCTTTTGTTGGCTCTTTTGCTCAGCATTGTGCAGTAGCCATCCATGTTCATACTTGTAGCTCTTGTTTATTCCACTGTTATTACTATTATTCCATTAAGTAAGTTTACCCCAGTATATTTATCCAGTCTCTGCCTGATGGACATTTAAGTTAATTCCAATATTTTTGTTATTATAAGCAGTGCCACTGTGAACATTTTTGCATGAGGCTTCCTGCACGCATCCCTAATATTCTCTTTAGCTTCACCTACATATTGAATACCAGAGGAGTTTCTATTCCTTAAGTTGTCAGTGAAACTTCTTTTGACGCAGCTATGTTCCCCCCGCCCCTCGCCTGCACTATGACTTAAAAGGACATGGCCGAGCTACTTTGATCAGTGAGGCTGAAAGATTCCAATAGATACCACCCTCAGCCTCCCTGGTCTTCAGCTCTGCCACTTGTCAACCTGCCATGGAGCCAGGGAAGTTGTCTTCCCATTCCGTGAACCTCGGCGCAGAATCAAAGTCGTTGCTATTGGGTTTTATATGACATTTCTGATTCACTGTTTGTTCCCTGACACATAAGACATGATGCTCTCCTGAGAAATTAATTTGGATTTCCTTTACACTTTAAATTGTAAAACCGGAATGAGCATCTCAGCCTGGGTGGTCTATTTCCTAGCTTATTTTTCCTAATCCCTTTCCCTGCAGTTGGCTAACAGCACCATTATCCACTCCTAGGCAAGAGCTGGGATGTCATGTCCCAAGTTTGTTCAGTCCACTGGCTTGCTTTATTTCCTTTATCATCTCTCTTGTCTGTGCTTCCAGATGTTATTAAATAATCTTCTAGATATGCCTTTAGGATTTGCTACAAAGACACTTGAGATAAAGTGTCTGTCAGAACCAATCCAGTAAGAATAAATGGGAAATATTTGGTATGAGAGTTGGGACCTTCCCTCCAGCAGTGATTATTCTAAGACAGAACAGTTTCCAACTGAAGACAGAGTCTCCTTTATCAAGATGTTAAAATCTTCCTCATAGTGCCTAGGAAACAAATCTCCTTTTTATCATTTGCCTGAATACTGTGTCTTAATGACTTTACAAGAAGGATACATGTGAAGAGCCTGAATAAAACCATGATAGAAGTAAGGATATTTGAGAAATAAGAATATTGAGAAGGAATACTTGTCTAATAGCTAAGTGCAATAAACTGCTAATAGCCATAATCATTGACATTCCAGGCAAAAAGACAAATGCTTTTTTTTTTAAGGAATGATTTTTTTTTTATTTCAATAGGTTTTTGGGATACAAGTTGTATTTGGTTACATGGATGAGCTCTTTAGTGTTGATTTCTGAGATTATGATGCACCCATCACCTGAGCAGTGTACACTACACCCAATGTGTGGTCTTTTATCTCTTATCCCTTCCCATCGCTTCCCCCAAGTCCCCAAACTCCATCATATCATTCTCATGCTTTGCATCCTCATAGCTCCCATTTATGAGTGAGAACATAAGATATTGGGTTTTCCATTCCTGGGTTACTTCACTTAAACTAAAGTTCTCCCATTCCATACAGGTTGCTGCAAATGTCATTATGTCGTTCCTTTTTACGGCTGAGCAGTACTCCATGGTATTTATACCACAATTTCTTTATCCATTCATTGACTGATGGGCATTTGGCTGGTTTCATATTCTTCCAATTGCAAATTGTGCTGCTATAAACATGTGTGTGCAAGTATCTTTTTCATATGATGACTTCTTTTCCTCTGGGTAGATACCCAGTAGTGGGATTGCTAGATCAAATAGTAGTTCTACTTTTAGCTCTTTAAGGAATCTCTACACTGTTTTCATAGTGGTTGTACCAGTTTACATTCCCACCAGCAGTGTAAAAGTGTTCTCTTTTCACCACATCCACACTGACATCTATTATTTTTTGCTTTTTTGATTGTGGCCATTCTTGCAGGAGTAAGGTGGTATGGCATTTTGGTTTTGATTTGCATTTCCCTGATCATTAGTGATGTTGAGCATTTTTTCATATATTTGTTGGACATTTGTGTATCTTCTTTTGAGAATTGTCTATTCATGTCCTTAGCCTACTTTTTGATGGGATTGTTTGATTTTATTCTTGCTGATTTGTTTGAGTTTCTTATAGATTCTGAATATTAGTCTTTCATCACATGTATAGGTTTTGAAGATTTCTCCCACTCCATGGGTTGCCTGTTTACTCCACTGATTATTTCTTTTGCTATGCAGAAGCTTTTTCATTTAATTAAGTCCCATCTATTTATCTTTGTTTTTGTTGCATTTGCTTTTGAGTTTTTGGTCACAGAAGTCCTTGCCTAAGCCAATGAAAAGAAATGAAATTCTTTACCAAAAAATGGTAACAACCAAGACAACAAAAGGAACTACTAATAACACAGAATATATAAAGAATACAACTGAAATATACATCCCCAAAGGACTTATATATTATAAAATTGGTGTTGGGAAGGAAGACAATACCTTCTAAAATTGCCACGTGAAAATCTAAATTGAGAATTTGTCACCAAAAGCATGTAGGGCAAGTTTTCCCGATTGAGTACATATTCCTTGATTTACACACACACACACACCCCCACACAGTCACAAAGCATGAATGCACATATGCATGCACACAGTGTATGCCTGAACTTTCAAGTACTTTAAATGTTTGCAAGTGAAATAATACGGACACACTTTAGAGGTGCTCTGTCTTTGCCACTAGACCAATTACACATTTATAATCTATTTAGTCAGCATTCATTATAGTCACACATTGTACCAGTTGTTTTTATGAGGCTTTAATACACAACCAAACCAAGGCAAATTGCTTCACATGTATTATTTTATTTGCTCCTCATGGAGGACATTCTTTTCCTCCTTTTTTTCATGAGGAAACTGGAGTTTCAATCAGTAAATAATCTACCCAAGTTTCCTCAGTGAATGAAGAGCAGGACTGTGAACCCAAGGTTATCTGTTGGGCTCCAAAATTTGAGGACTCAGGCAGTACGCTAACCTGGGTTCACACGAAAACAACCATGATACTTAAAATCTTTTAGTCCTCACAGTACCTTGAGTATAGTAGGTGTGGACAGATGGGTGGATGGATGGATGAATGAATGGATGGATGGATAGATGGATAAATGGAAAGATGAATGGATGGAGAGATGGACAGATTGGGAAGAGGAAGGGTGGTGGTTCTCTCCATAATAAGGTATGTACATAAACAAACATCCTTCTGGATATGGAGAGCCTCTATTACTATCTATATTAGGTAGGTAGGTAGAAAATTTTTAAAAAATCTGTTTCATGAATTTAATTTTCCCTTAAAGTTTCCTTTAATGTTTATATCTGAATAGACAGCACAGATGGAAGTATTTAGAAATGAAGTTTCGGGCCGGGAGCGGTGGCTCATGCCTATAATCCCAGCACTTTGGGAGGCCGAGGCAGGTGGATCACGAGGTCAAGACATCGAGACCATCCTGGCCAACAAGGTGAAACCCCGTCTCTGCTAAAAATACAAAAATTAGCTGGACATGGTGGCACGCGCCTGTAGTCCCAGCTACTCAGGAGGCTGAGGCAGGAGAATTGCTTAAACCCAGGAGGTGGAGGTTGCGGTGAACCGAGATCATGCCATTGCATTCCAGCCTAGGTAACAAGAGCGAAACTCTGTCTCAAAAAAAAAAAAAGAAAGTTAAGTTTCCCAAGTGTGTCTGTATGCCCTGAGCTCAGTTGAGGAACACTCGAAAATAGCAAGTCTAGGTTTTAATCCCTGCATGGATCTGATGGTTTCACCAGCTTTTCCCATTCCAAACCTTTCTGTGCAGCCAGCTGCCTCCCCTGAACAGAAGTGGCCTGGCCACAGCAACCTCCAGGAAAAAAAGGAGGGGGAAAGTCTACACACCCACATCTGCTAAAATAGCAACCTGCATTCCCCTAGCAGAGCCATAAAATCCTCTCTCTATAAGGCAATCAGCATTTTCTCAGGATGGCCAAACCTTGAGCATGAAGTAGGAAACTCAAGTAAGAAAGAACAAACCTGCACATGAGCTGCGTGAAGCACAGGCGCCAGGACTGACACCAGAGCCAGGGCAGCCCACGTCCAACAAGCTACAGGCCCTGCACAAGCGGGGCACTACTACATAAACACTGATGGGATGCTCCAGGAAGGATTTTGCACACATTGTTTAATGAATCTTCATCTTGCTAAAGCTCATATTGTGTTGACCCCATACTGCAGATGAGGAGAGTAAGGTTTCCAAGCAGTCGGATGATTTACAGGACAGAGCCAAGAATCAAGCCCGGGTCTGTCGGGTTTCGAAGCTAGTGTGATTCCAAACACACTGCACTCCTAATGGCCCCTTCCTGTCCTTCACTCATCCATCTGTCACCCAGCTGCATAGTACAGCTCCCCAGGTGCACAGTAATGTGAGACTTAGTTAAATAACAGTAATAAAGACCCATATGAAATGTTTACAGCCATATTAAGTTTTCCTGATTGTAGAGTAACTGGGTACTCCCTGCAGCTGACGAGTATTTGGCTTTGAGATTTAACCAAGACTGCTCAAAGTACACAATCACAGCCCACAGGAGAGGAGATACTGCACCAAAGACAGGGAAATGACCAGTGTGATCCATTTTGTGTGCAAGCTATGACGATGCTAGAGACTTTGATCAAGTGGGTCTCCCTGAGATGAAAATAACACCCTAGTTCAAAGCAGTAAGCACGCTGATGCATGTTCTTGAGAGCATAGCTTTCATCTGTTTCCCAAAGAGGAGCAAGAACCCTCAGAAAATGGGAAGCACCAACTCAGGGATTCCTGTTTTGTTTGGTTTTGTTTTTTTGAGACGGAGTCTCGCTCTGTCACCCAAGCTGGAGTGCAGTGGCGCAATCTCAATTTCAGTTCACTGCAACCTCCGACTCCCTGGTTCAAGCAATTCTCCTGCCTCAGCCTCCCAAGTAACTGGTATTACAGGCACATGCCACCACGCCCAGCTAATTTTTTGTGTTTTTAATAGAGACAGGGTTTCACCACGTTGGCCAGGATGGTTGCAATCTCCTAACCTCGTGATCTGCCCATCTTGGCCTCACAAAGTGCTGGGATTACAGGCGTGAGACACCTCGCCCAGCCTTGAAGGCCAATTTTTTAGGTGTTGTCACACAGCAGCTGTGGAAAAGGTTTGCTGTTGGCATCTGTTTGGCATTCAAAGCCAAACTCAGGCTATTTTCCAAGCCTTCCGTGCTTGGCCTTCCAGGACAGGAAATGCAGATGAACATCCTAAACAGACTCTGCTCCAAGCTGAATTCAGAATTCTTCTGAATCCCTGTTCAATCTGCCTGCAGTGCTTCACCACATGTTACAGTGGTTGCAAAGCTGCACTGTGTTCATTACCAGGAGCACACTCCACAGCTGATTTCAAATTTCCACAGACGACAACTGTGAAAGTGGGCAGCCAACTGGCCCTTAGCTGTTAGCCAAAGAGCATAGATTCTCAAGAAAGAGAAGTCAAGGATGAAGCCACAGCAAGACTAACATTTGGAATCTAAATTTGACACTGCTGGAAAGGGCCAAAGGCCTCAAACTCTTGTGCTCTGGAAGGTACTGTTTCACTGAAAAGGAGAAGGATGTCCCTGACAGGTCAAGCAAATGTTTTCAGGACACTGTGGGGTTCCCAGCCACAAACTGCGTGTCAAAACAGAGACCTCGAAGGTGTGGGCATCAGGCAGAATTGATGTGCGGCCAAGGGAACAGGAAACAATGAGATAATAACCCCCACTGAAGCCTAGAAACCAAGAACAAACAAACATACACCCAGGGTCCCTGGGATGTCACATCATGGGCACCCTGCCAGGGAGTTCTGAGGGGGCACAGAGCTTCCCTCCCTTGCCATCTCTCTGAAGCCCCCCCACCTCGAATTCTAGGCAAAGGCTGTGCTTCCCTACAGCTAGGCTGGAAGGGAAAGAACTTTCTTTAAACTACAGCTGAGGAAGTCAAGACTTCAAGAAGCAGTTTGAACAGCAGGGAGCTGGATAGAGAACAGGCACAAGATCGAAAGTTTCCTCCAGAATCAGTCAAGTCTGCAGTCTCACTTTTATACATAATAGGAAATCCAAAGAGCAGAGGACGTGGCCCCAGCAAAACATTATAATAATAAAATCCACGATATACAATGCAGAACTTCTTACCATAAGCATGCCTTACTTTTCTATTTCTTTAAAAGCCACTAAAAATATAAAAAATAAAAATTCTATGAAGTAGATATCATGGGTATCATGGTCACCACATTCTGTGAGTAACTACTCCACCCAAGGTCACATAGTTAATTAGTGGAGAACTAGAACTCAGGCCTTCTAACACTTAACTATTTCTTCAGTTCACCTCTCCAAAGACATCTACAATAGCTGCATGGGTTCCAACTTTTTACAGGATGTTTCTTAGCAGTAAAGGTGACTTTACAGGCCAAATGAGTGGTGTCTCCCTTTAGATGTCAGCAAGGTGGGAGAAAGGGCCCGGGTGACTGTCTTATTCAGCTGAGGCCTCATGTATACTCGGCACACAGACGACAGCCTCCCCTGCCCTGGGTACTCCTCGATGTTCTGGAAATGCAAAGGCATTAAGAAATGGACCCCAGCCACCTGAGTTCACACAGAAAAGAGGGGGCAGAGAAGTAAAGAGACTTTACAGTACAGCATGAGAGTACTGGGATGGTGGTGGGTGCAGGATGCCACAGCGGCATTTATCAGTGTTTATTGGGTCCCACATTAGGCCGGGCCCTGGGGATTCAGGGACAAATAGGAGGAGGTCCTTATCTTTGAGGATCTCTCTAGCCAAGGGAAGTAAATTAACTCGGCATAATGGGATCAGCCAATAAGTGCTTTAGCAGACATTCGAATAGAACTCAGAGGATGGAGGAGAGGATTCTGAGCTGCCGGGCACCTGGCACTCACTGAGTAACCCCTAGCAAAGGCCACAGTCAGCGTGGCCCTAATGCACTACCGACTCTGCCGCTGTGCTCCTCCACCCTTCCCTCCAACTGTTGGAATAACTGAGAAAGTTCAGGGGTTTGTCTCACTTCAAAGCGGTTTTCCTCATTGTCGCTGTTCTTGTGAAGCAATCCTTCAGCTCTCTGTTTGCCTTCTCCTTATCATTGTTTTCTCTGCCAGGCCTGGTGGGGCCTTCAGAGAGAAATCCATTTGGGAATAGCCGTCCTCCCAGAAAAGTCCATCAAAGGCAGCTCCTGCGGGTAAAAGGCTCCGCAAGCGGAGGGCAGCTGTAAGAACCACACCAGCTGCTCTCCTGGGTCAATAGGTCAAGCCCAACAAAAACTCGAGCTCATATTTCTGACCCTGAGTGCCTCAATAAACTTTAGAGGGCATTTTGAGTACTGAAGTGATGTTTGTAAAAATAACTAGAAGTGGGGTATTTCTACTCCGGTGTGATAGCAAAGAAAAATTCAAAATGGCTGACAAACGGCTACCACTGAGTCAAGCAAGAGAACTGAAAAACCTGCTGGAAAAAGAAAATGCTCCTGAGACAGAAAGAGTTGGAGGTATGGATTCTAAATTGATCTTCCAACACAAAGAGACAGTTCAAGAGAGAAGTTGATATGAATCAAAAGTGATCTGTAGCCTCAGTCCTCTGGAAGGAAGAAGGAAGACTGGGAGCATTTGCAGGTCTCTCCACAGAGCAATTACACGGACCCTAACAGTGAACGTTTGTTGTTGTTGTTGTTGTTGTTGTTGTTNCTTCACCTACATATTGAATACCAGAGGAGTTTCTATTCCTTAAGTTGTCAGTGAAACTTCTTTTGACGCAGCTATGTTCCCCCCGCCCCTCGCCTCCTCCATGACTTAAAAGGACATGGCCGAGCTACTTTGATCAGTGAGGCTGAAAGATTCCAATAGATACCACCCTCAGCCTCCCTGGTCTTCAGCTCTGCCACTTGTCAACCTGCCATGGAGCCAGGGAAGTTGTCTTCCCATTCCGTGAACCTCGGCGCAGAATCAAAGTCGTTGCTATTGGGTTTTATATGACATTTCTGATTCACTGTTTGTTCCCTGACACATAAGACATGATGCTCTCCTGAGAAATTAATTTGGATTTCCTTTACACTTTAAATTGTAAAACCGGAATGAGCATCTCAGCCTGGGTGGTCTATTTCCTAGCTTATTTTTCCTAATCCCTTTCCCTGCAGTTGGCTAACAGCACCATTATCCACTCCTAGGCAAGAGCTGGGATGTCATGTCCCAAGTTTGTTCAGTCCACTGGCTTGCTTTATTTCCTTTATCATCTCTCTTGTCTGTGCTTCCAGATGTTATTAAATAATCTTCTAGATATGCCTTTAGGATTTGCTACAAAGACACTTGAGATAAAGTGTCTGTCAGAACCAATCCAGTAAGAATAAATGGGAAATATTTGGTATGAGAGTTGGGACCTTCCCTCCAGCAGTGATTATTCTAAGACAGAACAGTTTCCAACTGAAGACAGAGTCTCCTTTATCAAGATGTTAAAATCTTCCTCATAGTGCCTAGGAAACAAATCTCCTTTTTATCATTTGCCTGAATACTGTGTCTTAATGACTTTACAAGAAGGATACATGTGAAGAGCCTGAATAAAACCATGATAGAAGTAAGGATATTTGAGAAATAAGAATATTGAGAAGGAATACTTGTCTAATAGCTAAGTGCAATAAACTGCTAATAGCCATAATCATTGACATTCCAGGCAAAAAGACAAATGCTTTTTTTTTTAAGGAATGATTTTTTTTTTATTTCAATAGGTTTTTGGGATACAAGTTGTATTTGGTTACATGGATGAGCTCTTTAGTGTTGATTTCTGAGATTATGATGCACCCATCACCTGAGCAGTGTACACTACACCCAATGTGTGGTCTTTTATCTCTTATCCCTTCCCATCGCTTCCCCCAAGTCCCCAAACTCCATCATATCATTCTCATGCTTTGCATCCTCATAGCTCCCATTTATGAGTGAGAACATAAGATATTGGGTTTTCCATTCCTGGGTTACTTCACTTAAACTAAAGTTCTCCCATTCCATACAGGTTGCTGCAAATGTCATTATGTCGTTCCTTTTTACGGCTGAGCAGTACTCCATGGTATTTATACCACAATTTCTTTATCCATTCATTGACTGATGGGCATTTGGCTGGTTTCATATTCTTCCAATTGCAAATTGTGCTGCTATAAACATGTGTGTGCAAGTATCTTTTTCATATGATGACTTCTTTTCCTCTGGGTAGATACCCAGTAGTGGGATTGCTAGATCAAATAGTAGTTCTACTTTTAGCTCTTTAAGGAATCTCTACACTGTTTTCATAGTGGTTGTACCAGTTTACATTCCCACCAGCAGTGTAAAAGTGTTCTCTTTTCACCACATCCACACTGACATCTATTATTTTTTGCTTTTTTGATTGTGGCCATTCTTGCAGGAGTAAGGTGGTATGGCATTTTGGTTTTGATTTGCATTTCCCTGATCATTAGTGATGTTGAGCATTTTTTCATATATTTGTTGGACATTTGTGTATCTTCTTTTGAGAATTGTCTATTCATGTCCTTAGCCTACTTTTTGATGGGATTGTTTGATTTTATTCTTGCTGATTTGTTTGAGTTTCTTATAGATTCTGAATATTAGTCTTTCATCACATGTATAGGTTTTGAAGATTTCTCCCACTCCATGGGTTGCCTGTTTACTCCACTGATTATTTCTTTTGCTATGCAGAAGCTTTTTCATTTAATTAAGTCCCATCTATTTATCTTTGTTTTTGTTGCATTTGCTTTTGAGTTTTTGGTCACAGAAGTCCTTGCCTAAGCCAATGAAAAGAAATGAAATTCTTTACCAAAAAATGGTAACAACCAAGACAACAAAAGGAACTACTAATAACACAGAATATATAAAGAATACAACTGAAATATACATCCCCAAAGGACTTATATATTATAAAATTGGTGTTGGGAAGGAAGACAATACCTTCTAAAATTGCCACGTGAAAATCTAAATTGAGAATTTGTCACCAAAAGCATGTAGGGCAAGTTTTCCCGATTGAGTACATATTCCTTGATTTACACACACACACACACCCCCACACAGTCACAAAGCATGAATGCACATATGCATGCACACAGTGTATGCCTGAACTTTCAAGTACTTTAAATGTTTGCAAGTGAAATAATACGGACACACTTTAGAGGTGCTCTGTCTTTGCCACTAGACCAATTACACATTTATAATCTATTTAGTCAGCATTCATTATAGTCACACATTGTACCAGTTGTTTTTATGAGGCTTTAATACACAACCAAACCAAGGCAAATTGCTTCACATGTATTATTTTATTTGCTCCTCATGGAGGACATTCTTTTCCTCCTTTTTTTCATGAGGAAACTGGAGTTTCAATCAGTAAATAATCTACCCAAGTTTCCTCAGTGAATGAAGAGCAGGACTGTGAACCCAAGGTTATCTGTTGGGCTCCAAAATTTGAGGACTCAGGCAGTACGCTAACCTGGGTTCACACGAAAACAACCATGATACTTAAAATCTTTTAGTCCTCACAGTACCTTGAGTATAGTAGGTGTGGACAGATGGGTGGATGGATGGATGAATGAATGGATGGATGGATAGATGGATAAATGGAAAGATGAATGGATGGAGAGATGGACAGATTGGGAAGAGGAAGGGTGGTGGTTCTCTCCATAATAAGGTATGTACATAAACAAACATCCTTCTGGATATGGAGAGCCTCTATTACTATCTATATTAGGTAGGTAGGTAGAAAATTTTTAAAAAATCTGTTTCATGAATTTAATTTTCCCTTAAAGTTTCCTTTAATGTTTATATCTGAATAGACAGCACAGATGGAAGTATTTAGAAATGAAGTTTCGGGCCGGGAGCGGTGGCTCATGCCTATAATCCCAGCACTTTGGGAGGCCGAGGCAGGTGGATCACGAGGTCAAGACATCGAGACCATCCTGGCCAACAAGGTGAAACCCCGTCTCTGCTAAAAATACAAAAATTAGCTGGACATGGTGGCACGCGCCTGTAGTCCCAGCTACTCAGGAGGCTGAGGCAGGAGAATTGCTTAAACCCAGGAGGTGGAGGTTGCGGTGAACCGAGATCATGCCATTGCATTCCAGCCTAGGTAACAAGAGCGAAACTCTGTCTCAAAAAAAAAAAAAGAAAGTTAAGTTTCCCAAGTGTGTCTGTATGCCCTGAGCTCAGTTGAGGAACACTCGAAAATAGCAAGTCTAGGTTTTAATCCCTGCATGGATCTGATGGTTTCACCAGCTTTTCCCATTCCAAACCTTTCTGTGCAGCCAGCTGCCTCCCCTGAACAGAAGTGGCCTGGCCACAGCAACCTCCAGGAAAAAAAGGAGGGGGAAAGTCTACACACCCACATCTGCTAAAATAGCAACCTGCATTCCCCTAGCAGAGCCATAAAATCCTCTCTCTATAAGGCAATCAGCATTTTCTCAGGATGGCCAAACCTTGAGCATGAAGTAGGAAACTCAAGTAAGAAAGAACAAACCTGCACATGAGCTGCGTGAAGCACAGGCGCCAGGACTGACACCAGAGCCAGGGCAGCCCACGTCCAACAAGCTACAGGCCCTGCACAAGCGGGGCACTACTACATAAACACTGATGGGATGCTCCAGGAAGGATTTTGCACACATTGTTTAATGAATCTTCATCTTGCTAAAGCTCATATTGTGTTGACCCCATACTGCAGATGAGGAGAGTAAGGTTTCCAAGCAGTCGGATGATTTACAGGACAGAGCCAAGAATCAAGCCCGGGTCTGTCGGGTTTCGAAGCTAGTGTGATTCCAAACACACTGCACTCCTAATGGCCCCTTCCTGTCCTTCACTCATCCATCTGTCACCCAGCTGCATAGTACAGCTCCCCAGGTGCACAGTAATGTGAGACTTAGTTAAATAACAGTAATAAAGACCCATATGAAATGTTTACAGCCATATTAAGTTTTCCTGATTGTAGAGTAACTGGGTACTCCCTGCAGCTGACGAGTATTTGGCTTTGAGATTTAACCAAGACTGCTCAAAGTACACAATCACAGCCCACAGGAGAGGAGATACTGCACCAAAGACAGGGAAATGACCAGTGTGATCCATTTTGTGTGCAAGCTATGACGATGCTAGAGACTTTGATCAAGTGGGTCTCCCTGAGATGAAAATAACACCCTAGTTCAAAGCAGTAAGCACGCTGATGCATGTTCTTGAGAGCATAGCTTTCATCTGTTTCCCAAAGAGGAGCAAGAACCCTCAGAAAATGGGAAGCACCAACTCAGGGATTCCTGTTTTGTTTGGTTTTGTTTTTTTGAGACGGAGTCTCGCTCTGTCACCCAAGCTGGAGTGCAGTGGCGCAATCTCAATTTCAGTTCACTGCAACCTCCGACTCCCTGGTTCAAGCAATTCTCCTGCCTCAGCCTCCCAAGTAACTGGTATTACAGGCACATGCCACCACGCCCAGCTAATTTTTTGTGTTTTTAATAGAGACAGGGTTTCACCACGTTGGCCAGGATGGTTGCAATCTCCTAACCTCGTGATCTGCCCATCTTGGCCTCACAAAGTGCTGGGATTACAGGCGTGAGACACCTCGCCCAGCCTTGAAGGCCAATTTTTTAGGTGTTGTCACACAGCAGCTGTGGAAAAGGTTTGCTGTTGGCATCTGTTTGGCATTCAAAGCCAAACTCAGGCTATTTTCCAAGCCTTCCGTGCTTGGCCTTCCAGGACAGGAAATGCAGATGAACATCCTAAACAGACTCTGCTCCAAGCTGAATTCAGAATTCTTCTGAATCCCTGTTCAATCTGCCTGCAGTGCTTCACCACATGTTACAGTGGTTGCAAAGCTGCACTGTGTTCATTACCAGGAGCACACTCCACAGCTGATTTCAAATTTCCACAGACGACAACTGTGAAAGTGGGCAGCCAACTGGCCCTTAGCTGTTAGCCAAAGAGCATAGATTCTCAAGAAAGAGAAGTCAAGGATGAAGCCACAGCAAGACTAACATTTGGAATCTAAATTTGACACTGCTGGAAAGGGCCAAAGGCCTCAAACTCTTGTGCTCTGGAAGGTACTGTTTCACTGAAAAGGAGAAGGATGTCCCTGACAGGTCAAGCAAATGTTTTCAGGACACTGTGGGGTTCCCAGCCACAAACTGCGTGTCAAAACAGAGACCTCGAAGGTGTGGGCATCAGGCAGAATTGATGTGCGGCCAAGGGAACAGGAAACAATGAGATAATAACCCCCACTGAAGCCTAGAAACCAAGAACAAACAAACATACACCCAGGGTCCCTGGGATGTCACATCATGGGCACCCTGCCAGGGAGTTCTGAGGGGGCACAGAGCTTCCCTCCCTTGCCATCTCTCTGAAGCCCCCCCACCTCGAATTCTAGGCAAAGGCTGTGCTTCCCTACAGCTAGGCTGGAAGGGAAAGAACTTTCTTTAAACTACAGCTGAGGAAGTCAAGACTTCAAGAAGCAGTTTGAACAGCAGGGAGCTGGATAGAGAACAGGCACAAGATCGAAAGTTTCCTCCAGAATCAGTCAAGTCTGCAGTCTCACTTTTATACATAATAGGAAATCCAAAGAGCAGAGGACGTGGCCCCAGCAAAACATTATAATAATAAAATCCACGATATACAATGCAGAACTTCTTACCATAAGCATGCCTTACTTTTCTATTTCTTTAAAAGCCACTAAAAATATAAAAAATAAAAATTCTATGAAGTAGATATCATGGGTATCATGGTCACCACATTCTGTGAGTAACTACTCCACCCAAGGTCACATAGTTAATTAGTGGAGAACTAGAACTCAGGCCTTCTAACACTTAACTATTTCTTCAGTTCACCTCTCCAAAGACATCTACAATAGCTGCATGGGTTCCAACTTTTTACAGGATGTTTCTTAGCAGTAAAGGTGACTTTACAGGCCAAATGAGTGGTGTCTCCCTTTAGATGTCAGCAAGGTGGGAGAAAGGGCCCGGGTGACTGTCTTATTCAGCTGAGGCCTCATGTATACTCGGCACACAGACGACAGCCTCCCCTGCCCTGGGTACTCCTCGATGTTCTGGAAATGCAAAGGCATTAAGAAATGGACCCCAGCCACCTGAGTTCACACAGAAAAGAGGGGGCAGAGAAGTAAAGAGACTTTACAGTACAGCATGAGAGTACTGGGATGGTGGTGGGTGCAGGATGCCACAGCGGCATTTATCAGTGTTTATTGGGTCCCACATTAGGCCGGGCCCTGGGGATTCAGGGACAAATAGGAGGAGGTCCTTATCTTTGAGGATCTCTCTAGCCAAGGGAAGTAAATTAACTCGGCATAATGGGATCAGCCAATAAGTGCTTTAGCAGACATTCGAATAGAACTCAGAGGATGGAGGAGAGGATTCTGAGCTGCCGGGCACCTGGCACTCACTGAGTAACCCCTAGCAAAGGCCACAGTCAGCGTGGCCCTAATGCACTACCGACTCTGCCGCTGTGCTCCTCCACCCTTCCCTCCAACTGTTGGAATAACTGAGAAAGTTCAGGGGTTTGTCTCACTTCAAAGCGGTTTTCCTCATTGTCGCTGTTCTTGTGAAGCAATCCTTCAGCTCTCTGTTTGCCTTCTCCTTATCATTGTTTTCTCTGCCAGGCCTGGTGGGGCCTTCAGAGAGAAATCCATTTGGGAATAGCCGTCCTCCCAGAAAAGTCCATCAAAGGCAGCTCCTGCGGGTAAAAGGCTCCGCAAGCGGAGGGCAGCTGTAAGAACCACACCAGCTGCTCTCCTGGGTCAATAGGTCAAGCCCAACAAAAACTCGAGCTCATATTTCTGACCCTGAGTGCCTCAATAAACTTTAGAGGGCATTTTGAGTACTGAAGTGATGTTTGTAAAAATAACTAGAAGTGGGGTATTTCTACTCCGGTGTGATAGCAAAGAAAAATTCAAAATGGCTGACAAACGGCTACCACTGAGTCAAGCAAGAGAACTGAAAAACCTGCTGGAAAAAGAAAATGCTCCTGAGACAGAAAGAGTTGGAGGTATGGATTCTAAATTGATCTTCCAACACAAAGAGACAGTTCAAGAGAGAAGTTGATATGAATCAAAAGTGATCTGTAGCCTCAGTCCTCTGGAAGGAAGAAGGAAGACTGGGAGCATTTGCAGGTCTCTCCACAGAGCAATTACACGGACCCTAACAGTGAACGTTTGTTGTTGTTGTTGTTGTTGTTGTTGTTGTTTTCATTTTTTGTTTGTTTGGTTTTTTTGAAGGAGAGTCTCACTGTGTTGCCCAGGCTGGAATGCAGTGGCACAATCTCTGCTCACTACAACCTCCACCTCCCGGGTTGAAGTGATTCTCCCTGCCTCAGCCTTCTGAGTAGCTGGGATTACAGGTGCCACATTAGGTCCCACATTAAAATAAAAAAAAAATGTCTGGCTAATTTTTGTATTTTTAGTAGAGACGAGGTTTCACCATATTGGCCAGGCTGATCTCGAACTCCTGACCTCAGGCAATCCACCCACCTTGGCCTCCCAAAGTGCTGGGATTACAGGCGTGAGCCACCATGCCTGGCCAGTGAAGGTTATCAACAGCTTGTTTTCTTCTACTAAGCACAGCGCCTTGATACATAAAAGTGGATCCTAGTAAGCACTGCTTAAATGAATATTCTAGTGTGATTCTTTTCATTAGAAATATGCTTACACTGCAAATGTGGATGCATCTATTGATGTGGCCTATAGGCGTTCATGATATTTTTATGAAGGTAAATGAAAAAGTAGGAACAGTGAACTAAGGGGATGGCCCCATGTGTCTCAAGGCCTCAACCAACTAGTCGTCTTCCTTTCTTCCTTTCTCTCTCTCTCTCTCTCTCTCTCTCTCTCTCTCTCTCTCTCTCTCTCTCTTTCTCAGCAGCCGCAGCAGCAGCAAGAAATTCAATCACTGAGCCTATAGCAATGGCAGCCAATCAATAGTTCAGAGTGGAAAAAGCCCCTGTGGGAAAACTCATATAACTGACCCAAAGAAGGGAAGTAATCAGAGTATGCCTCATGCCATGTCCCTACTGGCCAAAAATACACAAATTTGGGAATACATATAAGCAAAATAACCTGGTATATTACTACAGAAGCATTAAGACAAGGATCAGGAAAGGGAACAGTTTGATGGAAATCAAGAATCTTTGATTACTCATCTCTTGCAAGGACAATCTGAGCGAAAACACAGTGACATCATTAGCCATCAATCATTTATTTTTGGTTCCAGACCACTTCAATAAAGCAAGCCATATGAATTTTTTGTTTCCTTGTGCATAAAAAAGTTATGTTTACAGTATACTGTAATCTATTAAGTGTACAATAGCATTATATCTAAAAATGGTACATATCTTAATTTTAAAATACCTTATTGCTAAAAATTGCTGACAATCATTTGAACCTTCAGCAAGTCATAATCTTTTTACTGATGGAAGGTCTTGCCTCAGTGTTTCTGGCTGCTGACTGATCAGGGTGGCGGTTGCTAAAGGTTGAGAGGGCTGTGGTGATTTCTTAAAATAAAACAACAGTAAAATTTGCCACATTGATGGACTCTTTCTTTCATGAAAGATTTCCTTGTAGCATGCATTGCTGTTTGATAGCATTTTACTACAATAGAACTTCTTTCAAAATTGGAGTCAGTCCTCTCAAACGCTTCCACTGCCTCATCAACTAAGTTTATATAACATTTTAAATCTTTTGCTATCAGATCAATAATATTCACAGCATATTCAGCAGGAATAAATTCCATCTCAAGAAACCACTTTCTGTACTCAACCATAAGAAGCAACTCCTCATCTGTTTAAGTTTTATCATGAGATTGCAGCGATGCAGTCACATCTTCTGGCTCCACTTCTCATTCTAGTTCTCTTGCTATTTCTACCTAATCTGTGGCTACATCCTCCACTAAATTCTTGAGCCCCTCAAGGGCAACTATGAGAGATGAAATCAATTTCTTCCAAACTCCTATTCATGTTGATATTTTGACCTCCTCCCATGAATCATATATGTGTTTAATAGCATCCAGAATGTTGAATCCTTTTCAGAAAGAATTTTACTTATCCCAGATCCATCAGAAGAACCACTATCTATGGTAGCTGTAGCCTTACAAAATGTATTTCTTACATAATAAGACTTGAATACCAGAATTACTCCTTGAACCCTGTGGTGCAGAATGGATGTTGTGTTAGCAAGAATGAAAACAACATTAACCTCCTTGTACATCTCCATCAGAGCTCTTGGATGACCAGGTATATTGTCAATGAATATTTTGAAAGGAATATTTTTATCTGAGCAGTCGGTCTCAACAGTGGGCTTAAAATATTTAGTAAACCCTGCTGTAAACAGGTATGTTAACATCCAAGCTTTGTTGTTCCATTTATAGAGCACAAACAGAGTAGAGTAAGCATAATTCTTAAAAAGCCTCAGGATATTGAAATTGTAAATGAGCATTGGCTTAGCTTTAAAGTCACCAGCTGTATTAGCCCCTAGCAAGATAGTCAACCTGTCCAAGCTCTGAAGCCAGGCATTGACTTCTTTCTAGCTATGAAAGTCCTACATGTCATCTTCTTCCAATACAAACAAGGCTGTTTCATCTACATTGAAATTCTGCTGTATAGCATAGCCACCTTCACCACTGGTCTTAGATAGGTCTTCTAGATAACTTGCTGTAGCTTCTCCATCAGCACTTGCTGCTTCACCTTGCACTTCTATGTCATAGAAATAGTTTCTTTTCATAAACTTCATGGACCGACCTCCGCTATCTTCAACCTTTTTTTTTCTGTAGCTTCCTTACCTCTCTCAGCCTTGATAAAATTGGAGAGAGTTAGGGCCTTGCTCTGGATTAAGCTTTGGCTTATGGGAATGTTGTGGCTAGTTTGACCTTCTATCCAGACTACCCAAACTTTCTTCATATCGGCGATGGGGCCGTTTCACTTTCATATGATTCATGTGTTCAGTAGAGTAGCACTGTTAATTTCCTTCAAGAACTTTTCCTTTGCTTTCACAACTTGGCTAACTGTTCAGTGCAAAAAGCCTATCTTCCAGCCTATTTCAGCATTCTACATGCCTTCCTCCCTAACATTAATCATTTCTAACTTTTGATTTAAAGTGAGAGTCAAGTGATTCTGCCTTTCTTTCACTTGAATATGTAAAGGATATTGTAGAATTATTAATTCTAACTTCAATATTGTTGTTTCTCAGATAATAGGAAGGTCCAAGGAGACAGAGAGAGATGGAGGGATGGCTGGTTGTGGAGCAGTCAGAACGCATACATTTACGGATTAAGTTCACCATCTTATGTAAGCACAGTTCAAGACAATTGCAATGGTAACATCAAAGGTCACTGATCACAGATCATCATCACAGATATAATAATAATGAAAAAGTTTGAAATACTGTGAAGATTGCCAAACTGTGACACAGAGACTGAGGTGAAAATCACACCAACAGACTTGTTTGATGCAGGGTTGCACAGGCCTTCAATTTGTAAAAAAAATTAAAAAAAAACGCAATTGCTTCAAAAGGCAATAAAGAAAAGTGCGATAAAACAAGGTATGCCTGTAATTCACCTCCCTTTCTCCTCTTTTCTGGCTCATGTATTGGCTCCCATTGAATGTCTCACAGGCAAATACTCTTTCTTGGTCAATCCTTTGTAGGTATATTCTGAAAAATGCATTCCAATTTTTAAAGACTTAGCCAAAGATTTCCCTCAACTAAAACCATCCCTTCCCACCCCACATAAACACCTCAATCCCCTGAAGAAGGAGGCTTAAGCTTTCCCAAGTTTGTGACTGGTTATTACTGCAATGGACAATTCACTGAGAACTGAAAAGTTTGAACTTTCAAAATTTGAATAACTTTGGTTTTGCCCATTCAAATAATAAAATGTTAATTTTTTTCCCAACACTTATTCACTGATTCATTGAGCAAGTGTTTATGGATCCAGGCCCTGGGGATGCTCCATGAGCGACATCATTCTTCACCTCAGGAAGCTCATTGTCCAGGACTCGGTTTACCTTCCTTACCCACAGTGACAATTTTCAAGCCTGCTACAGGAATTAAACTAAGAATCCACCAGATGACTGTCTAAGGCAGTTGTCCTCTTCTGAAGTGATTTTACAACTTGCTGGCCAATTTTATCACAAGGATTCCCATGAGGACTACCTGGAGCTTCCGGGAGGCTTAAGTGAGAAGAGGTAGGCGAAAGGTCTTTGTAAGCTCTAAAGCACTTTATAAATGTAACGTACTGTGACAATGACCTCCTTCTACCCAACTCTTACAACTTACAGATTTTTCTCTCTTTTTTTGCTGGTGGTGGTATGGAAGAAAAGCAAATATCAGTATGGCTATGAAGATAGACTTTGAAATTTTAAGGGCATTGCAAAACCTGGAATATGCCTTTTGCCACTGCCGCCACCTCCAAGAAAAGGAAATATTTTCATATGGGGAGCAGGATACAGAATGAGAGGACAATTTAAAGTAGATAGCCCCGGAAAATAGATGTGAGTGGGCAGAGGTATTGGAAGCCTGGAAGATGAATGCTGCCTTAAATTAAAAAAAAAAAAGAAGAAGAAGAAAATAGATGCTGCAAACAGACCTCAAAACCAACATTAACCCTGGGCAAGAATTGAGAACTAATTATAAGAACAGCCGCTAATATATATGAAGGCTTGTCACGTGCCAGATAGCATGCTACGCATTTTTCATGCATTAATTCACTTCCATTTGGTAAGAACTCATTGATAAGAAATTAGTTAATACATGTATAATTAGTTAATAGATGTAGAACAGCACCTGGCACATAGTAAGTACTCAACACTCTAGCCGGATTATCAGCCCCATTTTATAGGTGTGAAAACTGAAGACAAAGAGACAAGTCTGTGCATTTACAATAAATTTCAGTAACAGAGCCAAGCTGCCTGATCTTAAAGTCTGGAGGAAAAACATCTTCAAGGACCTTTCTATATTTAAATTTTTATTATTCTTTGAATGACTAATTTAATTCAACACACAGTACCTCCTTTAAGTAAAAGACTCCAAGTTCCAGGAGAACTTGGCGTTTCTAAGTACTTACTTTGAGTAAAAGACTCTAAGTTCTAGGAGAAAAGGGAACTGGGTTGTATCACTGCTATATTCCCAGTCAATTAATTGCAGGCATTTGGAAGAATAAGAATTAAGCCATGATACTGCAGATGCTCATGAGCCAGTGGAAAGATACCTGCTTAAAAACCTAGTATCTGCCTGGTTGATAAATGGACTACAATAGAAGGATGTGCTGGGGGATGAGAAACCACAGATCAGGGCGAAACCTCTGGAGCTGGGCGTCCTTCGCTGTGAGTCAATGTTAGAAAGCTTTGAAGCATAATCAGGCAGGAAGGGAGCTGATGCCCTCTTGGCATAATAAGGCCAGCGTTATCAGTCAGTTATAAATAGGGTTAAGGTTATGTTAATAGAAAGAATATTAATTTCTCCTGATGACCAGATGGGGGTCTTTAGAAGGAAATTAGTCCCAGGGGTCATAAACTGTATTTGAGTTCTTATACTTTGGGAGAAAGCCAACCCAGCCTAGAGTTAAAGCCCTACTGTGTGTTCCACTCTACCCTCCAAAAAATCCTCTAGACCAGATCTCATCCCTAAATGGTACCAGGGAGTGAGGTGCCTGGAGCAGAGATACAAGGCCCTACCCACTCTGCCACCACCACTTCCATCACATGCCACACTTGACCAAAGAAAGCTTTGGGAAAATCACATAAAAACCCTTCAAAAAGAACTCCTTAAATCCTCCATTAATCTCTTGAGAGTGTGACTAGCTAGAGTGATTGTGTTGAGTCAGCAACGTTAACAGTCATTCAGAACTACCTTTTCCCAAAGTTGTTTATAGATTGCAATAGCCACATGACAGTTCTAACCTTTGAAACATATGGGGAAGGTTTTAGGCAGGGCTCCAAAGAAAGTTCCCAAAAGGGAGGAGGAGGTGTTCTCAACTGTCATGCACCCTTTTCCCTTTCAGTCTTCCACTATCCTCCTTCCGGAAATGCAGACAAGGTGGCTGGAGGCATGGCAGCCCTTTCATAACCACAGGAAAATGTCGAGAGACTCAGAGAGCTCTCACCTTAACATCCCTGTGCTACCAAGTCAATATCACAAACTAAATACCTAAGGATTTCTTCTTATGCGATAAAAATGAATTCCTATTTTGTTAAAGCCATTGTTATTTGGGTTTTCGTTTCCAAAACTGGACTCAAAACTCTAAGCAGTCATAGACTACTAAAGAGCAATGAGGTACAGTACAAAGAGCTGGGAGGTCAGACTCATAGTGGAGCCCTAGTTCTTTAGGAGCTCTGTGACCTGAATAAATGACACTCATCTGTAAAGGGGAGTGTCTTATTGTGGGTGCTCCCAAAAGCCAAGTCTGAACAAGGACTTGGGTGGCAGCAGGTGATTTATTTGAAAGTGATCCTGCGAAGCCAGAAAAAGGTAATGAACAGGGAAGGGGTGAAGATCAATAAAGAGTGTGCTATTGAGCTGGGTCTCACTGTGGACAATTCTGACTCAAACCCCTGGGGGATCAGCAAAGAAAATTCTGTAGAACCTTCCTGCTGAAAACGTGGTCCACGAGCCAGCAGCTTCAGCATTAGCTGGCAGCGTGTCAGAAAAGCAGAATCTAGTCCCCATCCCAGACTTCCTGAATGATCATTTGCACCAGGAGATCCTGTGCACATTCAAGTTTGAGATGTCCTGGTAGAGAAGGCACCTCAATGCTGGGCATTGGAAAGACAGAAGGCTCTTGTCACTCATTAGTAGAGGAAACATTTGCTTTCTTGGATTTCCTGGTTGAACAGACTTCCACAGCTTAGGAGAAAACCCTAAAGAAGAAAAGCTGGGAGATTCAGCAAGTGCTTGTGGTGGGAACCCTTCATGAGGGGATGGGGTGTGGAGCACCAGCAGCATCCGCAACTGCGGGTAGTTATAATACCTAGTTCCTATGGACATTGGAGACATGAAATGAGCTACTGTATATAAAAGGAGAGTCGCCCAATAGTCTATTGCCGTCATAATTATAGCTACAACAACCAACCTCATTTGAAAAGACATCTTATGACTTACATGATAAAAGCTAACCTAGTTCCTATATCTCCAGCTCCCTGAGATAAGGAGAAGCACAGTCCTTGACCTCAAGAAACTTATAAACTTGATAGGGAGATAAGGCTTGGGAACATGAAGCAATACAAGACTGACGCCACACATTATGTTATAACACACTCACATGAATATTAGAAAGAGTCTTTTTGTGTTTATTATATACTAGGCACTCTTCTAAGGGATGTGCGTGTGTGTGTGTGTGTGTGTGTGTGTGTGTGTGTGTGTGAATTTATTTGAACCTTACAAGAACCCAATAAGGTACGTTCTATTATTAGCACCATTTCACAGATAAGGAAACTGAGGCACCAACAGGTGAAGCGACCTGCCCAGAAGCTATATACAGGTATTGATCGACTTACCACCTATGCAACTTACGACCATTCGACTTTACGACCACAATTGCTAGCCACAACTGCTCTGCATCTGGCAGCGCAAACGTTGCCCAGCTGGGCGTACGACAGTGCAGACCAGCTTCCGGCAGCACTACCATCTCCGTGTGCACCATTTCAACTGTACATATAGCCTACTCAACTTACGACCAAATCGTGTTACGACTGGTCCACGGTCCCGACCGTGGTCGTAAGTTGAGCACTAGCTGTATTTAATCACCACACACCACTAAAACTAGTATAGCTCCACATTGCTTGTCACCCTTCCTGCAGTGAGCCTCTCACTGTGATTTTAGACAACTTCTTCTTCCATGCTTAACTCTCCTTCAAAGTAAGCAAGTCGCCTAATGCTGTCATCATTGTACAGATAGTGTGGGAATTGGAGTTCAGTGCGACTACATTTCAGAGCAGAGCAATGGCCAAGCTCCCTTAAAGGCTTAGAGAAACCAAAGCCAGCTGAGCTCCTATTCACCTGGAGGTCAGGGAGATAGGGTGGACAGTGCCCAGATCTGGAATCAGGAATGCTGAGTTCTGAGCCAAGTGTGGCCACCAGCTAAAGTCATTGAGCTATTTGAGTCTCATTGTTCTCTTCTACAACCCCAGGCGGGTAGGATTAGCTCATACACTAGTGCTCCCTTAAAGCTTCAAATTCCTATGGCTGGATGACTTGCTTAAGCCCTCTACTCATCTCTCAATCCTCCTGGGAAAATAGCTATAATGCAAAATCTGCAAGTAAAGAGTTTTTCCAGTCTAATTTGCTATAATGTTCTTTTACCAAATATTTAAATATTGATCATTTAAGAAGCTGCAAAGTCAAAGACCCACATAATATTTATAAATATTCTATGAATGTCACCTCTCATCTAATTTCAAGGTGTGCTATACTTTCAAGACTATTTTCTAATTTTACAAAGCATTTGCACTTGGACTAACCTAGCCTTCACTTTATACTCTCTATGTCTAATTGATTAGCTCTCTGTGACATGATGTAGCCCTCGGCACCCCTGCTCCTTCCACAGTTGTATTGTATAACTTCATCATTAATGCTGTGACATGGACTCATCCCAGCAACTTCTTACTGTGTGTGCTAGGTTACTTTCTTGCTGCAGTGATGCAGTCTTCCTACCAGTGTGCAGTTTCTTAAATGGATCAAAGATCAGAACCTATCGTCTGAAAGCCCACCCTCCAGACTCCAATTTTCCAGAAATCCATCCTTTGAAAATACCAGTTGGACAACTTCAACACAAACAGAAAAATGACATTCTGTAGGCTTAAGGAAAAATATTTATGAAGATGCCCTATCCAGTCAGTTCTCTCTTTGTGCACATACAAACCTCCTCCACCCTCAAGAAAAGGTCCTGTGAATTGAGAGGAGACTCAGACCCTAAGAAAAAGTCCAGAAAGGGGATGGTGTGAATGGCACATTATTCTATTCTGCCAGTTGCTCTGACTCAAGGACCACAGGTTAATTTCATAATCTTCCCCTTCCACTCCCCTTTCTATTTTTCTTTTAAAGCAAACAAGGCATCAGCAGGACTCTCAAAGTAATTTAAAAGTCATGTTATAAGCATCTATCACTGTAAAGGAGACAGCGTCCACTATTTGCAAAGAACTGTGGAGTCACAAATAGCACAAACTCAGTTCCTGTCCCTCCAACTCCCTAAGATAAAGACAGTACAGTCTCTGACCTCAAGGGACTTACAACCTTGAGAGATAAGACTTGGGGACATGAGGCAATACAAGACCAGTGCCACACATTATGTAATAACGCACTCACGTGAGTATTAGCAAGTGTCCATGGCTGGAATTTCCCCTGTTCTCTTCCCCTCTTCAGTGCTTTCAAACACTTCTCTTAAGCCAATATTGTTATTTGTGCCTAGTTGAAAGACTGCTCCCTCCTGTACCTGGGCAGCAGAGACAAAGACCCTGACTTCTCTGAGCAGCCTGAAAAGCAACAAAGGGGAATTGGCACAACTGGAGTTGAGAAATTGGCAGAGAGATGATAAGATAGCATTTAAAGTCATAGACATTGCTTTCAACATTTATTGACTGAAATTCAAGAGAGGGAAATGGAAGAAAATCCTCCCCACACTGGAGGTCCTTTGGAATATACACTTAACAGTGTCTATGGAAAAACTGGCATGTTCTTAAAACACATGTTTCTCCTCTCCCCTCCTGCACCCACAGCAGACATCACTAATCAGTGACAGCACTCTTCCCTGCTGAGCACTGTGTCCTTAACACTGTTCTCAGCACGGTACTCCAGGCAGTCACTGCAGTTGACCAGAGCTGCCACAGGAGACGAAGCTTCATCTATCCCAGTTAGTGAAAGGGAGCGAAGATACCTGGTGCTGCCATCTGGGTCCCCTCACCTTGGGGACAAATACAACATGTTCGTCCACACCTCCTAGCCATTGCAGGTCAAGAATTGTACTTGAGTGTTTTCCCTTCTGCTTTTTCAAAGCAGATTCATCCTTTGAGGTCTGGTTCAAATTTCATTTTTTACAAGAAGCCTCTAGGGTGCCCCAACCCAATCTTCCCTCACCCAATCTCCCTTTCCTTCCATTTCCCAAGGGCTGCCTTCTGATACTACACAAGGGAGCTCTCTCCTGCGCCTCCAGTTTTGTTTCCTTATTATTCTTTCTTCCTCTACTAGACTTTAAATGTCTTCCAAATTTTTTTAAAACTTGGTACAAAAAAAAAAACTAAACTAATACAGGACATTGGATACAGTAGAATATCCAGTGAAGAGGGGTTTTGTTTGTTTTAAATTTCAGTGACGGAATTGTTACTTGGGGTTGACTTTTAGTTTTGCTTTCTAGAAGCAGAAGCTACCATTTGCTTTGGAGCCCCTCCCCTCTTTATCTGGGGAAGCTCATAGGCCTTTCAGTTCCATTAAAGAAAGATAAGCCCCCACTCATTGTCCCTGGAGGAAACTGTGGAGTCTTCTTTTATTTGCATGTATATGCCAAAGACAGACATGTAAAGTGAGCTCCCAAGCCAGACTGTACACTTGAAAGCTGAAGAGAAATAGCTTTTCCTAGAGAGAAATGCATACTGAACTGTCAGCTCTCCCTATTCCGTACCTGTCATGGACTGAATATCTGTGTCCTCTCCAGAGTCACATGTTGACACTCTAACCCCTGATTTGATGGTATTAGAAAGTTTGGGGGCTGATTAAGTCTTAAGAGTAGAGCCCTCGTTAATATGATTAGTACCCTTGAGAAAAGCTCCAGAGAGCTCTCTCACCCCTTTTACCAAGTGAGGACACAGAGAGATAAGAGTTATCTGTGAAGCAGGACGTAAGCCCTCACCAGACACTGAATCTGCTAACACCTTGATTTTGGACTCCCCAGCCTCCAGAACTGTGAGAAATAAATGTTTATTGTTTAAGCCACCCAGTCTATGGTTTTTTTGTAACAGCAGCTTAAACAAATGAAAACATTACCCCCAATGGAGTTAATAAGAGTGAATACCTGGAACTCTGGGGAATGTGTTGAGGACTACTAGTCTAGGTCATGGAGCCCGCCCTTAGACTTCTTGAGGGAAGGGAGAGGACTGTGTCTGGGCTTGGAACAAATGTGCAAGGAGTGGCTCTTCCTTGAGATATGGGGCCAGGGTAGCAGGGATGGCAATGAGCAGAAGAGCTTGTGGCTGAGCCAGACAGTCTGGCTTTCAGCAGTGGCATCATGACAAATGGGACAGGGCAGCAAGCCTAGGAGTCCCCAAGAACATCCTGGGGAGAACAGCCACAGGGAATTGGACTTCTCCATTCAATGAGGGGTCAGAGATACATGGGGTCAGAATCGTGTTAACTGACTATTAAGAAACAGAGGGAGAAGTTTGCTGCAGGTGATCTCTTTCAAGTAGGTGACATAGATCTGGGATCCTACTTATTTGGACCCTCTCTCTTCTTACCTCTCCCACTTTCCTAAAGGGCTCAAGTTGAAAACCATAAATTCTAATCTAAATTCCTTGTTTTATGCCTAAAAGAACCAGAGCCCAGAGACAGAGAAGATCATTCAAGAGCACATGCCAAGCTAAAGACAATACCAGGGACAGGACCTTATCTTCTGACCCCTGGTCCAGTTCTCCCTCCATCTCAGCAATCAGCCTTTGGGTTCCACTTGGGAGCAGGTCCTCACTGAATGCCCACTATGTGCTCAGCCCTGTCCTGTGCTGAGTTAAGCACACAGATGTGTAGGACTTACTGCCTGTCCCCCAACCCACGCCCAAGACTCTTACAGTCAGGTTGGGGAGATAAGGCAAGGGGACCCTGTCCTCATGCTGTGGGTGGCACTGAAAATCAATCTGCCTACTTTAGACTTGTACCATTGCTATCACAGTAGTGGTTTCGACAGATGAGTTTTGGGTGTGAAGGAGGATCACAGATATTCAGTAATCACAGTCTGAATATCTGTGATCCTCCTTCACACCCAAAACTCATCTGTCAAAACCTAACCATCAGTGTGATGGTATTAGGAGGTGGGGCTGTTAGGAGGTGATTAGATCAGATAATGGAATTAGTGTCCTTATTAAAGAAACCCCAGAGAGCTGCCTTGCTCCTTCTACCACATGAAGGCACATCAAGAAGTTGCCATGTATGAACCAAAAAGCCACGCTCACCAGACACTGAACCTGCTGGTACTTTGATCTTGAACTTTCCAGCCTCCAGAACTGTAAGAAATAAACTTCTATTTATAAGCCACCTAGTCTAAGATACTCTGTCATAGCAGCCAAGCTGACTAAGAAAATCTATCTATACTCATGAAAAAGTAATGCAATTGGGGAATTATTACCATTGGCCTAGCTCAAGAGATTTCTAGCAACCACAAGTAGGGTTGCCAGGTAGAATGCATGACTGTTGCCTGAGGCATACTTATATAAAAAATGCATTGTTTATTCCAAATTCAAATTTAACTGGAAATCCTCTAATTTTTTTCCTAAATCTGGCAAGTCTACTCCCAAGTCCAGATGTTAAGGGAATTGTGCAACAACTGGCCTTATCTTGAGTTCAGCAGTATCCTAGGGCAGAAGATGCAGAAGTACATAGGTAATCAGTGGGGACTGAGCAAAACCTTGGAGCATGGATGGATGTCACTCTGGTCAGGCAATAACGGGCCAAGGTGCCAACTGATGATGAAAGGAAAGCATCGCCAGACACCTACTGCAAGCTCTGCTGGCAGAAACCTGGGCTCCTCACAAGAGCCGTGATCAGTTTCAATGTTGTGCTTGAACAATACTTCTCTTGCTAGTCTTTTGTCAGCTCCATTCTCCCAGCTTTACCCATACAGCAGAACCAACCCCTCCTTAGTAACTTCCCAGGCTTGGTTCTAGCTCTTGAGGACACCCTGTCCTTCCGTCCTTCTCCCTCTCTGCACCTCCCTTGCCCACATTCTTACTGGCACTGAATAAATCCTTCTTTATACAGAGGCACTTCCTTCCCTCTACCTCCTCCGCAAAACCTCATCTCTTATTCCCTCAACATAAACATGATGACCCATTGACCCAGAGGAAAAATCAGTTCCCTCCTCCTGAGAAGCAGGAAGGACAGAACCCTCACAACCTCCTTAGAGATTAGGGGAAAGAAACATTTGTGCCTGCCAAGCAAGGAAAGGGAAGAAACATAAAGCATTTCACTTCTTTATTAGTTTAGATATAGAATAAGTGGCTACAACAGACCAAAATTGAAGAGTCTAAAACAAGACCTAACTTTCTCTTATACTTAATATCAAGAGGCAGATAGGCAGTCCAGAGCAGGTAGGCAACTTGATTCCACAAAGCCAACCCAGGACTCAAGTCCCTTCTTTTCTTCCGTGATCCTACTGGTATGGGCCAGCCTATATCCTAGCCAGTTATAAAAGGAAGAGGGCAAAAAGGGAAAGGCCAAAAACTTCCTTTTAAGGAACAATTGTGGACCTCTCATCACAAGATGTCAATTCACATTCTGTCATCAGCCGTAACTAGCTGCAAGAGAGGCTGAGAAATATAGACTCTAGCTGGGTAGCCATGTGCCTTCTGCAAAGTGGCAAAGAGAAATGTCTTATTAAAAATA
Source organism: Cebus imitator (assembly GCF_001604975.1). NCBI lineage: Eukaryota > Metazoa > Chordata > Mammalia > Primates > Cebidae > Cebus > Cebus imitator. The sequence goes on along the minus strand of NW_016107849.1, from coordinate 544,249 downwards.
AAGAAGGCACAATTATTATTCTCTGCCAAAATTAGAAGAGTTTGAAAATTCAAGTCTCACTATAATATACCAGCAATATGCAACCATACATGATGCAATAGAAAGATAAGTAGTACAAATAACATACTATTAATATAAGGGCCCCAAGGACAGAGGATTTGTTGTGAGGTTTATAATGGGAATAAAATTTCACCTAGGTCCTAGAAAGCCAGTAATCACTAAACTTTCATTTCTTTCAAAGCTGATTTTTAACCAGAGTCCCCAGTACCACTAAGGACATCTACTTATTACAACAAATCATTAGGAAAAAAACACTAGATCCTTGATAAAACTGAAGCGCACACTCAAGACATTCATATCTCTAGTTACTTTACAAACAACATATTAAATCTCAGGCTTCTGTCTCTTTCTGGTTTTACAGGTGTGTTGTAAGAAGTTAAGCAACTAAAACATCATAAGGAGATAAGAATGAAGTTTAATTTCCTCCCATAGCCCTCCACTCCTCCTGAACAAAGCCATTTCCTGACGTATTGCAAGGCAATGTTAATCATCCCCACCCCATTAAATCTATTTGCTTTCATTACACGTTCCTAATCCAGTTGAGCATGGACAAAACATTGGATTTACTTCCCGTGAATTTCACCTCTTATTTTAATAACTACTTCCTTTGCCTATTTTCCCTGGCTTGCCTTTCATCTTCTCCTCCCTAATCCTTCAGCTTCCTCATGATCTGGGATACAGAGCACTCAAAGAAGCTATGACAATGTCCTTTCTTCACATCAGCCAACTCCCACCTCCACCTCAATCTACGCCTCACTGGTTCCAAGCATTAGTCTGATCTCAGGGTCAAGAGCATAAGAACTACAGCAAGATATTTTGCAGGCAAAGGTGCTGGGCTATGGCAAGCTCCCTCATCCCCTCTGTAACAACATTCGAAGCAGGTGTAAAAAGCCACACCAAACCCATCTCCTTTCAGAAGCACAAGGTCAAAAAGATAAGAAACAATGGGCTGGTGCAATCCTAGTCATTCTCCTTGTTCACTCCCTCTTGCTGCCAGAGCAGGAGAGTCCAAGGAGAAATTAGCCTCAGAATTATTGTCTGAGCACCTTGGCTTTCTCTAAAATAAATGCTTCAGAAATGCCCAGTAAGCAGATCATTAAAACCTTCTTAAGTATTGTTATGGGAAGGCCTCCAAGAGCCACAAATCTTGACACAGAGGTACACTATTTATCCAGTCAGCATTTCCATATCGAGCTGATGGCTGGTAAAGGATTTAACAAGGTGGTCCTCCCAGCCCCTTCACTTTACACGGTGCCTGTTACAGGTGGGTGGGTTGACCTTGAGCAGGTTCCTGTCTTTTCTCTGAACCTGTTTCCTCGTCTGTAAAACAAAAAGATTTGACTAAGCCTACAAGGCTGAGTTGTAAGGAGATGGTTTCAAGGACACTGTTTCTTCTATCCATTCCAAAAGGCCTGGATTCCACTCTGGAATGAAATTGTGATTCTGCCCTGGGAAAATTGGCCCAAACTCAAATAGACTACTTGGTGACAGAAAGGCCATTTAGCCTGAATATTTAATTAGGCAAAGGGAGTAGACATCTCTCAGGTGTCTGCTGAGCTCACCACAACCCCCTTTTCTTCCCAACACAGTTCACACAGGCGCCCCTTCTGGTGGTTAGACCAACTATAGACACCTGACCCACAGACAGCCAATCAGATTGCTCCCCTCAGGAACTGGAATTGGCAGATCAATTTCCCTCTAAAACTAAAATCCTAATATGTTTGTGGGCTACTCTGGGTTAAGATGGAAAATGCTCGCTTTCCATTTATTCTTTCCAGTCTTTTAACTTTAAAATGTGAGGTGTTCATTCTCACAGAGCCTCAATTTCCTACGTATGTCTGCCCAACAGAACTTACCATTTCTCCTCTGATGAGATACTTAAGGTAGGAATGGGGATGAAAAAATACCAGTTGTGTAACCCCCATTTTGTACCAGAAGAGCCTCCTTACTGGTTTTCCTGGCTTGGAGGCATGGTGTGGGAGCTTAGGCACACAGACCAGCCTAGAAGGTGAGCTTGAAGATAGCATTAAAGGTAGCTGCCTGAATTGATGATTCAGAGCTAAAAAGCCCATATCATTTAATTAGCTCCCTTTGCACTGGCCTCAGTGGCATTTAAATAACATGGTCTTGGCACTTAGGGCAAGCTGTGAGGCTAATAAGACTTATCTCTACAGCACTTATATAGACTTCAGAGGTCAGGGCAGTGCAGTGAAGAACAGAGGGGAGTCGTGGAAGGATTATGTAACAGAGTGTCTGCGTTATAGGACTATCATGGTCAGCCCTATGGACCAAAGAAGAGACAGTTGATCTGCTGATAGGGAGATGACATCCCAGGTTTGCTTTTTATTAGCCGTTCTATTACTGACAACCACAGCATCCATAGCGAATCTGAATGCTCCCTGAGAATCCTTGGAAGCAGAGGATCAGAAGAGAGGCTGATAAGCCTGTGTCTTGTGAGCTACTCTGTCCCTGCACAATGCCCAGACATCTGCGCCACAACCTGCCCCGACTTCCCTTTTTCTGTGCTTCAAGCAGCCTTTTCCGTTCTTTGCACTAAACCAAGTTTACTATCACTCGCCTCCCTCAATGGTTTCAGGGAGAGAGCTGTTGGTAGGTGTGCTCACTTGTGACCTGGTGCTCAAAGCAATCAACTAGAGAAACAGCCTGGTGAGTGGAGTGGCTATAAAGAAACCAGGATTCAGATAAAGAGGAGCAGCCCGCCCATGAGCTGAGTGCCCTTGGCCAAGTCCCTTATCTTCCCTTTCTCTTAACCCCTCTGTAAAACAAGGAGAGAGGATCAGGCAATCTTCAAGACCCTGTGACTACACGGTGTGATTTCCCTTGCTCCCTCCTCCTGAAATGCCTCCTGTGTCCTGACCAGTTCCTGTGAAAATTACTTCTAGGAAAGGTATTTGCCCCTCCAAAGACTTTTCCAGATGTTGCTTGCCCAAAAGGAAGCAACCTCCGATTGGGATTCACCCCACATTTCTTTCCTCTAACACCAGAAATGCTCATTTGAATTGATGACTTGAGAACTGGAAGTCTGGGTTGCTCTGGTGATGGACAGTTGAGTTTATTGGAAGTGAACACCAGCCTTTCAATTCACATCAGTCTGAGTCCTCAGATTTGCATGATTGCACATTCAGAGACAGGCACCTGCACTCGGGGCAGCCTTGGCTGCCCACACGCTCCACTGAGCCAGCCTCAGCTATTACAAGCCGCCTGTTTAAACAAGGCCTGCTGGGAGTTGAGCAGGGCCGCTGAGGTAAAACAGTGTGTTAGTGGTTGAGACTGTTCTCACACAAGAGTCCCCACTGTTGGCCAAGCCTGCCTGGTAGCTCCCGGGACAGCTGCAAAGGGTGCGCGACCCGAAGCAGCCATCTCTCTTGTGGGCTGGAGCATCTGCTAAGGCCTGTTCTTCATTCCTACTCAGCATCAGAGCTCAGTCCCATGATGCTCAGCTCCTCCATTGGGGAAACCTCCCTGGACCTCAGTCGAAATTCAGAACCTCCTTCATGAAGGTTTCAAAGTAGCAACAATCCATAGTTAATTTCAGGGTTTAAGTCCCAATGACTAGCTATGTAACCCAAGGGCTTTCGGAACCTGTTTCCTCAACTGTAAATGGGGATAATAATATTGCCTACATGGTTGGGCTACTGAGGATTAAATTAGTTAATACACGCTAAACACTTAGAACAAAGCCTGGGATGTGGAAAATGCTCAGTAAATCTTAGTCATTATTATTGTCATTAATTTGGTTGAGGGAGGTCAGATGTGGAAAGCACCTGGAAAAATGCAATTTAAGTTCATCATTGAAAGGCAGTACTCTTATTTATGTATGAAAATGTTCCTTGCAAGCAAGATGGAACTGTTTAACTGTGACACTGGGTACTATAAACTGCAAAGTAATCTCTCATGAAATTTTAGAGTTTGAAGATTAAAATGCATGACTTAGAATACAGTCTGGGGAAAGGGTAGGAAAATGGAAGGAGCCCTTCTTTAACTAGGTCTGGTAGACCACACCCCTCAGACTCCCTCCTCATGGAATGACTTCCCCTCTTCCTCAGCTCCAAGCAAGAAAACCAAAGAACAGAGAAGTTAAATAATTTTTTGCTGGTCCATGATTCAAGACCATGTTCATCTGGATCAAAAATCCTTTGCTGATTCTGCCTCTCCATCCTGTCAAGTACTGTGCCAGACAGGCCCTCTGGAGGAAACACAGATGTATGATATACCCCAAACCCAAGTGTTAGCACTCTCACAGGAGTAACTAATATTACCCAGAAGTTCTGGAATACAGTTGAGAAAATCTCTCAGCAATTGAGAGAGAGAGAGAGAGAAAATAAAAAAAAAAAAAAAAAAAAAAAAAAAAAAAAAAAAAAAAAAAAAAAAAAAAAAAAAAAAAAAAAAAAAGAGAGAGAGAATGAAAGAGAGGAAACCATTTTAAAAAAATGTAATATATAGTTCCTCAGACCTGAAGGGCATGAGCTTCCTGAATAAAAAGATCTGCTAAGGATATAGAACTATAAGTAGCATGGAATCCATCATCATGAAATTGTCTAGATTTTAATATCAAGACAAAGTCAATTGAGTGTAAGATTTTAAAAAGTCATTTCCCAAAAAAGTGAAGTTTTCAAAACATTTACTTCCCATGTACCCTTTCTCAGGCAGTAGTCAATGTGTTCCATTCAAATAAAGGAGTAACCCAATGGTGTGCTGTAGCTGGCTCATGCCAGCACACAAGATCATCTCTTTTCAACTCTGAGTTTAGTAATATCACATTGGTCACTTAAAACCAGCCATGGTGGGAATATTGATACCACAGAAATCAGCAAACACTATGAACTAGGGCTTCCCATCCCCCTCAACCCTCCCCAACCCCCAGGTGGTTGTTACATTTACCAACACACTCCTGGAATAAACCAAGAAAAAGAAAGATGAAGGATCTGCTACGGTCTGAATGTTTGTGTTTCTCCGCAATTCATATGCTGAAACCTAATCCCCCAGTGTGTTGTTGTTAAGAGGTAGGGCCCTCATAAATGGGATTAGTGCCCTTATAGAAAAGGCCTGAGGATGCTTGTTTGCCTCTTTTGCCCTTCTGCCATGTGAGGACACATAGAAAGTGCCATCCATGAGGAATGGGCCCTCATTAGACACCAAATCTGCTGGCATCTTGATCTTCAACTTCCCAGCCTACAGAACTGTAAGCAATAAATTCCTATTACTCATAAATTACCCAGTCTAAAGTACTTTGTTACAGTAACCTGAACTAAGACCTTTAGGAGAAAAAGCTCAGTGAATTCCAATGATAATGATAAAGGGAAATCTCAGTACAGCTGAGAAGAAATTAAATAGAAATAAGGTTCCAGGGCTGGGTATGGTGGCTCACACGTGTAATCCAGCACTTTGAGGGGCCAAGGCAGGTGGATTACTTGATGTCAGGAGTTTTAGACCAGCCTGGCAAACACGGTCAAACTCCATCTCTACTAAAAATACAAAAAATTTAAATTGGCTGGGCGTGATGGCATGTGCCTGTAATCCCAGCTACTTGGGAGACTGAGGCAGGAGAACCACTTGAACCAAGGAAGCAGAAGTTGCAGTGAGCCAATAAGGTGCTATTGCACTCCAGCCTACGTAACAGGGCAAGACTCTATCTCAAAAAAAAATAAAAATAAAAAATAAAAGAAATAAGTTTCCAGCAAAAAAAAAAAAAAAGTCTTTCAAAAAGAAGCTAAGACTGATAAATTATCTGAGAGTTTCAACAATGTTGAGAGATCTTTTAAAACTCTGGTAAAGACTTTACAGACATATTAGTCACAGATGTCAATACCAAGAAAAAAAAGGCAATCATTAACTACAGGGGAAATACATTCACAAAAAAGAAGGAATTGTAACTGTAGTATATTATTTGGCTCTGGTATGAATAAGGTTGATATAATCACAGTGACAGGGTTATTAATATTGATGTGACTAACACGACAATATAACTATGAAAATAATGCAATGAGGGAAATTGAGAGTTGTTAAAATAATAGAATACTTTCTAGATCCATAGGAAAACAATAACTAAAATGTAACACAACAAAATCTGTAGCATAAGCATGTTATATAGAATTAAGGAAAGGCTGGGCATTGTGGTTCATGCCTGTAATCCCAGCACTTTGGAAGACTGAGGGAGGCAGACTGCTTGAGCCCAGGAGTTTGAGACCAGCCTGGGCAACATGGCGAAACCCAGCCTCTACAAAAATTACCTGGAAGTGGTGACACTGTCTAAGCTATCCAGAGAGGCTGAGGCAAGAGGATTGCTTAAGCCCTGGAGGCCAAGGCTACAGTGAGCCAAGATTGTGCCATTGCGCTCCAGCCTGGGTGACAAAGCAAGACCATGTATCCAAAAAAAAAATTAAGGAGAAAGACAGCTGAAGAGACAAATTTTTAAATTGTAGATGGTGAACCTGGGATGGGGCAAGATGGCAGAATAGAAGCTCCACCAAACATCCCTTCTGTAAGGACACCAATTTAATATCCACATACACACACAACGCATCTTCCTAAGAACCAAAAATCAGGTGAGCACTCACAGTGTCTGGTTTTAACTTCATATTTCTGAAGAAGGCACTGAAGAGGTAGGAAAACAGCCTTGAATCGCCAATGCCATGCCTCTCCCATCCCCCAGCAGCAGCAGCGCAGCTTGGAGAATGTTCTGGTGCACTGGGGAGAGGAAGATCCATCTGAAGGCATTGAGCTCAGTGCTGCTCCATTAAAACAGAAAGCAAACTCAGACCACACTCAGCTGATACCGAACGACCAAAGGGGCATTTAAACCAGCCCTAGCCTGAGAGGAATTACCAATCACAGTGTCTGAATTTGCGTTGGCTAACGTGCTCTGGGGCCCTCAGTAAACGTGAAAGGCAGCCTAGGCCACAAGGACTGCAGCTCTTAGTTGAGTACTGGTGCCGAACTGGGCCCAGAGACAGTGGACTGAGGGGGGCATGCAACCTACTGAGACACCAGCAGGGGTGACTAAGGGAGTGCTGGCATTTTACCTCCCCTAAACCCAGGCTGCATGGCTCACAACTCCAAAAGAGACCACTTTCCTCCACTTGAGAGGAGAGGGAAGAGTTGGGAGGACTTCATATTGCTTCTTGGATACTAGCTCAGCCATAGCAGGATAGGGCACCGGTCAGAGTCATGAGCCCCCATTTTCAGGCCCTAACTCCCAGATGACATTTCTAGACACATGCTGGGCCAGAAGGGATCCTGCTGCCTTGAAGGGAAAGATCCAGTGCTGGCAACATTCATCATCTACTAACTGAAGAGCTCTTGGGCTCAAAATAACCAGCAGTGATACCCAGGTACTACATCAAGGGCCTTGGGTAAGACTCTGAGACTTACTGGCTTCAGGTGAAACAGCACATTTCCAATTATGGTGGCTATGGGGCAATGCCCCTTCCACTTGAGTAAAGCAAAGGGGACTTGGTCTTTCACCTTAGGCACCAGCGCAGTCACAGGGGTCAAGCTAGCTTTTCAGGTCCCTGATTCCAAGACTTGACTCTTTGATGGCATTTCTGGACCTGCTCTGGGCCAAAGGGGAGCCCACTGCCCTGAAGAGTGAGTCCCAGACCACACAGCATTCACCACGAGCTGACTTAAGAGCGCATAGGCCTTACGGCAACATAGGTGGTAGTCTGGCAATACTCCCCATGGGCCTGTGTTGGCAGTGGCCATGAGTGAGGCTCCTCTACCTTTGGAAAGGGAAGGGAAGGGAAGAGTGGGAAGGACTGTGTCTTGCGGTTTGAGTGCCAGCTCAGCCACAGTACAAGAGAACACCAGACAGACATCTAAGGTTTTTAACTCTAATCCCTGGCTTCCAGACAGCGCCTCTGGACATGCCAGGAGCCTCAGGGAACTCGCCACCCTGAAGGGAAGGACACAGGCCTGACTGGCTTTGCCACCTGCTGATTGTGGAGCCCCAGGGCCTTGACCAAACATAGACTGTAGCCAGGGAGCTGTTACAGCAGGCATTGCGTGAGACCCAGTGCTGTCCTGGCTTCAAATTTGACCTAGCACAGTCATAATGGTGGTGACCACAGGTGTGCTACGTCACACCACCTCCCCCTCCAGGTGGTTCAGGACAGAAAAAGACAGACTCCATTAATTTGGGAGAAGAGAACAAGAGTCTCTGAGTGGTAATCCAGAGAATTCTTCCAGATCTTTTCCAAGACCATCAAGGCAGTACCTGTAGGAGTCTACAAGAGCCACAGTGTTACTGGGCTTTGTGTGTCTCCTAAAGCAAATACAGCTTAGATCACAACACCCAAGTTTGTTTGAATATCTGGAAACCGTTCCCAAGGACAGGTACAAACAAGCCCAAACTAAGAAGACTACAATAAATACCTAACTCTTCAATGCTCAGACACCAAAGAACATCTACAAGCATCAACACCACCCAGGAAAATACAGCCTCACCAACTGAACTAAATAAGGTACCAGAGACCAACCCTGGAGAACAGCGATATGTGACCTTTCAGACAGAGAATTCAAAATGGCTGTGTTGAGGAAGCTCAAAGAAATTCAACATAACACAGAGAAGGAATTCCGAATTCTATCAGATAAATGTAACAAAGATATTGAAATAACTAAAAAGAATCAAGCAAAAATTCTGGAGCTGAAAAATGCAATTTGCATACTGAAGAATGCATCAGCATTTTTTAATAGCATAATTGATCAAGCAGAAGAAAGAATTGGTGAGGTTGAAGACAAACTATTTGAAAATACACAGTCAGTAGAGCCAAAAAAAAAGAATTAAAATCAATAAAGCACGCCTACAGGATCTAGAAAATAGCCTCAAAAGGGCAAATCTGACAGTTACTGGCTTTAAGGCCTTGTGCAGTGCCTGTAAAAGCACTTTGGGAGGCTGAGGCAGCAGATCACTTGAGTTCAAGAGTTCAAGCGCAGCCTGGACAATATGGTGAAACACTGTCTCTACAAATAATACAAAAAAAAAAAATTATCCAGGCGTGGCAGCACATGCCTATAGTCCCAGCTACTTGGGCAGCTGAGGCAGGAGGATCACTTGAGTGTAGGAGGTCAAGGCTGCAGTGAGCTGAGACTGCACCACTGCTCTCCAGCCTGGGTGACAAAGTGTGACACTGTCTCAAGAAAAAAAAATTCAGAGCGGAATGAATGAAATTGAAATAAAGAAAATGATATAAAAGATCAATGGACAAAAGAGTTGTTTTTTTGAAAGTTAAAACTGACAAACCTTTGGCCAGGCTAATGAAGAAAAAAAGAGAAGATCCAAACAAAATCAGAAATAAAAAGGGAGACATACAATTGATATCACAGAAATCCAAAGGATCAACTATATGCCAATAAATTGGAAATCCTAGAAGAAATGGGTAAATTCTTATACACATATAACCCACCAAGATTCAACAGGGAGGAAATCCAAAACTTGAACAAATAAATAACAAGTAATGAGATTGAAGCTGTACTAAAAAGTCTCCTGGTAAAGAGAAGCCTGGGATCAGATGGCTTCACTGCTGAATTCTACCAAACATTTAAAGAAGAACTTATGCCAATCCTACTCAAACTATTGTCTGAAAAATAGAGGAAGAGGGAATACTTTCAAACTCATTTTATGAGGCCAGTAATATCCTGATACCAAAACCAGACAAAGATACATCAAAAAAAAAAGAAAACTACAGGCCAATATCTCTGATGAATATTGGTGCAAAAATTCTCAACAAAATACTAGCAAACTGAATTCAACAATACATTAAAAAGACCATTCATTATGACCAAGTGGAATTTATCCCTGGGATGCAAGAATGGTTAAACATTCACAAATCAATCAACATGATATATCATATTAACAGAATGAAGGGCAAAAACCATATAGTCATTTCAATTGATGCTGAAAAGGCATTTAATAAAGCTCAAGTCCCTTCATAATAAAAACCCTTAAAAACTGGGTATAGAAGGAGCATGCCTCTTCATAATAAAAGCCATATATGACAGACCAGCAGCTAGTATCATACTAACTGGAAGAAAGCTGAAAGCCTTTCCTCTAAGCTCTGGAAGATGACAAGGATGCCCACTTTAACCACTATTATTCAACATAATACTGGAAGTCCTAGCTAGAGCAATCAGACAAGAGAAAGAAATACAAGGTAGCCATATTGGAAAGGAAGAAGTCAAATTATCTTTGTTTGCAAAGATATTATGTTTGGATCTTATGTTTGGAAAAACTTAGAGAATCCACCAAAAAAACTATTACAACTGATAAACTCAGTAAAGTTGCAGGATACAAAAGCAACATACAAAATCAACATACAAAAATCAGTAACATTTCTATATACCAACAGTGAACAATTTGAAAAAGAAATTAAAAAGTAATCAAACAACTCAATAGGAAATAATCTAAAAATCTGATTTTAAAATGAAGAAAAAATTTAATGAGACATTTCTCAAAAGAAGACATACGAATGGCAAACAGGCATAAGAAAAGGTACACAACATCATTGATCATCAGAGAAATGCAAATTAAAGCTACAATGAGATATCATCTCACTCCATTAAAATGGCTTTTATCCAGAAGACAGGCAATAACAAATGCTGATGAGGATGTGGATAAAAGGAAACCTTCCTACACTGTTGGTGGAAATGTAAATTAGTATAACCACTGTGGAGAACATTTTGGAGGTTCCTCAAAAAACTAAAAATAGAGCTACCATATGATCCAGCAATCGTACTGTTGGGTATATACCCCAAAAAAGGACATAATTATATCGAAGAGATATCTGCACTCCCATGTTCGTTTGAACACTGTTTACAATAGCCAAGATTTGGAAGCAACCTAAATGTCCATCAACAGATGAATGAACAGATATGGTTTGGCTGTGCCCCACCCAAGGGTGGGGACAGCTGGAGATAATCGAATCATGGGGGCAGTTTCTCCCATGCTGTTCTTGTGGTAGTAAATAACTCTCATGAGAACTGATGGTTTTATAAATGGGGGTTACCCTGCACAAGCTCTCTTGTCTGCTGCCATGTAAGATATGTTTTGCTTCCCTTCACTTCTGCCATGACGTTCAGGCCTCCCCAGCCGTGTGGAAATGTGAGCTAATTAAACCTCTTTCCTCTATAAATTACCCAGTCCTGGGTATGCCTTTATTAGCAGTGTGAGAGCAAACTAATACAATGAATACAGAAAATGTGGTACTTATACACAGTGGAGTACTATTTAGCCACAAAAAAATGAATGAGAGCCTGTCATTTGCAACAACATGGATAGAACTGAAGGTCCTTATGTTAAATGGAATAAGCCAGGCACAGAAAGACAAACATCTCATGTTCTCACTTGTCTGGGGGAATCAAAAAATCAAAACACTGAACTCATGGAGCTAGAGAGCAGAAGGAAGATTAACAGAGGGAAGGTGGGAGGATGAGTGGGAGGTGGGGATGGTTAATGGGTACCAAAAAAATAAAAACAATGAATAAGACCTAGCATTTGCTAACACAACAGGGCAAGTATAGCTAATAATACTTTAATCATACATCTAAAAATAACTTAAAAAGTACAATTGGATTGTTTGTAATACAAAGAATAAATACTTGAAAGAATGAATACCCCATTTTCCATGATGTGATTAATAATCATTGCATGCCTGTATCAAAACATCTCATGTACCCCATAAATACACCTACTATGCATCCACAAAAATTAAAATTAATTGTAGCTGACTACCTCTCAGAAATGATAGAGAACTGGGAAGTTGGCAAGGGTAAGGTGAGTGACCCCTTGTTCTGATCCCCACAGTACAGATGGTCCCTGATTTATGATGGCTCCATTTACAATTTCTCAACTTTATGATGGTGCAAAATTGATATCTGTTCAGTAGAAACCACATTTTGAGTACCTATACAACCATTCTATTTTACATTTTCAGTACAGTATTCAATAAATTATATGAGATATTTGATGCTTTATTATAAAATAAGCTTTGTGTTAGATTATTTTGTCCAATGGTAGGCTACTGTAAGTGTTCTGAGCATGTTTAAGTTAGGCTGGGCTAAACTGTGATGATCAATAGGTTAGGTTTATTAAATGTATATTTAATAAATGTTTTTGACACAATATTTTCAACTTATGATGGGTTTATCAGGACATTCAAGACATAACCCCATCATAAGTTGAGAAGCATCTGTACTATCTTATTCTTCAACTGTGTCCCTAATTATTTTAAACAAACAATGAGAGAAACCAGCATGGTATTGATGATCTCAGCATCAGGCCCTGTGGGCTCCTGAGATGAAGAACAAGACAGAGCGAGCTGGGGGAAGATGGAGAGCTCTAGACTTCCCTCTGTCACAGGCCTGTGAAAGGAAGAGAGAGCAATCAGACAGGCAAGAAGAAATGGGACAGACAGGAGCAATAATCCATATTGGAGCTGGTCAACCAAGACCTTCTAAGACTGAGTCAGCTTCTCTTTGAATTGTTCCCAAACAAGTCTGCTAGCTGTAAAACTCAGCGTTCAGGGATAACAAGTATTATTGACAATAATGTAAAACACATGGTACAAAAGTGTCCCACCATAAGGGATGGCTTAAATAAAAATAGTATATCCATATATAGAATACTGGAAGATATTTAAAAGGATGTTTAGAGGGCTATTAAATAACATGGAAGGGCATTTAATGTCTATTTAGTTTAAGAGGAGTAAAAGAGGAGAACCAAAAAAGGAGAGTGTACAACAGCACATACAGCATACTTTTTGGTTTAAAATTATATATGCAAAATAGTAAAACTATATACATATATATGTGCATAGAAAAAAGACTGGAAGAAAACAACAATTAAGTAATATTTAAATTGTCTGTATTTTTTAAATCACCTACAATGAGCATATATTCCTTTCATAATAAGCATAAAACAATAAAGGGGCTGCTGTTATTTTATTTTAATTTATTTTTAGACAGGGTCTCACTATGCCACCCAGGCTGAGTGCAGTGGCATGATCATGGCTCACGGCAGCTTCAACCTTCTGGGCTCAGGCAATCCTCCCACCTGAGCCTCCTGAGTAGCTAGCACTACAGGCAGGCACTACCACACCTGACTTTTCTTTTCTTTTTGTAGAGAGGGGTCTCCCTGTGTTGCCCAGGCTAGTTTCAAACACCTGGCTTAATGCTCTTCTCCTACCTCAGCATCCCAAAGTGTCTGGATTGCAGGCATGAGCCACTGCACCCAGCCTTAAATTTTTAATTAATAAAATGAAAGGTACAATCATAGGTGCATCCCCTCATCTTCATTCCTGCTTCTCAGTCCCCATCCTGTCACCACTTAGGATAGAAAAAAAGGACATGTCTCCAGTAAAAGATAAATAAGGTATAACAGTTAATTATCCCAGCCACTCCTGCTGCGGGATAAATTGTGTATCGCTGTCATGGTTACTCAATTTGGTAATATACAAAATGTCTACCTGCATTTTGAATTTCATTGCAAGCTTTTAAATCACAGAAGACTGACACATTAAAAGAGTAAAACTATCATTTTTATTCAAGTTGACCAACCTCTACCAGAAAAGCTTCAGGAGTTGTCTTGATACCACATTGTTTTAGTAACATTCCAAATTTGGCCATCTCCTTCTAAAGCTGTCAGACAATGAAACAGACATCCAAATGCAATGTGTGTCATGTGTATCAGAATACTGGTTTCTAAATTAAAAGATAGCTCTGAATATGGACAACACAGTGGCTAAGATCAAAAGGAGCGCTCCCTCTTCATCAGGGTGAATATAAACTGGGACAAACATTTTGGAAAACAATTTGTAAATATGTATTTAAGCCTCAAAAACTGATCCAGAGGCTGGGCCAGTGTCTAACGCCTGTAATTTCAGCACTTTGGGAGCCCTAGGCTGGTGTGTCATCTGAGATCAAGAGTTCTAGACCAGTCTGAACAACATGGAGAAACCCTGTGTCTACTAAAAATACAAAATTAGCTGGGCCTCATGGCACATGCCTGTAATCCCAGCTACTCGGGAGGCTGAGGAAGGAGAATCGCTTGAACCTGGGAGGTGGAGGTTGCGGTGAGCCAAGATCACACCATAGCACTCCAGCCTGGGCAACAAGAGTGAAATTCCTTCTCAAANAAAAAAAAAAAAAAAAAAAAAAAAAAAAAAACTGACCAAGAGATTCTTCTTCTGGGAACACAATCTGAGAAAATTGTTGAAATGCAGAAAAATACATTGAAACATTATACATAACGCAAATCAGGTAAAGTGTTTAATCCCAAGGCTGGGATATTACACAGCCATCAAAAAATATGTTTTCAAATAATTTTAATGACACAGCAAAATGGTTATGATATGATTGTCATGAGAAAAGGATACCCAATTGTATAATCTCAATTATTTAAACAAAATGCATAGAGTAAGTGCATTTGGGGAAATGCATAGTGTAAGTGCATAGTGGAACTTTCCCCTTGGCCCTCCAAAGTCTCACTGAAAAATCAACTTACAAAAGACAGATCAATTGGAGAAAAGGCATACAGATTTATTTAATGTATAGACACAGGAGCCTTCAGAATGAACATGCAAAAATATAGGAGAAATTGTCCAGTTTTATGCTTAGGTTCAACAAACTAGGGACAGCCTTGTAGAAATATGATTGATTAGACAAAAAAGGTATGAGCTAATGCTAATAGACTGAGTGGGGAAACCCAGCAAGGCCTGTCTGTCTAGATTCTTCTTGGCCTCTCTGAGCAGTATTCCTTCCTTCTGGGAGCGGGGCAGGATCCTCTCTGGCACGCGGTCTTATGATCTCCACCAAACAAGGTAGGTCAAATAATTTATTTAAGGCCAGTTTTTATACAGAAAGAAGTGGGGAAAGTTAAAGAAATACTTTTAAGTTTAGTGGCTGGCTTTGGGGAAAAGGGGTACTGGTTTCCATGACCCATCTTGGGACAGAGTGATTCTAGTTCCTATGGCCATCCTTGGGGGAGAATAGGACTGACAGACAGGAAGGCAGAAGAAGGTCAGAGACGAACTTTTGCTTCTGAGGCTCTTTCTGAGGCCTTCATTTTGGGGTATTGTTTTATGAGCCTCCATATTGGCATATGTGATGGTTAACTTTAAGTGTCTACTTGACTGAATTAAGAAATGCCTAGAGAAGTGGTAAAGCATGCATTCTGGGTGCGTCTGTGAGGGTCTCTCTAGAGAAGATTGGCCTGTGAGTTGGACTGCATGGGGAGGAGCTGCCCTCAATGTGAATGGGCACCATCTAATCACCTGGGAACCTGGAGAGAACACAAAAGGCAGAGAAAGGGTCTTTCCTCTCTCTCCTGGAGCTGGGATGCTCTTCTGTTACCTGCCCTCAGACATCAGAACTTCTGGTTCTCCAGCCTTTGTACTCCAGGACTTAGACCAATGGCCTTCCACGTTGTCAGGCCTTTGTCCTCTGACTGCGAGCCATACCATCGGCTTCCCTGGTTCTGAGGCTTTCAGATTCAAACTGAGCCACGAACCAGGTGTCCAAATTGCAGATGGGCTGTTGTGGGATTTCTCAGCCTCCAGAATCTTGCAGTCCAATTCTTCTAACAAATCCCCTGTCATATATTTATATCTATATTTAGATTTAGATCAACATATAGGTATCTATCACATTCATTTTGTCTCTTTGAAGAACCCTGACTAATGCCACATGGAAGGTGAGAAATTCATCAAAACATTAATCATAGTTTTATTTGAGTGGTAGAATAATGGAGGATTTCCATTCTCTTACCTAGACTTTCTACGTCTTCTGAATTTCTGATAACTGAGAGATGAAGTGGCATTCCTTAGTTCATAGGAACCAGCGAGTGCCAATGTTCTTAAATATATTCATTCGGAAGTGCGCTCATAAACTGATTCTCCAGAAGTAAACAAAATCTTATTGTATAATATTTACTATTTCCATGGTGTAAATGCTCCCACTGTGGCCAATTCTGTGTGTCAAATAGGAGGCCTCTTATAGATGGGCTGCAGCAGGGCAGAAGTGGCGAACACCCAGAGCAAAGGAACCCTGGGGCAAAGGGAAGCAAGGAACTGGGAATAGGTTGCTCACTAAGCACGTCACCCCTACCCCCAGGTTTCCCTTTCCACTCTTGCAATCAAGCTAAGAGTCACTTTTACTTGTAGCTGTGACAAAGAATGCTGAAAAGTGAGATTTTTCAGTCCTGAAGGTAGATTCCAAAAAGTTGGATGGTACAGAAGCCAAACCAAGGACCATGTGGGTCAAAACCTGTGATTAACAGGGGTCACCCAGAGAAAGTAGGTAATTAACAAGGAGTCAATCACGTGTGAAATTCAGCTGCCTCCATTTACAACTCTGAATTCCAGAGTAGGGGATGGGATGGGGATGGTTTAAGCTTGAGGTTCCACATTTTGAGGAACATTAGAATTGCCTGGGGTCGGGAGGGTGGGACTTGCTAAATGCAGATCACTGGGCTCCACCACCATTGCTTCTGATTCCTAGTATGCCTGGAGCTGGGCTGAAGAATGTGCATTTATGACAAGCTCCCAGGTGATGCTTATGTGCTGGTCCAGAGATCACACTTTGAGAAACGCTGCCCTGGATGGTTCAAATTACCAGCAACAAAGGAAGAGGATTCCAGTAGGCGAGTGAGAGCAGGGAGTCCAAATATAGATTCAAGGAAGGAAGACAACTTCTGTTCCTTCTCAACACACAATTAATACAGTGGTTTTCAGTTCATGTCTTAATAATTTACAGGCCTCTAGGGCAGCAGCTCCCAATCTTTTTGGCACCAGAGACTGATTTCATAGAAGACAATTTTTTCTTGGACCAGAGGAAGGGGAATGGTTTTGGGGTGATTCAAGCACATTACATTTACTGTGCACTTGATTTCTATTGTTATTACATCATAATATATAATGAAATAATTACACAACTCACCATAATGTAGGATCAGTGGGACCCCTTAGCTTATTTTCCTGCAACTAGACAGTCCCATCTGGGAGTGATAGAAGAGTGACAGATCGTCAGGCATTAGAGTCTCATAAGGAGTGCGCAACCTGGAACCCTCACATGTACAGTTTACAGTAGGGTTTGTGCTCCTATGAGAATCTGATGCTGCCACTGATTTGACAGGAAGCTGGCCTCAGGCAGTAATGTGAGCCATGGGGAACAGTTGTAAACACCAATGAAGCTTCACTTACTCACCTGCCTCTCACCTCCTGCTGTGCGGTCCGGTTCTTTTTTTTAATTGCATTTTAGGTTTTGGGGTACATGTGAAGAACATGCAAGATTGTTGCATAGGTACACACATGGCAGTGTGATTTGCTGCCTTCCTCCCCATCACCTATATCTGGTATTTCTCCCATGCTACCTCTCTCCAACTCCCCACCACCTGCTGTCCCTCCCGTATTTCCCCCCAATGGACTGCAGTGTGTGATGCTTCCCTCCCTGTGTCCATGTGTTCTCATTGTTCAACACCCACCTATGAATGAGAACATGCAGTGTTTGATTTTCTGTTCTTGTGTCAGTTTGCTGAGAATGATGGTTTCCAGGTTCATCCATGTCCCTACAAAGGACATGAACTCATCGTTTTTTATGGCTGCGTAATATTCCATGGTGTATATGTGCCACATTTTCCCTGTCCAGTCTGTCATCGATGGGCATTTGGTTTGGTTCCAGGTCTTTGCTATTGTAAACAGTGCTGCAATGAACATTCGTGTGCATGTGTCCTTACAGTAGAACGATTTGTAATCCTTTGCATATATACCCAGTAATGGGATTGCTGGGTCAAATGGAATTTCTATTTCTAGGTCCTTGAGGAATCACCACACAGGCTGTTACCAGTCCATGGCCCAGGGATTGGGGATCCCTGCTCTAAAGTAATTTTATTTTTTTATCAGACTAGACATATATTTGGGAGTTACTATAAATCTCCAACAGCCTCCAGCTTAGCAAGAAAAATAATTTGAAATCATTTTGAGAAATTTACACTAATACGATGTAGTTGAGCCTCCTAGAAATAATGAGGTTATTATTGTCACAAGTAACATCAGCACACGCAGCCTCAGAGAGGGCTGGTCGTCCCAGATCACTCAGCGAGACAGCGTGTGGGTCAGGCTGGGTTAGCTTCTGTGTCCCTCCTCCCTCCAACTCTATCCTTTCTCCCACAGGTCCCCTCACTCCTACTGTCCCACCAATCTCACTGATTTTAGAGAAAGGATTCAGCTTTTGAGGCTTCCATGTTTTGTGTCCTCTGGCATTCTGGAATCTCTGAACTTCTTATGATGGTAATGCTTTTCAATGCCTGACAGGAAATACGCAGGATTATATAGGAAACCAACTACATTGAAAGATTGTTATCAAAATGGTATTAGAAAACAAAATTTTGATATAGAAATGTGTAGCAATGGCAGCTATTACTGTATATTAAAGTACGAACAGCAAGACCTAGGGGCTGGCCCAGTAAGTGTCAGAACTTTGAAGTACTGAAGTCAATAATAGTTTGAGGTATCTGTAATAATTTCAATGTGCTGTGGGAATAGCCGTGGTTTTTATTGACGGCAATATTATAGGTTTGCTAATGTTACTGTGGCTTGTCACCTACCTTCATAATTAAAGGACATGCCAATTTTCAATTAGCGGTGTAATTATTTTTTCCCATACAAGTTCCTGTGCCCTCTGAATTCTTAACATGTACTCCTTGGGGGACAGGGGACCCATGGACACCAGTTAAGTCAGATTCAACAAATCTAAGGAAATCTTCAGGACACTAAAATTTATATTTCCCTCTTATTTCTCATATTCTTTTAAAAAATATGGCTACATGATTCCTTGCTTTATTTTTTTATTTTAAAACTTAGAATGAGTTATTCTTGTTCAGTAATTACCCCAGGATCCACTACAGGGAACACAAAACACACTCATATTCCTGTCTCAACGGGACTTCCAAATGTCATCGATCCAGCTTGCTTCCTAAATAATATAAAACATCACTGGCTAAAAAGAAATCACATTTTGACTCATAGGCCCATCTTTTCAGAATCATAAACTCAGAAATCTTGCCTGTAGGGTGCTGGCCAAATCAGATCCTGAACTAGCAACAAAACATTTTTGGCTTCTTAGAACACATTTCATTTCATTCCCTAATGCGTCTTAATTAATGCCCAAAGTTTTCCCCGCCCCCTAGAACAAAAACATCACACAAAAAATTTTATTCTCTTTTGGGAAGCCAAATGCCAAAGTTCTCTATCATAGCTGTAAAGGTAAGAAAAAAATAACAGTGTTTATTCTTTTCCCACACTCCATAACTCCACACAAACACACTGAGGTAACTGGAAGTTAAATTTCTACTTTTTAATAGTCTTGGGCGTCTCTGCAGAGCATGCAATGCCTGGGCATTCACATTTCGTTTTTGTTTTTTTTTTTTTTTTCTTTGCATTCCCCAAGCTCCTGCCCTTTCAAATATGTATGTAAATGAGGGGGCCCATGGAGCTATTAATGCAAATTTCTTTAAATAAGAATCCTGAAAACCAAAAGGCTGTTGGTGGTTTCAGAAAATATCTTCCAGGAAAATGCTGTGTCCATAGTGAACTGTCACTGCATGACCCTGGGAAAATTAACTTGTGTGGAGGGAAAAACAAAGCGCCGTGGTTTGGAGCAAGACACCTCCATCAGTCTCCGAGCACAAAACTGCAGCTAGGCTGCTGGGGAGGAAGGTTTGAAATGGCGATCATTAAAAACTCAGGAGACAACAGATGCTGGAGAGGATGTGGAGAAATAGGAACACTTTTACACTGTTAGTGGGAGCGTAAGTTAGTGCAGCCATTGTGGAAGAGTGTGGCGATTATTCAAGGACATAGAAATAGAAATTCCATTTGACCCAGCAATCCCATTACTGGGTATATATTCAAAAGATTATAAATTGTTCTGTTATAAAGACACATGCACATGTATGTTCATTGCAGTTGTTTACAACAGCAAAGACTTGAAACCAACCCAAATGTCTATCAACGATAGACTGGATAAAGAAAATGTGGCACATATACAACATGGAATACTACACAGCCATAAAAAACGATGAGTTGTGTCCTTTGTAGGGACATGGATGAACCTGGAAAGCATCATTCTCAGCAAACTGACACAAGAACAGAAAATCAAACACCGCATGTTCTCACTCATAGGTGGGTGTTGAACAATGAGAACACATGGACACAGGGAGGGGAGCATCACACACTGTGGTCAGTTGGGGGTGGCTGGGGAGGGACAGCGGGGGGTGGGGAGGGTGGGGAGGGATAATGAGGGGAGGAATACCAGGTATAGGTGATGAGGGGATGAAGGCAGCAAACCACCTTGCCATGTATGTACCTATGCAACAATCCTGCATGGTCTGCACATGTACCCCGGAACCTAAAGTACAATTTAAAAAAAGAAAATAAAAGAAAGGGGATTAGGAGGGGCACCGATTCTTTTCCTTTCCATGGACTTGAATATTATTTTTTAACAGAAAATGTCTCTAAACATTATGCTTAATAGCATGAATAAATGTATAAAAGGGTCTTTCTTGGAGAGATGAAATCCCTCCACCTATCATTGGAACCTGAGACCGCTGTGCTAATATCACTAGAAAGCCCTGAAACCGAAGGTTTCACTGGATCAAAGGTTTCACTGGCCTTGCCTCACATCTGAGCTCTCCCTGCCACCAGGAGCCTGGTTCTGCAATTTGCAGGTCAGAGCCACTTCATGCCCAGGGCTTTTCCTGCAGGGCGGAGGGACAGGGCTTTGTCATCACGTTGAATCTGTTGAGAATTTGCTTCTCCCTCAAAACACAATGTATTTTCACATCAGCATATCCTTAGATCAAGAAAGAGATCTTCTGAAACCAAGACCTTGGGAATCCAAGAGAAGAGAAACTAGCACCGGGTGAAGCAGGCAGGCCTCCGTGGCTTAACCTTGCAGTACCTCTGTCTCATTTGGGAAAGGAAGGATAATATTAACAGTACTTGCCACACGGGATGTTCTGAGTAGCTTTCAATGCAGGGTTGAGAAGTGTCTGGAAGAAACCAATGGATTTTATGATGTCTCTTAACCCAGCCCCAAACACCTGAAAATACATACCTTTATGGAAAATTATTAATTTTGTAAACATGTATCAATTGCCTAGAAAGTATAGGACCTCATCCATTAGGACCAATTGGCCATTTTTCCAGAAACCTGCATTTCAAAACTTTTCAAAGTGGTAGAAAAGGAGCACAAATGCTGCTGGGAATCCTCCGGCTTGTCTGTAACCACAGGCAGCTGCCAGCCTGCAATCCCAGCACTGCCAGGCTGGAAGACGTCTTGGGGAACCCACCTCAACAACACTCTGGTTGTGGATGAGATGCTAAGGACCAGCAACACCTACCTGTCCACAGTCACCCAGCAGAGCCCACTTCAGAGCTCAGTGACCCTAACCTCCAGGTCAGAGCTCACTTTCCGCTTCACGGGGCCCTCAAAACTGCGAAGTGACCCTGATTCTCCACCCTCCTTTCCAAGTGCATTCCAGAGTTGCTGACAGTTGAAAATGCAGTTTAAATTTCTGAGTTGCCTTTGAATTTAGTCTCTTGAAGCCATCTCAACTCAGAAGCTAGAATTAGAAACTAGAAAGCCAGAGATTTGAGGGAGAAATTTTTCCCTGAGAACTGTCAGCACGCATTTATTATTAAGGTCCCAGTAATTCTCTTTACCTCTCTCAATAGGTTTCACTGCTCCATTAATTTTAGTACCTTTGAAAGGTCTAAATGTAACCTGAGATCTCAACTCCAAATAGCCCTTTAAGGAACAGGAACCCTTAGAAGGCAAGGTACTTAGCAGAGTTGGCTTCAACCGTATGTTAAGTACATGTTCACAGGCAGTCCAAACCACGTGTTCACAGCTGCCAACCTCTAAGTTCACACACCAAAGCCCAGACAAATGCTTAGGGGCCACCACATATATTCATACTCTACACACTGGCCTCAAACGCATGCACACATCTGGCATGCTCTACACACACAAACCCCCATAATTGACCTACCTAAACATGTGCTTACACACACACAAATATCATGTGTGCACACACATGCACACATACACACACATTCTCTTTCTGTTTCTCTTGCCCTCTCTTACTTTGTTCCCTGCCTGATTGCTAATCCAGCAAGTCATGGCTCTGTGACCCTGAACTTCAACTCCCAGGCCTGGTACTATGCATTTCACATTTAACCTTGGATCCAACTTTGAATATGAGCTGACTCTAATGGTCTTTAACATAACTTGCTTCAGTTCTTATGAGGTCTGCAACCTGAATCTGCAACATCCATGTTCTAGCACAGACCTCTGAGGAATCCAAATTCTGACACCTCCCATTTAATCAGAGATCCAACCCAACCAGACTCAACCAGCCCAGCCTGGGGCAGCCTCTCTTTTTCCATCACCACCTTGCTCTCAAAGCAGGAGGACAAGGTGAATGGATCAGGCAGCACAGTCCCAAGGGACATCAGAATATAAAACTTGCCTACTTGAGCCAGCTGCTCCATTCAGTTAATGTGGAATTCCACATCTACAGAGTGGCTCTGAGTGATCTTGCCACAGGACTACGCAGTCACTGCACCCCTTAAGAAAAGCCATAGGGAATTGACCCATCCTTGAATGTCTTGAGTTTATTTCACTGGGAGTTTTTGTTTGTTTTCGGTTTTTGTCAGAGACCTGCTTGGCACCCTGACTTGCCCTTGGCATGTTCTAGAGACAGTGGGGCAGCCATCCACAGCAGCCAAAGAACAGTCTGGCACAATCCCTCCCAGCATCCCTGGCAGCAGCTGCCACCAGAACTACTGAACAGGAAGAGTGTGGCTGTGCTGGGCATGCCCTTAAGATACCCACTGCCCATCCATGTCTTGATTTTATCCTTATTTCCCAACCCCATGGTCTAGTTCCGGGCACTGTACATAATTGAGGTCTCCAAGAACATTACCAACTGAAATTTGGCTACTTTTTCCTCTACTGTTTTCACACAGTTTTGTTCCTGAACCCAGACAAGGGGGAGGGTAGAGGCAGGGGGAGTGATCTTGGATCCCACACAGAGAGCATTCATTTCCAATGACGCCTCTGCTGCCCACTCTTAAACCCACTCCCAGAAGAAAACAGAGACTGGAGCCCAAGTTCTACAAAACAGCCATGGGCATTTCACATGCACACAAGTGACTCACCCTCCCCCACAGACTCCGCAGTCATCTTAACAGCCCATGACCTCATTTTAATTGAAACCTATCCATTGCTGCAATGAATGAAGATGGACTTGGGAAGAGCAGCTCAATCTCATTCTCCTTTCTTGCTCCTACCTCTGACCAGAAAGAGGTATTGATGCAGGTCAGCCACAGTGGGTTAGTGAGCAGCTAGCCTCCAAGACAAGCGGATCCTATCCCCAGACTGCTAACCTCTAGGTGAAACGTGGGAACCCAGGGGAGACTCGGGACTGGGTATATTGATGAATTGATACTTTGCCAAATGATTAGGAAACAAACTTTATTATCTGAGCTCAAACATAATGATAATATTTAATTTTTGTTGATTGTTATATAGAATTGTGCATGCAGCTATACATACATAAACATATGGGTGAATTTTAATTGCCTGTGTTCTGCCTATTTACAAAATGATTTGAGATGGCTGAAAGCTATATATGAGACAAAAGTATATTTTTATTTTTATTTTTTTTACTAATTTCAACTTTTGTCTTAGATTCAGGGTTATATGTGCATGTTTGTTACCTGGGTATGTTGCATGATGCTAAGGTTTGGAGTATGAGTGATTCTGTCACCCAGACAATGACCACAGAGCCCGAGTGAGTTTTTCAACCCTTCTCCTGATCCCTCTTTCCCACCTTTAGTAGTCCCTAGTGCCTATTGTTGCCATGTTTATGGCAACAATGTTTAGCTCCCACTAATAAGTGAGAACATGCTTATTTGGATTTCTGTTCCTCTGGTAATTTGCTTAGGATAATGGCCTCCAGCTGCATCCATGTTCCTGCAGATGACATGACTTTATTCTTTTTTATGGCTGCATAGTATTCCATGGTGTTTATGTACAACAGTTTCTGTATCCAGTCCACTGCTGATGAGCACCTAGGCTGATTCCGTGTCTTTGCTATTGTGAATAGTGTTGCAGTGAACATACAAGATGTGTCTTTTGATTGAATGATTTATTTTCAAAATTATATGTTTTAAAAGAGGAATGAAACAATTCAAATGTCTATCCACTGCTAAATGGATAAACAAAATGTGATATAGCCATCAAAGTGGAATATTATTCAGCCACAAAAATCTGTATAGTACTGATACATGCTACAACATGGACAAACCTTGAAAGCATTATACTAAATGCAAGAAGCCAGACATAAATATGTGCATTATTCTGTTTATAATTGACAAATAGGATCTAATTAAAGTGCTTCTGCTCAGCAAAGGAAACTAACATCAGAGTGAACAAGCAGCCTACAGAATGGCAGAAAATTTTTGCAATCTATCCATCTGACAAAGGGCTAATATCCAGAATCTACAAGGAACTTAAACAAATTTACAAGAAAAAACAACCCCATCAAAAAGTGGGCAAAGTATATAAACAGACACTTCTCAAAAGAAGACATTTATGTGGCCAACAAACATATGTAAAAAAGCTCATCATCACTGGTCATTAGACAAATGCAAATCAAAACCACAATGAGATACCATCTCATGCCAGTTAGAATGGCGATCATTAAAAAGTCTGGAAAAAAAAGTCTGGAAACAACAGATGATGGCAAGGCTATGGAGAAACGGGAACACTTTTACACTATTGGTGAGAGTGCTTGACCACTGTGAAAGACAGTATGGTGATTGCTCAAGGATCTAAACCCAGAAATGCCATTTGACCCAGCAATCCCATTACTGGATATATACCCAAAGGATTATAAATCATTCTACTATAAAGGCACATTCACACGTATGTTTATTGCAGCACTATTCACAACAGCAAAGACAGAACCAACCCATATATCCATCAGTGATAGACTGGATAAAGAAAATGTGGCACATATACACCATGGAATACTATGCAGTCATAAAAAATAATGAGTTCATGTCCTTTGCAGGGACATGGATGAAGCTGGAAGCCATCATTCTCAGCAAACTAACACAGGAACAGAAAACCAAACACTGCATGTTCTCACTCTTAAGTGGGAGTTGAACATTGAGAACACATGGACACAGGGAAGAGAACCTCACACACCGGGGCTTGTTGGGGAGTTGGGGGCAAGGGTAAGGACAGCATTAGAACAAATATCTAATGCATGTAGGGCTTAAAACCTAGATGACAGGGTTAATAGGTGCAGCAAACCACCATGGCACATGTATACCTATGTAACAAACGTGCACATTCTGACCACGTATCCCAGAGCTTTAAATAAAAATAAAAGTTCAGAATAGGCAAATCCATAGGGATAAATAGCTGTTACTGATTGCTGAGGACTTGATGGGAAGGGCAAATGGGGAGTGACGGTTTAATTGTTAAGGAGTTTATTTTCGGGATGACAAAAATGTTCTGGAATCAGATGCTAGTGACACTTGCACAATATTGTGAATGTGCCAAAAGCCACTGAATTGTATGTGCCCTTTGAAATGGTTTAAATGGTAAACTTAATGTTATATGAATTTTACTCCAAAATAATTTTTAATAGTCATCAGGCATGACAGAGAAACAAAAGGCAAGACATTAACATGAAGCCTCGGAGAGAGGGGAATAGTGATTATTACACAGGTGCAAGCCATAGTTATAAGGAATGGGCTGCACTGATTTAACCATGATTCCTGGAAGAGAGAGCAGACCAAGAAATCCAATCAGTTAGGAGACCTCCACTTTCCACATGACAAAAAAGCAAACTAGTTAGTGAGGAGAAGCAAGGGTCTCCAAGAAGTGGGATACAAAAGACCTCGTTCTACAAATCTCTAGAGAGGAAGCTCTATGATGTGTTGGGCTGGCCTTCTCAACACCCTTCAGCAAACACAACAGCAAGTCTCACCTACATCTCTCAGTGCAGGCTGAAGGCAGAATGCCACAGCACTGTTCAAAAAAGACACGCCCATTATCAAACATCCACACATTGTGGCTTAGGTCCTTTGGATTGTCTTTCAAGCCAGTGTCTGGAAGGATCTTTTCACCTTTTCTTCCCTGTATTTTTTAAGACATGTCTGTAGTGTATGTATCTTTTCAGACACTTTAAATGCTGTATTAGCAGCACCGGGAATGCTTATGAAAAAGCAAATTTCAGGACTTTCTGATAAACTAAATGTAGATTCAAAATCTTTAAGGATCGCATCCATGAATATGCAGCTTAATAAACTCTCCAGTTGATTTTTATGGACACTAAAGTTTGAGAACCCACTCCAGTTCCTGAGGACCCTGAAGAAGGCCACACGACACAGGCAGCCAGAGTGAGCCATGGTACATCTCCCTCCTCCTTCCCTCAACCCCTCTCTCCAGCCATCCAAGGTCTCCAATTCCTGTTTAGAGGTAGAATCATTTTAGGGAAAAGCACATGCATGTGATATCTTCCAAGATCGCCTCTTGGCCCCTTTCAGAGTCTCCTGCTTTGGGTCAGTCACCCAAGGGGTCTCCAGAGCTCTGCCCTCAGAGCAGAAGAATGTTGATAGGCTCATCTACTTTAAGGCATTAGGACTCCTTCTGGGTACTTTAACTGAGCAAAGAGGAGTCATCTCCTCACTCCCAGTCCAGCCCATCTAACCACAGAAGCAGCTGATTCTCGGTGCAAAGTCCAGCCTCTCTCTCCCCAAGATGTGAGGGAAGCCTTGGTCTGTGTTCACCACCCTGTGCTGGACAGCTCCAGCCAGAGGACCCAAGGGCACCTTAAACCCAACGGACCCAAGCTGACCTATATCCTGTCATTACCTTTAAAGGCAGAATGGAGTGAATCTCAAGACTTCTGCAGGTAGGCATTCCTTCTGTTCCTTCATTTAATCTGTGCCAGTGCTTCTTAAACATTACGGCAAAGGCTTGTATGCACAAAATCATGTACACTCTAGTTAGAGGACTTAAGATATCTATTAAGGGTAATTTGGACCCAGTTGTCTATCACCAAACTAAAATAACTAACACAAGAGTGATGTGACACCTTCGTACCTGTTTCTGTTTGCTGCACTTACAACACTTGTAAATGGATTTTCCCACATTGCTAAATTCTGAATGCAAGCCAAGGACCGATATTTTTTCTGGGAATAATCTGGTCCTCTTATCTACCTATTTTTATATGGAAGTTTCTTTGTTCTTATTAGTTTATAGTGCTTTTTACGTATTATGCATATTGAGACCAGTTAATTGGCATGTATGGTACAATTATTTTCTCCTACTCTATTGATTAATTTTTAATGTTGCTTGTGCCACCTTTCATTATAGCAACACTGTTATTGTTTTCATTGTTGTTGTTAATGCTACAGACACTGTTCATCTTTTCATTCTTGTGTTCCAACCTTCTAGAACAGTGTTTGGCACGTAGAACACTCTCAGTAGACACATGTGGATTGAATTAAATGAATAAGCAAATCTGTGCTGATAATAAGGACAGGAGACAGGGAAATTCTGGGCAAAACAGGGTGGTTTTCTAGCAAGGGCCCCACCCTCAAGCTGAAAAGCCTAATACCAAGCCCAAAGTGAGAACACACATCCCTATTTTCCCGCTTGAGTGTTGCCTTTTCCAAAACCACCCATGGCCCACTCCACCCCTCATCCTGTGCCCATAAAAACCACTGCCTCAGCCAGCAGAGAAGAGAAGCAGCTGGACATCAGAGATTACGGTTCGACATCAGAAAGAAGCAGTTTGACTTTAGAGAAACAGCTTGATGGTGTAGTTTTGGAGGCGAGTCCAGCCAAGGATGGCCAGATTCCAGGGGAAGATTACTTTCCTACTTTGCCCCCTTTTCAGCTCCCCTTAGCACTGGGGGCCACTTTAATCAGCAATAACCCCCACCCCCATTTACCATCTAATTCATTTGTATGACCTCATTCCTCCTGGATACCAGACAAGAACTCAGGTGCCATGAGTGTGGGTACAAAAGGTTGTCACACTGACCCTCCACTGAGCTGTTAACACTTAAGCCACCTGTGGATGGCAAAGCTAAAAGGGCATTGTAACACTCCTTCTGGGGCTTCAGGGGTCACAGCACCCATCCTAGATGCTGCCTCACGGCCCATATGGAGTTTTGCTCCTGCTGGCTCCCAAAAGCATTTCCCCCTGGCTCCTGCACCCACTCACCTGTGCTGCTTCACCAATAAGGAGTGAAACACAGTGGAACCAAGAGAGTGGAGTCCACCCCTTCTGGTACCAAAGCAGCCAGATAGTTCTAGCACCCGTGAACTCCAGTTCCTGCCTATGAAGGGGTCAGGGAAATATCCTGCTTCCCTGATGGGAGATATCTAAACATCACTAGGAAAATTCTCATGTTTGGAGGTGAAAGTCTGAAAGAGGAGACTTTCACCTCCAAATACTTAAGTCTGCTTTGAGATTTTTATTCTTGTGAGCTCATGGGCTGCTGCTGTCTACCTCCTCTTTTCACAAAGTTTCAGCCTCCAGGAAAGGTGCAGAGTAAAAAGATGCCCACTGTCTGGCATAATTGCAGCCTTTTCTCTCTGAACCATTTACTCATGGCTCCCTCAGCCACTAAGGAGCACAAATGAAATTGCTCAGATGGCTTGGAAGTGGCAGCATGTCCTGCCTTCCTGCCACGATCTCAGAAACCTAAAGAATTTGGTTCAAACCACACAAACAACACACACTGCAACTTGAATCCTAAACGTACAAGCCATAGTTTTGTTCTTTCCCCTCCTCTGGCCAGTCCTGTTTTTCTAACCTAATTGGAAGCTTACTAAGGGAAATAAAGCCCACTATCTTTATACACACATACCATGCTTAGTTTCCAAGGACTGCACCAAGAGTATAGTGCTGAGAGCATAGCTTTCAGAGTCATGCAGACATACTTTCAAACCCTGGCTCTGCTGCTCTTGAGCTATTTAATCCCAATGTAGCCTGACTTCACTGTGCCTTGGTTTCTTCATCTATAAAACCCTATTTTATGGGATGGTAGAGAGGATTAAGCAAATACATATCTAAGTACTTATGGTCCTGGCTAAGAAAAAACCCTTGAGACTTTCAGATAGTATGAATATACACATGTTGTCTTCAGTCTTATCTTGAAGGGAAGCTTTCAATGGTGTTACAAGAGGATACTGTAAATTAAATCTTCCACTCTAAAAAGAGATATGGTAGCTGAACACATACCTATGCCCTCAGGGCTAATTTGGCCTTTTTGTTTTGTTGTGTTTACTTGAAGAGGTTGTTGTCGTAGATCCTATTTCCTGAAGCCCATTTTGGACCAACTGGGAAAGAATAAATGATATCAGGATTTAACCCGGGCTCAAACAGGAAGGCTGGCCAGACCTAAGACCACCTGGGGAGTCAGGGGTTGGGAGCTCTGGCTCAGTCAAGAGCTGTTCTGGGCAGTCAGATGCTAGAACATCCTGGGTGCTCCCTGCTGCAGGCCTGGACTTGGGTCCTGTGGTTCCTTTTCTGCAGTGGTTTCAGCCATTCCCCTGGGGTCCTTGCCCCCAAGGTTATGGGTAGAGAAAAATCCAGGCCTGATTTTACCAGAGACTTTTTCTCTCCTACATCAGAACAGAGTTTTCTCTCAGTTTTATCCATTTTTCATTTAAAAGTTGACATTCAACTTAACACAGCAAAATCTCACTCCCCAGAGAATTAGAAAAATAAGCCACCCAAATCCTATTCAATAGGGTAAATATTGGGATAAGATAAACATCTGAGCTGCCTTAAAAAGACCATTGTATTCAAGCAAACTGCCATTTCCTTATCCTAAGGAAGGCTCTGAATTTAGAAAGCCTGAAGCTCTGATGAGAGGACCCAGCTATGGTAAAAGAAGGGTATTATTTTTTTTCTTTTAATTTTTTCAATTTTTGTTTTAGAGACAGGGTTTCACCATGTTGGCCAGGATGGTCTCAATCTCCTGACCTCAGGTAATCCACCCGCCTCGGCCTCCCAAAGTACTGGGATTACAGGCATGAGCTACCACGCCCGACCAAGAAGGTTATTATTACAGTCACCTTTAGCCAGAGCCGACTAGTGACAGGTTCCAATTGGTTTACTCACCCATTTAGGAGCCCTGCAGGGTTCCTATCTCTATCCCTATTTCACGAAGCCCCCACTTTCACCCCCTTTTCACCAAGACTTTGTGGCTGCCTCCCTCCCATGGCCGATGGATGCACCAAGTCAGAGGAGCTGACACCATCTTGGTTCAATCTGCCTTGACTTGTGTTGGGGCTCAGAAAATGACACCCCAAAGTATAGCGCTTGGGCATGCTGAGTACTTTGAACTGAAGGAAATTGGAAGGCTTCAGAGGCAAGGATTCTCTGACCTTCTCCTGCCCTCCTATCTCTTACCCTCTTTATTTTCCCCGCCAAAGCAAGTCATAGAAACCAGAATCCCTCTTCCCTAAGGTGAGTCATAGAAACTAGAATCACTTTCCCCAAAAGCAAGCCATAGAAACCCAGAAAGGTCACTCTCTGCCTTCTCCCTTGAAGACCCTCATTTCAGAGGTTCCTGTCTTATACCCCATGGGAGGAAATGTTACAGAGAAAATCAAAGAAGAATCTGAGCAGGCCTTGCTGAGTCTCCGGCTTCATGATCATTAGATCACACCCTTTTGTCCATCACATTTCTATATATCTGTCCACTTTTCATAAAATCTAAACATAAAAACAGAGTTTTCCCTAGATTTTTGGATCTGCGTTTCTGAAGGCTCCCATGTCACATAACATTTGATCAAATAAATTTGTTATGCTTTTCTGTTGTCAGCCTGTCTTTTGTTATGGTGATGATCCTTAAGACGGGTGACAGATCACACCTTTCCCCCCTACACTTTGCAGCATGACCTTAGGCGTACGGTTCCTCCTTTAGCTTCATTTTCTCCACCTCTGTCTTTGTATTTGCCACCTTGTTTTGGGGCTGATAAACAGATCAACAGTAACAGTATTGATTGCGTTTCACTGAGTAACTTCCCATGTGGTTCTAAACCCTTTGTATGTATTTATATATAATTTAATCCTACAGATTTGTTACTATTAGGTTGGTGCAAAAGTGATTGCAGTTTTTGATATATAAAACTAATAGCAAAGACCACAATTACTTTTGCACCAACCTAGTAGTATTAACCATGTTAACACTGTATAGAGGCATAGGAGGCCCAGTAACTTACCTAACATGCAAACTTTAAATCCTGTATTTTTAATCAAAATCGAAGGCAGACAGCAGATAGGAAGGGCCAGGGAGCAGTTTTGGCTTCTTTAAAACTGAAAGGTGAAAGTCTGGAGCAAAGAACTTTGGAAAGCTTGAGATGTTAAAGAGGCCATTTGATCTCCGACAGTCGCTAGAATTCCAGAAATTTCCTTAGGGTACAAAGAGCTGCAAAGAAAGAGGAAAGGAAAGAGAGGGGAAGGAAAGGGGAAGGGGAAGGTGGGGAGGGGAAAAAGGAAAGGGGAAAAGGGTGAAAGGAAAAATGAAAAAGGAAAGGGGAAAGGGAAAAACGGAGGGAAGGACAGAGGAAGGGAGGAAGGGGAAAGGAAAGGGGAAAAGAAAAAGGAAAGGAAAAGAGAAAGGGAAGGATGAAGGGAAAGAGGAAGGGAGGAAGGAAGGAAAGAAAAAGTCTTCTATTGGTTCTGGATAACACGAAGGTGCTTCATGGAACCAGCTGGGTGTTCAGAAGCCCCAGTCGAAGGCATAGTCCCAAAGGGGCCAATGGGAAGTGGCAGCTTCTCTATGAAAAGCGAAGTAAAGCACAGGCTACGGAGGTGGAGAGAGAGGTGACAGTTTGGTATTCTTGTTTTGGAGGTTGGGTGGTGAGTTTTGTTTGCATTAGTTGTTGAGTTTTTTTAAGTTTCTCCTGAAGCTTGTATTTCCCGATGACTATCTCCTGAGCAGTCAAGCAAATGGACAAACACATTAAGGCAAAACCAAACATTTATATAGCCAGAGAAGTCATTTCTCCCTATTCCCCTAATTCACAGGACCATATCCATTTAGGAATTAAAACAAGCTGACTTTTTTTTCTGAGGAGAGTGGATTCTTTCCAGAATTCCCATACTCTAGAGAGCAGGAGAGAAACAAACTTTAATGACATGGTTCTTTCCTTCCTTTCCACAAACCACTCAATTCTGATGAGTAATGCCCTTTTTACTGTTTGCAGCCTCATTATGATCCAGCAAATTAACCCCAGCAATTAGCCTCTTCATTTCCATTAGACCATGTCCTGAAACTCCAGAAAGCTGCTATGGGAGCCAAATATATATATATATATATATATATATATATTTTTTTTTTTTTTAATTAAACTAGCTGGGCTCTGGCCAGACATTAAAACTAGGAGGCTAATCATTCCTTCCTTCTTCTTTAAAACCATATAACCCATGTAGAATGAAAATTACAGAAAGTTCAAGCTGATAGTCTTCTTAGGGATAATCTAGTACAGAATTTTCAAACAGAACCATTAGGATCAGGAAGTCAATATAATGAGTTATAAACAGCATTTTAAAAAAAGACGACAGAGAATTTCATGTAGTAAGAGTAAGTATGGCTTCAAGAAACTTATGTTTCAATTATGTATATGGTTCTGAGAGTGGCAATGTAAAATTGTGGACGCTTCTTACTATGGATCCTGGTCTAAGAAGTTTGAAAATGCTACCTCCCTGGTCTTACAGATGGGAAAAGTGAGGCCCCAAGAGAGGCAGTGGCTTACCCAAGGTTCTGTTGCAAATCAGCCCTTCTCCACCCAACTTCCTGGCATGCCAACACCCATGGCTGCCTGCCACCCCTTAGCACACAAATCAGCGTGTATCAGGTCCTGCCTAGCGCTGGGTCCATCCATGTTTAGCTCCTTTCAGACAGCAGACCCTCTAGAAGGCCCTTTGATACCCCATCTTTTTGTCACCCCATAGCACTGAGTACAGTGCAATGCACCTGGCCGATGTTGTACGTCCAAATGGTGAATCAGCAGAAGCAGTCTCAGGAAGAAGAAAGGGCTAAAAAAAAAATGCCCAGAAGTGAGGAAAGCTTTATGGAAAAGGCTGCCATGTTTTGAGCTCCCAAACGCTAATGGCAATGACAACAGTGGTTCCAAAGATGGCTGACTACCAGCTTTTTATGTTCCCCCAGGAGCTGGGCTGAGCTCTGTGTATGCAATGCCTCATTCAGTCCTCACAACAAGCTGGTAGGATGCTACCGTCGCAGGGCCTACTGAAGTTTAGAAACAAGATCATTCAGCTAATCAGGATTCAATCCCCAGCGGTATTGTTTAGATGTGGCTTGTCTTCACCATAACTCATGGTGAAACGTATTTGCCAATGTGACAGTGTTGAGAGGTGGCGGAACTTTTCAAAGGTGTTTGGGTCATGAGGGACCTGCCCTAGTGAAGGAACTAATGCAGTCTCAAGGAGTGGGGGAATGAGTGAGTTCTTGGTCTCTCGGGAACAGATTTGTTGCCACACAAGTGGATTGATATAAAGCAAGGCTACCTCTTCTGTTTGGTCTTTGCATGCACCCATTTTCCCTTCCACTTTTTTTACCCATGAGCAACACAAGACTTTCACCAGACGGGCTGCCCAGACTTGAACATCCCAGCCTCTAGAATCATGAGACAAATAAACTTCTTTTCTTTATAAATTACCAGTCTCAGGTATTCTGTGGCAACACCATAGGGTCTAAGATGGGAAATCCCAAGCAATCAGGCATCAGACTCCATGCTTTTAACCATTCCGACCCACACCTCCTCCTGACCAAGCCCTCACAGAATGTTAACTGTTGCAACAATGATTAAGCACCTAATGAATCTGTTGAAAGACTGAACGAGTAGATGAAGGCAGAAGGGACACAGCACTCTGCCTTGCTAAGAAGCTGAAGGCTGAACAGAGAGCTGCTATGGGAGAGCAGGTCTAGCCTGGAAGAACAAGCTAGCACACGATAAACATTCTTCAAACGGGGGACAGATGCTGCTGGAACAGAGAGGAATCCGAACAATTCCCAGCCTTCCTTCCATCCTCCTGTTGTCACCCTTTGTGCCTCCATTGCTGACAAAACCAAAAGCTGCAGCCGTGTCCTCAGTCTAGTGGCCTGGAGTATGGGTTTGTAACCCAGTGAAGAAATCTCATGAGGCTCTTCCCTAAATCAACACCTTTCCAAAATTCCTGGTTTAAAAAAAATGACTTAATATGAGTTTGAGCTGGGAAGCAGAAAACCAGCTCAGCTTTTCATCAGCTTAGACCCCTGGGATTGTCAAAGACAGAGTGTCAATTAAAACATACTGCAAAAATAAAGAAAAAACAGAAAGCCTGTCTCTGAGAGAGAGAACCTTTTCTTCTTCTTCACTGTCAAGGAGGCAAAGCTGGTTTGG
Source organism: Cebus imitator (assembly GCF_001604975.1). Lineage (NCBI taxonomy): Eukaryota > Metazoa > Chordata > Mammalia > Primates > Cebidae > Cebus > Cebus imitator. The sequence goes on along the minus strand of NW_016107849.1, from coordinate 509,662 downwards.
TTATTCTTTTTAACTCCCCTTGAGAAATTCTCAGTATGATTGGCAAGAAATCAGGAATAACGAGATAAAGTGGTGATGTAAATGCCAGTGGAAACAGTAGATCCTTTGTGATGACCTTGTCTGAGAAGTCTCCAAGTGAAAAGAAAAGCTGGGATCTGGGCTTTGAAGCAGAGCCCCTGCATGTAAAATTTACAGTATCCTTCCTATCGGAAATGCTTAAATACTTTCCCTACAGGTATTTACAATCTGTCTCAACATTTGGCTGACTCCTGGCAACTTTCTGTTTTCATTCACATTAACTACTTAAAGGAAAACTCCAGGGTAGCATTTTGAGTAGCACATTGAATTAAAACAAAGGATAAATTACCAGAGAAACACTGAACGGTCTGGAATGCAGTCATCATCTAAGAAAAAAAAAAAAATCATTATTCTTCACAAATACAGAACAATGGCAAGACATTGACAGGGACCTAGAAAGTCAAGAAAACTAGTCCAGGCAAAACTGCATTTGAAACCACAATACCCCTCTCTTTAAAACTTCCAAAGCTCTGACATTCCATTGTCCTGCCTCAATTCCAATTTAGAATCTCTTTAATAATCACAATAGACACAATCCTTTCTGTGTCTGGCTCAATCTCTCCAATTGCAGTTTAATTTGAGTTTCTTGTGTCTGTGCTCAATAGAAAGAGAAATGCTATTTGCTTGCATCATAAAATTTCCCAAGGCTCTGGGATGCTCGCCTGGAAGTAGTCTCAAGACTCCTATTTTATGTTGTGAATTTTATTCCCAAAACCAATATCCATATGTGTTTTCACATGAAAGCACGGTTTTCAGCTATCATCAAGTTAAAAGGGCACACTAGGAAAATACTCTGTGTTTAGTCACTGAATGTGTCCCCCAGCACACTGGCCCATGTCCCCCTTGAAGAAGCCCAGCTCTGGATGAAGACTTTATCCATTCAAATGCTTTCAGCTGCAAGTAACAGAATATCTCATTTACATTAACCTAAACAGTGAAGAAAATGTCTTGCTGCACATAAAGAATTCTGGAGGTGGGTAGTGCAAGGTTTTTCAGTGCGTCAAAAATGACGCCAAGGACCAGGCACTTGGTAGCTTTCCATTCTGCCAAGCTCCTTGTGCCATGCGTCCTCCCATAGAACATGATGGTCATCGTGGTTTACACCTTCTGTATCAATGCAGTAACATCTGGTTGAAGAAAGTGGGTGCTTCCTCTCATGAACCATGCTTCATTGGGGGAAGAAAACCTTTTCCCAAAGTCCCCAAGGAAACTTTCCCTCAAAGTCCCCTGGCCAAAACTGGACTTCATACCATGCCTTAGTTGCAAGGGAGGCTAGAAAAATGGAAAATCTGATACTTTTAACTTCTAAAATAAGAGGTGAACTCTGCCAGCAAGAAGTAGATGGGATGGACACCTCACAGCCTGCTGCTAGGCAGACACCCAGAAAGATCTTCCACAAAACCCCTTCTTCCCATAGGCTCAGTCCTTGTGAAAGAGAGGAGGGATAGCTAGATACAACCCCTTTGAATGAGCAAGACTCTGGAAGGACCCAAGTAAGTAGCCCTAGGAATAGTAGCCTTTTTTGCAAGATTTTTGTAAAATTCTTTCACCTTAGTTTTCAGTCGCTTCTCTTTTTTTGTTCTTTTTAAACAAATGCCATTGTGTATATTTGAGGTTATAGCATAATGTTATGGGACACATATAGGCAGTAAAATGGCTACTACAGTGAAGACATTCTACTTGTTACTTTTTTGTGACAAGAGCAGCCAAACCTATTTAATACAAATTCCTAATGCAGGCCAGGCACGGTGGCTCACACCTGTAATCCCAACATTTTGGAAGACTGAGCTGGGTGGATTACCTGAAGTCAGGAGTTCAAGACTAGCCTGGCCAACATGGCGAAATCCGTCTCTACTAAAAATAAAAAATTAGCCGGGCATGGTGGTGTGTGCCTATACTCCCAGCTACTCGGGAGGCTGAGGCAGGAGAATCGCTTGAACCCGGGAGGTGGAGGTTGCAGTGAGCCGAGATTGCACCACTGCATTCCAGCCTGTGTGACAGAGCGAGACTCCATCTCAAAAAAATAAAAATAAATCCTAACACGATACAATTTTATTAACAATTTTATTGTTAATAAATTTTATTGTTATTAACAATTAACAATTTTATTAACATTAGAGCTCGAGAACACATCTGCTACTTTACATCCTTTGACCGGCCTCTCCCCATTTCCTGTCTCCTCTTTCAGTCCTTTCCAGCACACTACTTCTGTCTCCCCATGTCTGTCTCTACCTGGCACTAGGGCCATGAGGTACTCCCGGAACAGCTAGGATCCCCCCTTCTGCCATCAGATCGGGACCCAACTTCAATGGCACAGCCCTTGCTTCACATCAAGGTCACCAGCTCAAATGCCTCCAGGTGCATACTTCCATGCACACTTAGAAATATTTTCCTACATGGAGAAACCAAAACACAATTCAAAAATAAACAACAAATGACACTTAACCTCAGTGATGGAGACTGATAGGCAATGAAGCAAACTGAAAAGTCACTGCCCCTTCTCATAGGGGCAGCAATGAAGCTGCCCTATAGAAATTCAGAGGATTGCCAGATAACCCTATTTTTCTACAGAAGTTAGAAATCTCAATTTTGTTTTCAAACAACATTTTAAACTGTTGGCTCTGTTTTGTTGTTTTTTTTTTTAATGCATAAGCCAAACACAATATGCACCTCTCTGCTTCAAGAGCTCCCCCACCATGTCCCCGTCAAAGCACGTGCCTCTCCCTAGCGGACTTGCTAGGTCTAGCAGGGCCATCTCTTCACGTCATGGCTTTTCTTGAAGGCTATCCTTCACCATGACCTAGTTCTTCATCCTGGGATGACTTTAGTCCATATTATTATTTCTGGCCACCTAAGGATTCTCAAGACTTTGACATTGTTAGTGATATCACATCAGGCCTCTTGACTCCAGAGTACCTGATCATGGCCTCGTTGCACATTAGTATTTCTGGGCTGGTTTCTTGCTAAGGAGCCACCCAGCCTGTCCTTCCTAATAACATCTTTCCACTTTGTCACCATGGTGACAGCTCTTCACCATCACCAAGACCTCTCTGGACTTGACCCCTCTACCTACCCTGTGTGCAGCTATTGGCATTGCAGATAGCAGGAGCACTCTGTTCTCTGTACTCCTGTAACCATGCTCTTGGTTTAAAGAACAGGTCCTAGTCCTGGACACCCCTGCCTGGCTCTGTCCTGTCTGGTCCTGATCCTGGGCTGGAGACATCAGCTCTCTAATCCCCAGGCCTCCCAGAGCCTGCCACTGTCCGCAAACGATGAGGCTGAAGATGCGAATGATATGCAGAGGATTGTCTACTGAAAGCCTCTGCAGCATCTCATTTAATCGGCTTTTCAAATTAGACATTATCATCCCCATGTATAGATGTGGAAACTGACAGTTACTGGAAATACCTTAATTGCTCAAGATCAAGTGGAAGCGTCTGAGGCATGGAGTATATCAGTGGTCACTGGTGCCAAAGCCTCGCCTTTTCCCTTCTTACCTGCTGAACTGGCTTGGCCAATCTCCCTCTCCCCTTTCTGGACTCTCTATCTTTGCCCTCCACCCCATTCTTTCTCCCTTCCCCTGTATCTCAGGGGAAAATTGATTTCTCCTTTCTGGGCCTAACAGCCATACTATGCCCATTATTGCCTCGTCTGTGTTCCCCTCCCATGTTCTCTCGGCTCTTGATTCTTCCAGTTCTACCTCTCTACTCAACACTTCCTGAGTCTCTTCCCACCAACTGCTTTCGCCCCACCCATGGTCAAGAACTGAGATCCCTATGCTGGAAAAACCTTCACATTCTCCTCTCTAGTACCCATTTATGTCTCCTCTTCTCTCATCATCATTTTCTAGATAGTCCCTAAACTGATTTGAGCTAAGGTGTTAATGGACGATATCCCTTCTAAAAACTACATTTGTTTTATGAAAGCCTTTGGAACTTTACCCAAAGAAAGAACAAGTTTAGGAGAAGAAAAGTTCAAGGACATGAATTTGAGTTGAGAGATAACAGACTAAATGGATGGGGCCTTCACATCTTTTATATTATGGAGAGAGAACAGGGCATCCCCGGCTGGATCACAGATACAAAGGATGCATTTCAGTTTCTTCCCAGACACGCTGCAGATTTTGATCCTCACAATCCATTTGAGGCAGGTATTATGGGCCCTGCCTTGCAGTTTAGGAAACTAAGGTCCAGAGAGATTAACAAACTTGTCCAGAGTCACACAGTAGTAGTAACATAAACTGTGATTTAAACCAGGTCGCCTGATTCCACAGGCCCAATCTTTTCATAAAGCGAAACAATGTCATTGGGAAAGTCAAGGTGCTGACTGTGAGTGCTAACCCAGACTCACAAGACAAAGCACTAAAGCCCACATGCACCACTTCTGAGTTCCACAAGTAACCGCTAGCCCCTGCCTCCCCAGACTACCCTCAGCCTGGCATTAAAGGGCATGGAGGAGCTTGTGGTCTCCTTGGATTTCCATCTCTTTCCCAGATATAAGCCCTTCCAGGTAGCACCTTGATCTTTAAGTACCAGAAGCTGGAAGGACCCAGAAGCAGTGGCCCAAGGGATCGTGGCTATTATGATTCAATCTGGGAGAAGTCAGAGGCCTTATAAGTTGTGCAGGCCATAAAATCCCACGTGAAATGTTTGTTCTGAGCTATTACTAGGGCACATTTTAACATGGGACTAGCTTCTTAAAATCCTACCTGTCCAAAGGTTAAGTGACCCCAGGGTTCATTTAGCCCTGTGCTGATTAGGATTATCTGGTGATAGTCCAAAATGTTCTGAGGGACCATTTCTTAATGCCCAGGTAGCAATTCAGCAGGCTTGCTTTTACAGAGCCTGAAAAACACAGAACGTCAAAAATGTTCTTAGCATCAGTACATATGTTTTCATACTAAAAGCAGAAGCGGATCAGACAAGGTGTTGGAGCAATGTTCCTACTGCAAGTCTTTACAGATAACATCTTCAGATAAGACTGAGAAACCCAGGGTGCAATCACTGAAATAGTTGTTGCCACGAAGCCCCAGGGCTGTTAAGAAAAGAAAAAGAAAGAAAAGACTCTCCACTATACTAGCAAACTTTCTAGGCTTGTCTGCTGCAGGGTCTTCCAGCGCAGATTCGCAGATTCGGAGCTCATTGCACAATGAGCTTTGTGTGAAGCTCATTGTTAAACAGGGCAGCTACTCCAGCAAAGGAACCACTGTCGGAATTCCAGCTTCCAGTGAAAGGCTTATCAGCAGCTATTGTTTTAATGTTTCTCAATTTGCACTGTTTGGGGAGGAAACGGTCCTCTCCTTGATGGCACCAATTCATTAAAACATATTGGCCTCTTTCCCTGGGATCTGGAATAATTTGCCATTTATGAAATGTCCTCTCTTCCGACAATCTGTGCAAATACCGAGTTATGCATTTGAAGTTCATGACCCCTTTTTCCTCTTTATGTCCACGGCTCTCCCTCTCCCACACTTTGCTGAGCTGTAGGGCAGGAAAAGCCCCTGTGAAGCGCCATGCCAGAGGATCCAGGCATGCCTATCTCCCTCCTCCCAAACATATGGGGTCTCACTGTTAACATAAAGAACAGCCCATCCTGCACCACCCCCTGCCCCCCTTCCACAATCCTGCTCTTCTCTATCGCCTTATTAAGGAAACAATGAGGTGAATACACCAGGATATTCTGGTGCAGACAGTGACCTCTAGCAATGAATTACTTCCTCACTTAGTGGCTTTTATGGGTCAGGGAAACCATATGGCCCATGCAGCTGACTGTAGGTCAAACCCAGCAAATGCAGTGCTCATACATCTCACCCCAATCATATTAAAAGACTGTGGGGGTGCCCAATACTAAAGTTTTTCAGCCCCCCACACCCTAAATGCATGCAATTGACCTTCAGTGACCAAGCTTCCTCCCTTCTTCGCTCAGTTGTCATTCCTACTGTCCCCGCTTCTCAGCCTCTTGACTCTGGCGCTTGGCTAGTCCTATTGGGCTCCCCTTCTGCCCGCAGCTTTCAGGCACAGCCTGCTGCAGGGAATATTTGTTCGGGATTTGTTGCCCTGACTGAGGTACTTCTCCACATCTTTCTCTTGCCTTCTCATCTTGGTGACAGGAATGACACAGCATATGTTTCCTCTAGCACAAATTTACCAAATTAGGCAGGGAGAGCTTGGCCCAGTTTACTTAGCCCCTGATTCCACTCTTTCACTATGGGGGCCTCAGGGCCACCCCTTTGTAAGACCGCGTTGACTAGGACATTGCTCCCCAGCCCGCTGCTGCTTCGAGGGCTCTGAAGCTGTGCTTCTCAAACTGGGGTTACAGATCCTCAGCCGGCAGCAGTGGAAGACAGGAGGGATCGGAAGGTGCATGAAGCCACAGGATAAACCAGTCACTTCCTAGGGAATGTCAGTTGGAAGAAGAGGACTGGAAGCAATGTAACTAGTAGGTAAATTAAAACATCTTCACGTCAGGTCCAGTGGCTCACACCTGTGATCCCAGTACTTTGGGAGGCCAAGGTGAGAGGATCCTTTGAGACCAGGGGTTTGAGAATAGCCTCGGCAACATAGCAAGACCTCATCTCTACTAAAAATAAAAATTAAAAGATGAAATTATTAGCCAGGCATGGTGGTACATGCCTGTAGTCCCAGCTACTGGGGTGGCTGGGGTGGGAGGATCGCTTGAGCCTGGGAGGTGAAGGTTGCAGTGAGCCATCACTCCAGCCTGGGTGACAGAGTAAGATCCTGTCTCAAAAAACAAGTAAACAAAAAACATCTTTGTGTTAAAATAGGTCTGAATTTACCATAGACTAGAATGCAAAAATTTGTGTAAGTTTACACAAACTGATTTTTCATTTGTAGAAGGCCACGCTGGTTCATTACTCTCTCCTAATTCCCACCTTTGAGATAAGTTTTCCTCTTCTGGTCCCAGAAGTACGTTGATGGAAATTGTGAGTCCTGGGCTAGGTGGTGATTCTCCATGCTATTTACAAAGATAATAACAGTTATTACTATTTCCTCTGAGATGGTTTTTCTTAAGCAATGTTATTATCACATTTGGGGGATGGATTAATAATAATAATTAGCACCTGCTATGTGCCTTCTCAAGGAAGGGATTAAGGGATTATTATTGCATTTTACATTTTACTTTACATTTTTACATTTTAGATTTTACAGATCAGTAAACCGAAACTCAAGAAAAAGTTAAGTAATTTCCTCAAAGTCTTTAGTTAGTAAGTGGAAGAAGCAGAATATGAACCATTTCTAGCTGACCCCCCAAACTACTTTTTGTTGCAGTAGAAAAAACAAAAAAAAACGCACACAGTCAAACTTAAAAAAAAATAAAAAAAGAGTCTTGGATTCTTAGGTAGTTGCAAGATGCTCTAGCATCTAGAGGCCTCGATTTTACATTCACTGATAGGAGACCCTCCAAAATTACTTCCAAATCTCGGATAAAGAGCCTGGTACACTGCTTATCAGAGTTTACAGTCATGACCTAAAATGCTCAAAAGATTGATATAGTACATGCCATCCAGGGCTGCAAACTGGTGGTCTCCTGGTTGAATACAATTCACAGACATGCATAGTTGGGTTCTAATAGTGCTTACAAATAAGGAAATTTCAACTTTAAAACATCCAGAGTTCTTGCCTATCTCGAAATGCAAACGATCTACCCAATCAGGGCTTGCAGTCCAGCATAGCAACCCTCAGCTGAGGCTCCAGCTGAAGCTGTTCCTCTTAGTCAGGTGTAAACCGCCAGTTCTCTATAGTCCCCACCACTCCATATCGTCTTCCACTTACATTACCCACTGCCTCCTCACAGGCATTAGCATCTGCAACTCCTCACTATCCAGGCCTTTCTTTTTTTTTTTTTTTTTTTTTTTTTTTTTTGAGATGGAGTTTCGCTCTTGTTACCCAGGCTGGAGTGCAATGGCACAATCTCGGCTCACTGCAACCTCCGCCTCCTGGGTTCAGGCAATTCTCCTGCCTCAGCCTCCTGAGTAGCTGGGATTACAGGCATGCACCACCATGCCCAGCTAATTTTTTGTATTTTTAGTAGAGACGGGGTTTCACCATGTTGACCAGGATGGTCTCGATCTCTTGACATCATGATCCACCCGCCTCGGCCTCCCAAAGTGCTGGGATTACAGGCTTGAGCCACCCCGCCCGGCCTCCAGGCCTTTCATTTCACAGAGGAATCAAAAAGGTCCAAAAGAGTAGAAATATTTGCCCATTCAGAATGATATTCTATCTGTTTGTTGTTTCTGGTTTAGGGAAAGGGGCTTCATACTATGCTAACTTTTCTTCTTTTTTTAAATTATCATACAATAAAATTGACTTGGATGGGTATATAGTTCTATGAATTTTAAAACATATATAGATTCAGGTACCATCACCACAATCAGTACACAGAACATCCAACACCAAAAAGGCTGTCCCTAGCTGACTCTTTAGAGTCACTTCTTCCTACCATCCCTAATGCCTGGCAACCACCGATCTGTTCTCCATCATGAGAGCTTCATCTTGCAAGCCTGTCCTAAAATTGGAGTCACACCTTATGCAAACCTTTTAAGATGAGCTTATTTCATTTGGCACAGTGTCTTAGCTTCATTGGAGACGTTGGGTTATCCTGTTGGGTGTATTCCTATGTATTGTCGAGTGAATTATTCCTCTGTATAGATGTATCACCATTTGCTTACAGACTGAAACTCTTTATTTGAAGTTCAGAGGGATTTTTTTTTTTTTTTTTTTTTTTGAGAGGTGGAGCGCTGTGGAGCCAGAGATGTCTCAAACCGTCTTTTGAGAGGTGATTGTTAAAGTTTCAGAAATTGTGCCAGCTGGTTTTTAAACACAGCTAATTATTAAATACAGCCATTAATAAGTTAAACAAAATGTCATGAATACTCAAAAGTCCTCACTTTCTTATTGTTACTGCATTTTGCTATTGTCTAAGCTTGTGAGGTGATTTGATGTACTGTGTGTAGGGGGGAAGAACTGTATAATGATGTACAAGTGCCTATCTCTTCCCAGCTTCCAGTTCAGTGACTTCATGTTGGTGACAATAAACCCATCATGACAGGACTATTGACACCGCAGAAATCTGCAAGTGCTGGAGGGCCCCTCCCTCCCTGCCTCTTCCTTCTTTCATTCCCTCCTTCCCTCCTTCCTTCCTTCCTACTTTTTACCAGTCATCATTTACTAGCATGCCACTAGTGGGGGAAGTTAGAGCCTAAGTCCTCCCAACAGAAGAGGCCTCACCACTGTCCTCATTTGGGCCACTGCACCCTCCCAGCTTGTCTGATGGATTCAGGTTGGGTCAAAGCATGTCTCATTTTGGGGAGGAAATGCGTGGCTAGACAAAGTGAAAACCTGATATACTACATTTGGCCTAAAAGCTGCTGGAAGCAGCGTTGTACAGTGGGAACCACTCTGAGCTGGCAGGAGATGCCAGGGTATTTATTGCTCTGCCTTCTCCACAGAGGCTCTCTCCCCACAGGGACATGGAACATGATTTTTTTTTCCTATCTCTCCATCATTTCCCTCAACATGAACCCTACCTAGGAAGCCCTCTGTGGAGACCAAAGCGACTCCATCTTGGATGCTAATCTGCCATGTTAACTTCTGATTAACCCCAACTTGGGGAAGGCCTTTAAGACTTCCAGTTTATCTGTTGTTCCTTGTGTAGGAGGGGTGCTTCCCATAAGTCCTGCTCTTAGGTCAAACAGCCTTGATATTATGGCACTCACCATAAACCCAGCCTTTCAGCAATTGTCCTGAGCATTCTTTCTCCGTGATATTTGAGCCTTGGGTCTAGGAGGTAAGGGCGCAAGGATCCACTATCTTGTCTTGGAGCCTCCACCAGAGCAACACATAGCTTCTGTTCCTAAGTCTCTATTAAATGTTTCTTTCTGAGAAACTGCATTTGTCTGCCTCTTTCTACAGCCTCTCAGCTTCCTCAGACTTTGGGGGTAGGTTTGCATAGGGCTGCCCGCCACAGAGCACTGTCCTACTCAAACCCCACTCCTCATGGCTGGCCTCCTCCATGAAACGGGGAGTAGGTGGAATCAGTGTCCAGGTGGTGCTCAGGAGAACTCTAGGTTCAAAGGCTCACCTCCAGGGATCCCCAGATAGAGACAGCAGGGTTGAGGGGAGGGGGGCGTGGGGCTCTGGACCCCCCAACCTCCTACTTCAACTAAAGCCACTTCCCTTGTGTCCTTCACTTTAATGTTTTATAGATAAGAAATCAAGGTAAGATTTCCTTTGAAAAACAGTTCCTGTGCTAAAATAAAAACTTTCTGAACACCAGTGACTAATCCTGAAGAATCCTGAATCTGGACGATAGCGAAAGCCTCCTGACCACTCCTCCAGCTTCAGGTCCTGCCTACTTCTTCCCGCCTTGCTCCCTGTGGCTCCCATCCCCAGACACACAGCAGTCACAGTGTTATAATGCAAATCAGATCATGGCACTTTTCTCCTCCAAACTCTCCAACAGCTTCCTGTAGTAGTCAGAATGAAATCTAGTCTTTAACATGTCCTATACGGTTCTACAGGGCTTGATCCCCAGCCACTGTCTGACTTCATCTTCTCTCTCTCTGACCTCCATCTGCCCTCCACGAGGACCACAGCTGACCTCTGTTGTTCCTCACAGGCTCAAGCACATTCCCACCCATTCCTCTGAGTGTCCACACGGTCTGCTCCCTCAAAGACTTGGCCAAATGTCACCATTAGCAATGCCCCCGACAACCAAATCCTCCTATGAAAACTAGTATCTTTCTCACTTAAGCCCAGAAGGTAAAGGCTTCAGTGAGCTATGATCACGCCACCACACTCCAGACTAGGCAACATAGTGAGACTCTGTCTCTTAAAAGAAATAAAAAAAAAAAAAAGAACAAAAGGAAACTAATATGTTTCTCTATAACTCTCACTCCCCTTAACCTAAAATATGAGTGTTTTATCATTTAAAAACAAAGCCATATTCAACGTGGATGAATCTGAAGGACATTAAGTGAAATGTTCAGGCACGGAAGGATAAATACTCCATGTTCTCACTCATATATGGGAGTTTTAAAAAAATGAGCGCATAGAAATAGAACTCTAATAACTGTGATTATTAGAGGTTGGGAAGGGTAGAGGGGAGGGAAGATAAGAAGAGGTTGGCTGAGGGATACACAATTACAGCCAGATTGGAGGAATGAGTTCTAGCATTCTATACACTGCTGGATGGTCCTGACTAACAACAATTTAGTGTACATTTTCAAAGAGCCAGAAGAGAGGATTTTAAATGCTCACAGCACAGAGAAATGATAAATGTTCCAGGTGATAGATATGTTATTTACCTTGGTTTGATCATTACACATTGTATACGTGTAATGAAATGCCACTCTGTATCCCACAAATATATACAACTACTACATGTCAACTAAAAATAGAAAGAAAAAGAACAATGTTCCAAAGGAAAATACATTATTAAAATAAATGACCATATGGTACTTCTTAAAAAGTAAGCTATGTTCATTTTGGGAAATGTAGACAATTTTAGAAATTAAAATTTAAAAATAAAAAGAATCTATTACCACAAACTCAGAGATAAACAACTAACATTTTGCTATATTTCTTTCTTTTTTATTATTTTTTAATAATAATTTTTATTTTGTGGAGACAGGGTCTTGCTATGTGGCCCAGGCTGGTCTCCAACTCCTGGGCTCAGCAATTCCCCTGTCTTGGCCTCCCAAAGTGCTGGGATTACCAGCACGAGTCACTGCACCCAGCCTATATTTCTTTCTAGTGTTTTCCTTTTCTTTGATTTTGGTCTTATTCTTTTTTAATGTTAATCATGCAGAGTTTACACAATCAATTATATCTACAAAGTTTATTATGAGAAGCAGCAATCTCCTATCCCTTCCATTTTTCCTATCCAGAGCCAACTACATTCAATGTATATTTTTTAAATTTTTTTTATTTTTAATTTTTGTGGGTACACAGTAGATATATTTTTATGAGGTACCTAAGATGTTTTGATAACAGGCATACAATGCAAAATAATCTCATCATGGAAAATGGGGTATCCATCCCCTCAAGAGTTATCCTTTGCGTTACAAACAATTCAATTATACTGTTTTAGTTATTTTAAAATGTGCAATTAAATTAATATTGATGATAGTCCCCCTGTTGTGCTATTATATATGAGGTCTTATTCATTCTTTCTTATTCATTTTTTTACCCATTAACCATCCCCACCTCCTCCCTATTCCCTCTCACTGCCATTCCCAGCCTCTGATAACTACCCTTCTACTCTCTATCCATGAGTTCAATTATTTTGATTTTTAGATCCCACAAATAAGTGAGAACATGTGATGTTTGTCTGTGCCTGGCTTATTTCACTTAGTATAATTACCTCCAGTTCTATCCATGTTGTTGAAAAGATGGGATTTCATTCCTTTTATGACTGAATAGTGCTCTGTTGTGTATATGTACTACATTTTCTTCATTCATTCATCTGTTGATGGACACTTAGGTTTCTTCCAAATCTTGGCAATTGTGAACAGTGCTGCAGCAAACATGGGTGTGTAGATATCTCCTGGATATACTGATTTTCTTTCTTTTGGGAGTATACTCAGCAGTGGGATTGCTGGCTCATATGGTAGCTCTATTGTTAGCTTTTGTTTTGTTTTTGTTTGGTTTGGTTTTTGATTTTTAACTTTCCTGAGACAGAGTTTTGCTCTGTTGCCCAGGCTGGGGTGCAATGGCATGATCTCGGCTCACTGTAACCTCCACCTTCCAGGCTCAAGGAATCCTCTCACCTCAGCTTCCTGAACAGCTGGGACTTACTAGTACATGCCGTCATGCCCGGCTAATTTTTTGTATTTTTTGTAGAGACCCAGAGGTTTCTTCATGTTGCCCACGTTCAGCTGGAACTCCTGGACTCAACTGATCCGACCACCTCGGCCTCCCAAAGTGCTGGGATTACAAGTGTAAGCCACCACATCCAACCTATTTTTAGTTTTTTGGGGAACCTAGAAAGTGGTTGTAATTTACATTCCACCAATAGTGGACAAGAGTTCCCTTTTCTTCACATCTTCACCAGTATTTGTTATTGCCTGTCTTTTGGATAAAAGCCATTTTAACTGGGGTGAGATAATATCTCATTGTAGTTTTGATTTGCCTTTCTCCAATGATCGTGATGTTGAGCACCTTTTCATATGCCTGTTTGCTGTTACATTCAATGACTTTAACTGATATTTTTCTCGGTGTTATCATTGCCTCAAAGTCTCTAAAAAAGGGGAAACAAACAGTAACCTGCAGGAATTATTTACTGACTCCTCAGTATGGAAACTGATGGTTTTGATTCTCTTTCTTCTCTATGCCCCCATCACACATGCACACACTTTCCATCCCTCTGTCCTTCTCATATACAATATTTTTGAATAAGTTAACATTCAGTGTTACATAATTATGACTATGCAAATGCAATCAATGAACCATATAGAATTCCATTATTACTTTTCCTTTCCAATTTTTTCTGTTTTGCCTGGAGTTACCAGTTTTACTGTTTTATATTTGCTTAGAGTTCAGTGTTAGTATCAGCAATGAAACCCAAATTTCACCATTTCCCCAAATCTTCTCAATAGATATCATGTTTATGACATGCCCTGTCATTTCAATTTCTGACAGTGCTCTCCCAACTACACCTTCTGACATGGTATAATGTAGAATGGTCACCCAATACGTCTGGTACATTGCTAACATCCTGGAATCTCTCTTTACAATCATCCCAAGGCTATTCTGTTTCCTGACTGTAGCATATTTATTTTTCTTGGTATACTGCAAGCATATGCTCCAATACCTTCCTGAGAAAGGCTGCATGGAAGACATATTTTTTTTTTTTGAGATATTGCACATCTGAAAATACTTTTCTTCTGTGCTCACAGCTGATTTAAAATTTGGCTGGAAGTAGAATCTTAGGTCTGAAAACATTTTCCTTCAGAGTTTCAAAGGCATTACTCCTTTAAGTTTCTGCTCCCAATGTTTCTATTGAGAATCGTAGTGTTGAGCATCTTTCTAATTAAAAACCATTCTAATTAACAATCCTTTGTAAGTGGCGTATTTCTGCCCTCTGCAAGGTTTTAAGCTCTTTCTTTAGCTTCATGTTCTGAAAGTACATGATGATATGAACATAGGACTATTTTCACCCATTGTGCAATTATGATGGTCACCTGGTACCTGCTTTTCAGTCTAGAAGTTCATGTTTTTTCATTCTGGGAATTTTTCTGGGATTCTTTATTTGACAATTCCCTTCTCTTTTGTTCTCTCTTCCCTTTCTGAAATCTCTATATTTAGACCTCCTGGACTGTTCCTCTCATTTTCTCATCTTTTCTCTCCTGTGTTTCCATCTCTTTGTCTTTTCACTCTACTTTGGGTAAGCCTTCTTCAACTTTCTAATTGCTCTACTGAGTTTTTCACTTTTGCTGTTACATTTTTAATTTCCAGCTGCTCCTTTTAGTTCTCTGAATATTAGTTTTTTTAGCATCCAGTACTTATTTCATTATTGCAATATCTCTTTTTTATCTTTCTGGACATTTAATGATAATTTTCTCTCTGTCTCATAAATTTCCTTCTCCTTACATAATCTTTTCCTTCCAAGTTGTTTTTTGTTTGTTTGTTTTTGATTTTTATTTTGTCTTTCCTATTAGAATCTTTTTGTAGATGTCTAGTAATTCTTGGCCATCGCTCATCTGAGGAACAGGGAACTGAAATGCTGATTGGTGACTGGTAGCTCTGAATGCCCAGGTGGGGCTTGTTGAGTGAAGAGTTTCACTATATGGCATGGTGGCACTGCATCACTTGGTTGGAAACCCCAATATTCATACCTTTGAATCTTTCTCTCTTGACATGGTCAGACTCTTCAGAGAGAGTTCTCCAATCTCCTCCTGAGGTTCCATGCCTGGGCGCCATCTTCTCGGGGCATCTGTCTGCATACACTCACTTATCCCTTTGTTTGTGCTCAGTCCTCCATTCTCAGCTGGGCCTGATGCCATCTCCAAAGAATAAAGCGCCTTTCTCTGCATGGGTGTAGAGGAAGAAGAGACTGTCTGGGGAGCTGACTGCTTCTTCAACAACCTCTCAACTGATCCTCTTTATTTCCTGCTCCCTTCACACACACACACACACACACACACACACACACACACTCTACTCCAGATTCACCTGATGCCACCAATTCCTTTTACACCAATTAGTGTAAAACCAGGTTTACACTAATCACTTTCTCTTCTTTCCACTTAAGATGTATTTTTCTCAAGTTTGCCGTCCTGCTCCCACCTTTGTTACTGTTGACTTCTCTCCCCTTTTCCTTATCCATGAGTATTGCCTTTAAAATGTACCTTTCTTTATTTACAAAATAAATATTTACAAACAGTAGCAGGTGTTATGAGGGAAGGAAGTAGGATTAGTAGTGGAAAATAACGGAGGGGATTCTTTAGATGGGGGTGGTCAGTGAAGGCTCCTCTAAGAAAATATGATAAACATATTTTTGGATGCATTCCCAATATTTATTTCCCATTTCTCCTGCCAAAAGTCCTGTCCATCCTCTGGGAGTTAAACCCTCCCCAAAGTCGCCATGTTGTTTGGTCCTGCATAATTTCATCATCAGCTCTGGGGGAGGTGGGAGTGTCCTGATTGGCTTAAGCAAATTTAGTCCCACCCCCTAGAGTGTCCCACTTCTAAAGTGATTGATTTAGCTGTGGCATGTGATGCAGTTTAGGCCAATGAGGGAATGAATCTCTGGACTTAAGCAGGAACTACCAGAAGAGTCTCTCTTTCTCTGGAAATTATGAGGTCTTCTGAGGCATAAGTGAAGCCTGTCTTGAGGCCAGCACTATTTCAGGATTTGTTACATACATAAGTTGGTAGATTCCCTTTATTATTTAGGGTATTTCAAGTGGGAGTTTCTCATTTGCTATCAAAACAAAATCGTAACCGCCAGACGAATGGCATTTAAGCAAAGGACTGAAACATAGCTAACCAGGAGAGAAGAGAAATTAGTATTCCTGGCACAGGAACCAGCCAAGCCCTGTGAGGAGAAAAATCTTAGTGTGTCAGGGAACTAAGAAGAGGCCCCAGTGTGGGAATCACAGCGAGAGAGAGTGAGCTGTGACCAGATTGGCAGGCAGGGGCCAGCGCATGCCTTGTGGGTCATAAGAAGGAATTTGGATGTTTGGATTTTATTCTAAGGAAATAGGAAGCCCCTGATTCGTGTTTCAGAATGATGTGGTTGCTGAGTGGAGAATGGATTGGATAGACATAAGAATGGAAGAGGAATAACATAAGGGGGTTCTGTGGTTATCCAGGCAAGAGAAGACAGTTTAATGAGTTAGGGTAGGGGTAATGAAGTGGAACATAACAAGAAACTGGAAAGTGTTGTGGTCATTTATTTGTTCATTCATTTATTCAGACACAGATATGAAGAGTTTAGGTACTATCGTATAAAACTGAGAACCTAAAGATGAAAGTATACTTTCCCTATCCACAAGGAGATTTTCGCTTAGAGGAAAACTGCTAGGCAAAAAAAAAATTAACAAAACAAAAAAAGTGCTGTGATGGAGGTAACGACAAGATGCAGTAGGGACATGGAGAATAAATCATTAAGTTGGCCTGGAAAAATCAGCTATGGCTTCTCAGAAATAGAAACTTGGGACCAGGCATGGTGGTTCATGCCTGTAATCCCAGCACTTTGGGAGGTCGAGGCAGGTGGATCACTTGAGGTCAGGAGTTCGAGACCAGCCTGGCCAACGTGGCGAAACCCCATCTCTACTAAAAATACAAAAATTAGCAGGACATCGTGTCATGAGCCTGTAATCCCTTCTACTCAGGAGGCTGAAGCAGGAGAATCGCTTGAACCCAGGAAGCAGAGGTTACAGTGAGCTGAGATTGTGCCACTGCACTCCAGCCTGGGCATCAGAGCAAGACTCCATCTCAAAAAGAAAAAAGAAAGAGAGAGAGAGAGAGAGGGAAGGAAGGGAGAGAGGGATGGAGGGAGGGAGAGAGGGAAAGAAAGAAAGGAAAAGAAAGAAAGAAAGAGAAAGAGAGAGAGAGAAAGAGAGAAAGAGACTTGTGTTTGTAAGAGTCTGTCAGGTTGGCAAGAAGGGTATATGCTTGGCAGGGTGGAATGCCTCAGTGGAAAGACATAGAGGCTTAAAAGAGGTTGTACTCAAGGGACAAGTGGTCAGATATTTTCACAACTGCAATTGCAAGGAAGGACCATGGCAGAAACAACAGTCTTCACCAAACATCCCCTGGCACTTCCCAGCCCTCTTGCAGTTAGATGATAAACTCTGGCTGACGAAATTGGGCATTCTTTCAGGCTAAATCACAGAAGATTCATTCACTACATGAGCGCTATTATCTCGTCTCTTCCTCCTCCATGGCAAAGAAGAAACCTCGTGAAAATGGAAAAATCATATGGTCAAGAAGGCAGCCTGGATCTCTGAGTCACCACATAAAGAATAGTTCCTCTGGAGAGTCAGCCAGACTTGCAGTGGACTTTTATAAATATAAAATAAATCTTGGTTGTGTTAGGCCACTGAGATTTTGGACCCATTTATTAATATATCATAAACCAGCCTGACTAATATACAGAGTGATGAAGATAAGTCTAGACAGGAGGGCAAGAGTCAGAACACAAAAATAGCTTGCCACATGTCCAGGTGAAAAATTGAACTTTATCCTATAGGGATTTAAGAATCACCAAAGTGTAGAGAGGAAAGTGACATTATCAGATCATTCTGGCAGTAGTGGGAGGAAGGGAAAGAAGGAGGAAGGGGGAGAGAGAAGGAGGGAGGGAAATAAGCAGAAAGGGAGGGAAAGAAGAAGGAAGGGAGGGAAAGGAGGAAGTTTTGACTCCCTTAAATTCCTGTAGCCTTCATTCTTAACCACTATGGGTTCAACCATTGTCAGTGACAAAAGGACCAGAAAGAAAGCTGAAGGAGAAAGTTTACTGAAGTTGTGGCAAAATGGAAAAGCATTGACCCATGAGCTAGAGAAGCCAGAAGACCAGATCTTGTCCCTCTGACTTGGAGAAGTTCATTGTATCTCTCTGGATTTCAGTTTCTTTATCTGTAAAATGAGATCATTAGATTTTAAGATCTCCAAGGTCTCTTTCTATTTTAGTGTTCCTTAACTCTCAAAAAGAAAACAAAGGTGACTGGGCATGGTGGCTCACGCCTGTAATCCCAGCACTTTGGGAGGCCAAGGAAGGCGGATCACAAGGTCAGGGTTCGAGACTAGCCTGACCAACATGGTGAAACTCTGTCTCTACTAAAAATACAAAAATTAGCTGGGTATGGTGGCACTCACCTATAATCCCAGCTACTCAGGAGGCTGAGGCAGGAGAATCACTTGAACCTGGGAGGCAGAGATTGCAATGAACCGAGATCGCACCACTGCACTCCAGCCTGGGCGACAGAGCTAGACTTCGTCTCAAAAAAAAACAAAAACAAAAAAAAACAAAACAGAGAAACAAGGAAGGAAAAGTAGCAGGTAAAGAATCCAGGTAGGACCAACAAAGGGAAAAAAGGAAGAAGGGGAAGTAGAAAAGACCAGGGTATGATTGTTCAAAATGAGATTTTTGGATGCTTAATTTACCCCCAGCAACCCATCAGTTCATCTAGCCCAACATTCACTTACATGGTGTGTATTTTGTCTCAGATAACATATGTCACTGTTTTCATTTCTTGAATTTGTGTCTTTAGGTGTTAATGTTGTGATTATCCCTAATTTACAAAAATGTATCAATGGATCAAAAGTGATAATGATGAAAAGAGTAGCATAAATATTATAGCTCAAGATGATAACATCTTGGCTGTAAAGAGAGAACAGGTTCAAGGACCAACAAAGAGCAGTGAAGCAGTATTTGCCAGGAGAAGTAAGAACATGACTGTGATGATTTTAGACAAGCTAACAAAAATGTAAGACTATAAATCAAGAATAGGAAATACGACCAGAAAACTCTGAAAACTGGGTTGTATCGGCTGGTAATATGTTGCCCCTAGACCTCCAGGGTGGCATCTGTTATAAAATCATTTTTCAGTAACAGTAGGAAGCCACAAAAACTTCAGTGTTATTTTCCAACAAAGGACAGTCACTTTTCGGATAGAACCATAAAGTTTTGCCAGAACAAGTGCAAGCATTACAAGTGCTTCCCAATACAAAATTGAAGAATTTTGTTGCTAAAAGTAATGGAAAACACAATACTACAGAGGCATCATAAAATAGGTACATGCCACCCTATTGCCAAAGAGCTTGTGAAACCAGCTACAAAGGTAATGATAAATATTATGTTTGGAGAAGAATCAGAGCTACTAACAAAATTCCTTTATCAAAGAACATTGGTAGATGTTGCATAATATCAATGGTACACAATGTGGGAGAAAGGTAGTATTGTTTCTGTACAGAGATTACACCTTATATATTGACAAAATTTAGTTCTGGTGGAGCACATATATGAAAGAGAAACAGTTGATTATTTTCCCCCACAAGACTCTTTTTTTATATTTAAAAAAAAGCTTCATTGAGATATAATTGAATGACACAAACCATACAACTAATTCACTTAAAGCACACAAGTCAGTTGCTTTTGGTATATTACATGATTGATTTTTTTTTAATTGTGGTAAAATATAAAATATAAATTTATATCTTTTATATAATTTTCCATCTTAACCATTTTAAGCATACAATTCAGTGGCATTCATTATAGTTACAACGTTATGCAACCATCACTACTATCTTCTGCAAGACTCTTTAGTTTCTAAGATATGATTTATCTCACTATAAAACTGAAAATCTATACTCTAAGAGAAGATGATTTTCATATGGTCAACACTTATCTCCTGAGCCACAATGTTAAGTGGGAAAGTACATTGGCATCAGTTTTCGTGGAGTTCCAACTCTGTGTGCATTAAGGCATTCCCTGTGAATGAAGAGGGCATATCTGTACACCAACCAATTTACTGCTTCCCCTGAAGAAATCAGCAGGCTGCCAACAACATGCCTTTTGATTTTGATTCCATTTTGAAGGCATTCCTTAGGAAGCAGTCTCTGAGATGGAGATTAGAATATAAGATGCATATTAGACAACAAAAAAAGGGAAATTTCAGGCCAATATCCCTGATGAACATTGATGCAAAAATCTTTAGCAAAATACTGGCAAACAGATCCAGCAGCACTTCAAAAAGCTTATCCACCACAATCAAGTTGGCTTCATCCCTGGGATGCAAGGCTGATTCAACATATGAAAATCAATAAACGTAATCCATCCATAAACAGAGCCAATGACAAAAACCACATTATCTCAATAGATGCAGAAAAGGCCTTTGATAAAATTCAGCACCACTTCATGCTAAAAACTCTCAGTAAACTAGGTATTGAGGGAATGTATATCAAAATAATAAGAGCTATTTATTGCAAACCCACAGCCAATATCATACTGACTGGACAACAACTAGAAGCATTCCCTTTGAAAACCGGCACATGACAAGAATGCCCTCTCCCACCACTCCTATTCAACTTAGTATTGGAAGTTCTGGCCAGGGAAATCAGGTAAGAGAAAGAGATAAAGGGGATTCGATTAGGAAAGGAGGAAGTCAAATTGTCTCTGTTTGCAGATGACATGATTGTATATTTAGAAAACCCCATGGTCTCAGCCCAAAATCTCTGTAAGCTGATCAGCAACTTCAGCAAAATCTCAGGATACAAAATCAATGTGCAAAAATCACAAGCATTCCTATATACCAATAACAGACAAACAGACAAATCATGAGTGAACTCCCATTCACAATTGCTGCAAAAAGAACAAAATATCTGAGAATACAACTTACAAGGGATGTAAAGGGCCTCTTCGAGGAGAACTATGAACCTCTGCTCAAGGAAATAAGAGAGAACACAAACAAATGGAAAAACATTCCATGCTCATGGATAGGAAGAATCAACATCTTGAAAATGGCCACACTGCCAAAAGTGATTTACAGATTCAGTGCTATCCCCATCAAGCTACCATTGACTTTCTTCACAGAATTGGGAGAAAGCTACTTTAAATTTCATATAAAACCAAAAGAGAGCCCACATAGCCAAGACAATCCTAAGCAAAAAGAGCAAAGCTGGAAGCATCACGCTACCTGACTGCAAACTATACTACAAGGCTACATGTAAAAAAGCAGCATGGCACTGGTACCAAAACAGATATATAGACAAATGGAACAGAACAGAGGCCTCAGAAATAACACCACACATCTACAACCATCTGATTTTTGACAAAGCTAACAAAAACAAGCAATGGGGAAAGGATTCCTTATTCAATAAATGGTGTTGGGAAAACTGGCTAGCCATATGCAGAAAGTTGAAACTGGATTCCTTCCTTTTGCCTTATACAAAAATTAACTCAAGATGGATTAAAGACTTAAACATAAGACCTAAAACCATAAAAACCCTAGAAGAAAACCCAGGCAATACCATTCAGGACTTAGACACGAGAAAAGACTTCATGATTAAAACATCAAAAACAATGGCAACAAAAGCCAAAATAGGCAAATGGCATCTAATTAAACCAAAGAGCTTCTCAACAGCAAAAGAAACTATCAGAGTTAACAGGCAACCTACAGACCTACAGAAGGGAGAACGTGTTTGCAATCTATCCATCTAACAAATGGCCAATATCCAGAATCTACAAATTACTTAAACAAATTTACAAGAAACAAACAAACAACCCTATCGAAAAGTGGGCAAAAGATATGAACAGACACTTCTCAAAAGGAGACATTTATGCAGCCAACAAACATATGAAGAAAAATCTCCATCATCACTAGTCATTAGAGAAATGCAAATCAAAACCACATTGAGATATTGTATCATGCAGTTTGAATGGTGATCATTAAAAAGTCAGGAAACAACAGATGCTAGAGAGGATGTGGAGAAATAGGAACACTTTTACAATGTTGGTGGGAGTGTACATTAGTTCAACCATTGTGGAAGACAGTGTAATTCCTCAAGGATCTAGAGCCAGAAATACCATTTGACCCAGCAATCCTATTACTGGCTATACGCCGAAAGAATTATAAATCATTCCAGTATAAGGAAACATGCATATGTATGTTTATTGTGGCACTGTTCACAATAGCAAAGACTTGGAACCAACCTAAATACCCATCAGTGACAGACTGGATAAAGGAAATGTGGCAAATATACACCATGAAATACTCTGCAGCCATAAAAAAGGATGAGTTCATGTTCTTTGCAGGGACATGGATGAAGCTGGAAACCATCATTCTCAGCAAACTAACACAAGAACAGAAAACCAAACACTGCAGTTTCTCACTCATAAGTGGAAGTTGAACAATGAGAACACATAGACACAGGGAGGGGAACATCACACACCAGAGCCTGTCGGCAGGTTGGGGGGCTAGGGGAGGGATAGCATTAGGAGAAATACCTAATGTAGATGATGAGTTGATAGGTGCAGCAAATTATGATAATAATAAAAAAAATATGATAATTTTTAAAAGATATGTATTAGAGAATAGGCTCAGGACCAATACCTGTTAAAAGGAGTGAAAGGAAGCAAGATAAGGCAGAGGAAGAAGCAAGATTGAGAGAAGGTGAACTGCGGTACATCCCGACAAAGTCCTCGGCCAATCTTCCAGGGAGCTATGGATCTAGGGGAAAGCTCTTCGGAGTTTAACTGAATTGAGGTGAGGAGACCAAGCCTATATGCCCCATCATTGGTCAGTTGTTGAATGTAGATTGTCCCCTGGTCAAGGCAGTTTATCAGCCCAGACATTCCCCTAAAAAGACTGGGAGCCATCTTTCCAGCAGCATTCCCAGTAGCAAGAAGAATTTATCCTTCAGTCCTAAAGGAAGATCTGACAAGTGCATCACATATCCAGTCCACTCTTCCCCTTGCATTGCTCAGATTCCACTCCTCTAGAAGTATTCCTGGAGAAAACTTAAAAGAGAAAGGTTAATGAGATGAACTATAGCCCCTGTCACTGTAGCTCTTCTCTGGGCTGCAACTAATACTCATCATTTCCCACCTCTACAACCCCTTCTAGATTCCCCTTCCCCTCAGCCAGCTCATCACTTGTTCTCACTGGCTTACCTGGTGGCATGACCCAGAGCTTCATAGGAGTCTGAGTCCCTGGTCACCATGCCCTTCTCAGCCAGGGTAGCTGAACTTGTCAATCTACTGTCAGAGTTGGGCAAGGAGGTTCAAAGAGGTATCAAAGGGAATCACCTGGGTGCCACATTCTTCTTTGTCCTCATTGTGTAGCAGTAGCCCTCTATGATGATCACCGTTAACTACCCCTGCCAGGATGGCGACACCTCTTCTCATCTGCTAATTTCTTGGCTCAAGGAACCTGCAGTGTGCAGGCAGCAGTCATAGCTTATAGTACAATGGGACTCTTGCTTCTTACCCTAGCAGAAGTATTCATGATCCCCTCTGGGAGCCAGGATCTCTCAATCATAAATCCCAGAGTTCTGGGGATGAGAAGCACAAATTTATGTGCTATTGTGCACCTGCACAACCTCTGTCTCCATCCCAGCCTCCAGCCCTATCACCATGGCTGCTTTATTCATGACCCACTGGAGCAGCATGGGGGCAGTTGATGACAGAGGCTGGCTGATATTAACTGGCCAAGTCATTTGTCTACATGGTTGTTTAGTGCCTCTGCCATGGTGGATGCTCTCTAGTAGGCTTTAACATGAAAACCAAAAATATTTCCCCTTCTTTCTTACTCCCATAATGTTCATCTACATGTGTCTACCCCAGACCTTGCTTCTGATATTCCGGTCTTTCTCCTTCCAGGTCCCTGAACAGCCAGCCAAGCCATTCCCCTCTGATCTTGAGTTGGCATATATTATAAACTCTGAGCCACCTCTCCTTCCACACAAAGATGAACCACTCGAAGCTCTGCTCATTGGGAGCATTTTCCTTCACTGCTTCTTTCAAGGCCTCCCCAAGAAGGGCTGTTGGGCAACCACCATGATTTTCAGCTTAAACACACATATCAACTCAGGCCATCCACAAACCAAGCTCAGGGTTTTTTCCTCTTCCATCAGCTGGTCATAAAGGATACTTTTGCAATCACAGAAGTGAGCTAAGGGAGGGACACTGGTGCAGTCATGGTAGGTGACGTGGGGCTCTGGATGCCCTGACTCTACAGCTGTTTTGTGTCCCCTGGTCCTATTCATGCTTAGTCCTGGATGAGCCTCTTTCATGTTGCTATGTATGGTTATTGGGCCTTCCCAACCTTATAAGTCTGGAATGATTCAGCCTATTTGGGGCAAATCTGGCTTCATAATTACTTGGCGTGCTGTGTATTAAGCACAAAGTCTCTACAAGAACCCAGAAGCTATTTTTCAAAAGGCATGCAATTTTCACTGCAGCTGACATTTCCTTGCTCTAGAAACCTGTTGGTCTATACTATAATTCTCCTACTGGATCTGCCATAAACTCAATGAGGCATCTTCTTCTACCACTGATACCTCCAATACTATAGAATCTTCCTGGTCATACAGTATAACCCAAGCCTGTGCCTACTGCAGAGCCCTTTTCTGCTCTGAGCAACAGTCAAAACTGGCATCCTTCCACGTTACCAGCTACATGGACTAGGTCAGCACTCCCAGGTACGGAATATGCTGCTTCCACAACCAGAAGTAGCCTACCGAGAGTTGTGTGTCATGCTTTATTCTCTGTGGCGGAGGTATATGATGCGCTCATTTGTCCTTTTACTTTTGAGGTAATATCCTGGCAGGTCCCAGAACAGGAGCCCTAAATATGTTGCTGATGTGATAGGTCCCTGAAATGTGTGGGGTTTATTTCCCACCCTCTGGAGTATATGTATCTTACCACTGTATCCACAGTACTGAATATTTTTTGCTCATCCAATCTGATTTACATGATTTCATTGATATAATGGACCAAAGTGATATTCTTTGGGATGGCCAGTTAGTACAGACTATCATATGACAGAGGACAGGGGAATTAACATAGACCTGGGACAAAACTGAAAATGCATACTCTTGCCCTTTCCAAATCAGAACACTCTTTTCCAATAGGGTTGGAAAGGAAAGCACTAGCCAGGCCAGTGACCACATATCAGATACCTAAGGCCATGGTATTCTGCTCAACAAAGAAGTTACAACTGGGGCTCCTATTTGGTTAAGTTTGCAGTGGTCTGCTGTCATCTTTCAGGATCCACCTGCTGTCTTCAGATGTCAAATTAGTGTATTAAATGTAGATACGATGGAGATTCCTACCCTGCATCTTTAAGAGTGGTGCTAATATGTGCCATTATTCCCAGCTCTAGAGTGCAATATTATTTTTAATTTGCTATCTTGCCAGTGGGTAGGATGGAAAGAAGCCACTTTGATGGCTTCCACTTGACTTTCCCCACTACTTTTGTTTGATCTCTTACCCCACAGGCCAGTTTCCCCATTGCAGGGGTTGTGCCAACCACCCAGTATATCTACTCCAGTTATGCTTCCAGGAACCAAGGAAACGACCACCAGGTGGGTCTGTAGATCCAGTGAACCCACTGTGAACCAGACCTGAGCCAGGACTTTATTCATTTTCTTACCTCCCTATATCCCCACTCTAAGAGAGGGCCTATGATGAGGCTTTAGGTCTTCAGTGTCCTAAAGTCTCTCACCCTGAGTCCAGCAGTTTTCAAAAATGTTTGGGTCTTCCCCTTTCTGCAACATAAAGTTTCAGAATATACAGTCATATATTCCTTAGGGGAAGGACTGGGAGACTCATTTATAAACAGACTTACAATGGTGTTTCAGGATACTTCCTCCTGGGGACCTGAACACTCCTTTGGTCAATGGGTTCCGGGTCCAAAAACTAACTCAGGTCCAAAATTGGGCAAGGGATCATGAATTTTATTGTGGCAACATCTCTCAGGCTTTTGGTCATCAAGCCATGATTTCTTTTGAGCAGTACTTTCATGGACTGGCCACCTATATTGCCCTTATGGACACTGAGTTCTATTAACTACCTTCATAACCATCTACAGGTCAGGCCCTCTTAGATGCCATTTGACCTTGTTGCTCATTACAATTGCTGTACCTACCTGGCTTCTGACAGGTAATGCTGCCACCTGGCATCTTATGGTTTGGGGTTTCCATGATCCCCATGGTTATCTGTGAACTCAGTTCTGTAACAGCATCTCCTATTGTCAGGCCCAGGAGACAGGGGAACCATACCACTGAGCTTCTTAGCAATGCTGGTGCCCCCTTTTCCAGCACATTCCTTATTGGAGTGGTCAGTGATGTGTCTTCCTGGCTCTTCTGTAGAACATAGTCATCTTGTGGGTTTTTCACCCTTATAGAGTATATCCACTCTCACAAACTCACTTCACTGAGCCTTTTAATTCCTTCTTCCACCACCTGCCACAAAATGTTGTCATTTTGGCTTCAATTAGTGTAGACCACTACATTTTCATGCTTCCAGGAGCCATCCTAGTAATGTGTTTGTACCATTCCCTAGGAGTACTTCCTAGGGTGTTAAGCCCTATATCCCAGGAGAGAACTCCCATATCAATAAACTCTCTTTTATCAAATGGATGATCTGCCCTCATCAGTCCCACATCCTCAGAATCCACTGCTGTCCTGGGTCTGGCTGTTACAAGTTGGCTAGATCCTGCAGTTCTCTGGGGACAGAGCCCCTTCCCTCTCTGGGAAAGCCCAGCATGTCCTCAGCTTATGATTTAGCCCTCATCATTGACCTAGTAGACAAAAGAAAGGAGAGGGGAGATCCTACCGGGAAGGAGCACATGTCCTGCAGGGAGAAACCTCGAAATCATCTTTAAGCCAGAGGGAAACACCATTCTTGATAGGGAGATATGGGCTACTTCAGGTTCAGAAGTTTCCGGTGAATCTCAGGATTCAAGATTTTTGGATGCATCAACCCAAATGTCCTTATCCTGTATCTCAAAGGCCATTCTTTCCCAACTAACTTTGTAATAGTAGACCAGCCTCGGCTGGGACTTTAGCCTTTCTGGGAGCTCAGCAGCTCTTCTACTTAAATTCTGAGCTTGATCCTTGGCTCTTTCTCCTGCAGAAGGAGATAAAAACCTCTTCATATGCTACCAAAGAGACTGTCTTGATTTTACACTTAGATTTTAATTGCCAGTTAGTCATGCTCCATTTTTCATTATCTTTTTCCAAAGCAGAGTTTAGTTTAGTTTACAGCCACCAAATTCCACTGTCCTTAAAGTTCCCATTTCTGCCATATTTCTCAAAAGTCTAAACATTGCATGAGCTATCACATTCTCTTCCATGTGTGTGCCATCCCAGTCTATAACTGTCAAAAGTTTTTTGGTGTGTTTTTGCTGGGTTTCTTGAGACAGGGTCTCACTCTGTTGCCCAGGCTGGAGTGCAGTGGCATGGTCACTGCTCACTGTAGCCTTGACCTTTCAGGCTCAAGTGATCCTTCTGCCTCAGCCCCTCCAGTAGCTGGGACTACAGGCACCTGCCACCATGCCTGGCTAATTTTTGTGTTTTTTTGTAGAGATGGTGTCTTTTCATTTTGCCCAGGCTGGTCTGGAACCCCAGGGTTCAAGTAGTCCTCCCTCCTCAGTCTCCATAAGTTCTGGGATCACAGGCATGAGCCACCATGTCTAGCTGGCAAAAGTTTTAATAGTTATACTGCCACATTGAGCCAGGGTCCTTCTATAGTTCACCTGCCATCAATGATGGGAGCCTCATTACCACCAGACAGCTCATGACCTAGACCTAAAAATCCCATTCCAATGCACACTTTTTCCTATCTTGTCTGGGGCCAGCTATCACAGGTTGGGTTCCACAACATGCAGGAGGTCTTTTAGGTCTTATTTTTGGATTAACACCTATGGAAAGGAGAGAAAGGAAGCAGGATCGGTCAGAGGGAAAATTTGAGCTATGATCAGGTCCTAAGCCAGCCCCTTAGGGAGGAGTTCCTGAGCAGGGATGATCCTTCAGAGGTGCTCTCAGTTGGGCTGAGGGGGCTGGGCCTCTCTGCTGCACAATGATCAGTCAGTCCCTGGAAGGAGGTGTGACCTTGGCTGAGGCACTTCAGCCCAGGCATCCCCAGAGAGCACTGACAGCTGAGAGCTGTCTTCTAGCAGCACGTTCAGCAACTTGGGGCTGGGGGAAAATACAATTTTCATTCCTGGAGGGGGATCTGGGCAGTGGACATCACAGCACCCGTCACCACAAAGAAAATGGTGACAACTGGGAACATGAGGAAATTGCAGCCACTGATAGATAGTGACATATTCTGGCTATTCACAAGGAAGGCGGTTTTGAAATGAGAGATGAGATAAAACATAATTTCTTCATGGTCATTTCTATGGTTTCACGTGACTTGCTATAATGGCATATCTCACTGAGATAGTATCTTGAACACCCTGAACCTGCACGGCCATGCAAAGGATGAAATAAAGGGATTCTTTTAAAGGCTGAACCATGGTGTAAACGGCTCAAAAATACAAAACAAAAAAATCGATTTGTTCCCAGCATTTAATGGCTATTCACACTTGGAGAGGAAAACCTATTATGTATTATTTTATGTATTTAAAAACACACCTAAATGTGGCAATAAAACATAAATAAATACTTTCAGAGCCAAATGGAACCCAAGAATAGACCAGGAATCCATTTGCTGTTATCTCCTGATGTGCAGCATCCAATCATCCCATATTTGATGTGATAAGCTCATCCTCTGAGCACCTGACAAAGCACTGAACATGCTCTTTAGAGAGAGCCCTTGCCATAATTTCTGGATCTGTGTGAGACTAAACTATCCAAAAACAAATATATGTGCCTTTTCTCACACCTTCATAATTGCAAGCTATGATTTTCTAGTTTAATAAAAATAGGAAAAGAAATTAAAATATAAAAAAGATGAAAAGAAACAATAAGTATAGAAATTGACCTAGTGCAGACTCCGATCAATGAGTCAAGTGAATGACACAAACCAATTGTGGATGTCTTCATGAGAGATTGCCAGCAATATTATCCACCCCATTGCAACAGAACAATTTTCACTTAAATTTTTAATTTATTTTTCTCTTATGATAGATACAATTTATAATCAATTTGTTATAATTTACTTACATTGGTGGAGAGGGCTGTGGCACCAGCATACACACACAAACACAACCACACACTTGCACACACATACTCTAACATCAACTAGAGCAGTTATGCTTTTACCTGTAGTCTATATTGAGGTTTCCCTATAGAATACGTATCTTCAGCTGAAAATAATATAGGTTCTGTTGTTAAAATCAAGTTTAAAGACCACAACACTAAATTATCTGGAGCTCTATTGTTAGGCTATACATTTATCTAATTATTCTGTCCATTTCTATCACACTCACCTGTATTATCGTCTCTGTAGCTCTTTATTACCACTCTCACATCCACATACTTACTTGTTTATTGCATGTCTCCCCGACTAAAAGATAAGCTCACTGAGCACAAGAACCATGGCTGTTTGTCCCCACATCTCCATCACCTAGAACAATGCTAGGTACATCGTTCTTATTTACTAAGTATTTGTTGAATAAGTGGATGAATGAAGCCTTTACTTATCCATCTATCCATCTATTTATTTATCCATTGTGTACCTATTCAACCATCATATGAGAAAACTTCATACTAGTGAGTTTGTTTTATTATCTACTTAGTTTTGTTATCTGAATATGGTTTACAGATTAAATAAATATAGTATGTGAAAAAAATATTCTAAAGAAGTCTTAAGGTGAAAGTCCATAGACCCAACAAACTGGTAACTCAAGGAGTCAACTTCCACCTCCATTTCCCCGATCCTCCCAAGTAGTGATGACAACAGGACAGCCAGCAAAAGAAAGAAAGAGGACCTGAAGCAGGCATTGCTGGGAACTTATTCAGTCAAACCTATATGCTTTATGCTGCCTTCCTATTTTAATAACCTCCTCCTAAATACCTTGTTAACCCAGCCTAAACACCCCTTTGTAGAATACAGAACATACCTCAGGCTCAATAATAACTTCTTTGTTCTGCCCACCCCCTACCCAGTATAGCTCCATTTACTATCTAATCTTACACCGGCATTTTCAACAATCTTTTCATGTTCCTCCACACACATTTTCTAAAAAGCCAGCTGTGCAATTTAGACTATCCCTGGAGATTATTGACCAGGTTGGGTTTGCATTTATGAGCACATAGCTGAAGATGACATGGCCCTTACAAGAATTAATAGCTCTTGGAACAAGTTGCCTTCACAGCACTTCACAAACAGCTTCATAATATATCCAAAAGCAAGGCAGGTTTTAATTAATGCCATTAATAGCTAAGTAATCAAAAGTGAAAAAAAGTGGCTGGACCAATAGGAGCAAAGAGTGGAAGGTGAACCTGGAGTCTGTGCAGGTTCAAAGTTTCCACCTGTCTTTGGAGCAATGTTGGGGAGAGTTTTGTTAGCACTGACCAGGAGTTACTTACTGCTGTCAAACTTGGTTTCTATGCACACGATATCATTTTGAAACACCCGATGCTTCCTTCCTCCCACCATCTCTCTTTAGTTTCTCCTCTTATTTAATTATGGTTGCTCTATTTTATAAGCAAGGCAGCTGTCTGAGTGGGGAAGAGGTGCAGTATTCACATTCATGGTTTACAGTTTGCTAAATGTAAGCCTGCCTAATCCGTTCGTATCATTGGATTACTCTCCTCAAGCAAATTTTCCCAGCTTTCATCATGAGAATGGGCTCCCTGCCAAGAAAGCACTCATCCCAGCTCAGGTCCACCTGGCCTTTCCTGATTGTAGACTCCTCAATTCAAGGCCATTAAAAGGCTTTCAGACTGAATATGTGCACAATCATTTCTTCAAGTCAAATACAAAGTCTTTGTTTCATGGAATCCTAACCTGTATGCAGAATTCTGTTCTGAGTTATTTTTAAAAAGAGAGGCAGAATGCCTTTGATCATTTGATCAGTTTCGTTTTAATATTATCTAGTTATACAAAATAAATGTATGGTTTATTTAAATGTAAAGTTTGAACAATAACCAAGGTCAGATCAGGGGATTTAGGGAAGACTGTTATTAGACCTATTAGAACTAATGCCACTCTACGGGTGGCTGCATTTGAAAGGTAGGTGAAAAAGCCATCCTGAAATTCCTACACACTTCATAAACTCTGCATCAATTAAAGTTTTAGCCGATTATGAAAAAAAAAGTTCATGGTTATTTGCTGCCTAATTCCCTCCACAAGCCAAGAAAAGGGGACCTTCTTGGATTTCAAAAGGAAAGGCTTCTTTGTGACTGCAAAACAGAACAAGAAGTTTGATTCACACACACACACACACACACACACACACACACACACACCCCTCTGTCAATCACGTCTAATATTCTGAGCATGTTTAAACTCTCTGGCAGACAGGACAATAGCACCTTGCCATTCGATCGCTGATTCTGATCCTGTCTCAGCTAAACTTAAACAACCGTAAGCAAGCAATGGGAGTAGGGTAGGAGGCAGTGTTGGAAAGAGCCCCTTTCAGACTCAGGTACCCAGACTCCAGGGATTTAAGGACCTAAGGATCACATTCATTGCACAGGCAGACACCCCGAATTTCACCTTGAATGCTGTCTGTTTAAAGTATTATGGAAACAAAAGGTTCTTCTGTACCTTTTCTGCTTTTACACAAAATCTTCCGGAGCCTGAGCGAATGAAGCATTTGATATGTTGAATGTGTACTCAGGAGCAATACACTGGGTGGATTTCCATTACACTATTTTATTGATCTACTAGAACCCAGCATATCAAAAGTGTCAAGATAGAAGAATACATTTTTGGTGGTTCAGAGTCTCCCTTCCCTTCACACCCTCTGGCCTTCACATTGCTTCGCAGAGCCATCACAGCCAAGGGAGGAGGTAAGGGGCACCCTTACCGTGTGCCTTCACCCACATAAGCAATAATGTTGGGGGAAAGTGCTCTGCCTGCCTTGCCTTCACTACTCCCCTTCCCCCAATCTTCCAGAAGATGGGACAGGGAAATATTACAACCCACCCTCAAAAGGTAACACGTCAAAATAATAAAATAGAAAAAAAAAAAAAAGATGGCACCTTTAGTTTAAATAAATAGTCCAGGCCAGGTGCTGTGGTTGACACCTGTAATCCTAGCACTTTGGAAGGCAGAGGTGAGTGGATGATTAACTGACCTCAGAAGTTTTGAGACCAGCCTGGCCAACATGATGAAACCCTGTCTCTACAAAAAAAAAAAAAAATTAACCAGGCATAGTGGTTTGCGCTTGAAGTCCCAGCTATCTGGGGGGCTGAGGCAGGAAGATTGCTTGAGCCCAGGAAGCGGAGGTTACAGTGAACCAAGATCATGCCACTGCACTCCAGCCTGGGTGACAAAGTGAAATCCTGTCTCAATAAATAAATAAATGAATATAAATAAAGTAGTCCAGAAGAGCATGGAACTTTGAGGAGAGGAGTTAGAAAATGCCATGCTATTTGGTGGCTGACAATATGTCTTATTTTAAAAACAAGTTCCTTCAGGACAAGGGAGCATATTTTTTATAAAGAGAAGAGGGTGACATCTAACAAATGGTCTATGCTGATAAGAAGTTCAACTGGAACGCAGCTTCCATTCTTAGAGGTCTGTTTGGCTTGAAATGCGCCAATACTTCCAAGTTTCACTTTGCATTTCTGGGTTCATCAAACCCTCAGATTCAGTGTTGAAAGTCAAAGTGAAACCCTCCCCAAAGAAAACCACACTGATTTCTACCTGCTTTAATGTCGATGTTTTTGACAAATTCTGACAAGAAATCAGGCCAGCTCACTCCACACTCACCTTTTGGGGCAGACTGTCTCCAACTTAGGATGGCTTGACTTATGACTTCATGATAATGAAAAGGCAGTATGCATTCAGTAGAAGCCATTCTTTGAATTTTGAATTTTGATCTTTTCCTGGGCTGGCAATATGCACTATTGAGACTCTCTCATGATGCTGGGCATCAGTAGTGAGCCACAGCTCCCAGCCAGCCAGGCAATCACCAGGGTCAGTGACTGATACTCTACAGTGGACCAAGTGGTCAGTAGTTTTTGGGATTTTGTATTTTGTCTTTTCAAATCCTATTATGTCTACAAAACACTCATCTGTGTCTCCTGCTTCCAGTGAGAAGAAAAGGAAGGCAATTATTCTTGAGATGAAACTCAAGAGAATTCCCAGGATGAAAGCAGCAAGCCAGGAGTGGCCATCAACCATTTAAATGCATTTTTGACTTCCAATATTTTCAACATACTTGGGTTTTCATCACGATGTAACCCTGTTGTAAGTCAAGGAGCATCTATATAGAAAACACTTCCATTAAGTGTCAGCAATTTGACTTGTTTCAGAAAATGTCCACCAATGAGAAGATTTTAAATAAAATCAAAAGCCTTCATGGTTATTTAAAAATGTTTTTAAGGAACCCTGACTGAATGTCTCGATTGAGCCAAATAGATAATGGTTAAGAGAGAAAAAATGAGGCACTTGTAAATATTTACCTATTATGGATGCTTTCTGAAAACTTAAATGCCCTGAGTCCCTCAAAACAAAGGCCCAATGTAACTATGCACATTTCTCCATTAATAAACATACAATAACACTGTCAAAAAAAAGGCCCAAAGAGTGAGGGCAGACAGGAGGGGAGACAAATGTTGGAGAAGCCTGGGCAACACGGGGAGACCCCATCTCTACAAAAAAAAATTGAAAAATTAGCTAGGTGTGGTGGTGTGTAGCTGTGGTGCCAGCTACTTGGAAGGCTGAGGTAGGAGGATCACCTGGCCCAGGAGGTTGAGGCTGCAGTGACTTATGATTGTGCCATTGAACTCCAGCCTGGGCAACAGGACAAGACCCTGTCAAAAAAGAAAAGAAGAAAGAGAGAGAGAGAGAGAG
>NW_016107849.1:459601-475063 GCF_001604975.1 Cebus imitator | reverse complement strand
AGGGAGGAAGGAGGGAAGGAAAGAAAAATGTTGGAGAGGGAAAAAGGTCCAAAGATGAGTTTCTTTGTATCCTTTATTGGAACAGGTAGAATTTTCACCTGTTACTGGAAAAGGTATGACTTGAAATGCTCATCTGATTAGTAATGTTCAAATCGGACCTGGATCAAAATTGCTCTGTCCAACTTGCCTGGCGCTGAATTTGGTTAGTTCAGTTTACTGGGGGGAGGGGGGACATCTTCATCGCACCTGGACATTATCCTTTGGTGCTCTTCTGTCACCCTAAGGGACAGGGGTTAGCCTAGGTTCCATGAGCCTCAGCATTGCTGAGAGCCAAAGAGAAAAACTAGCTAGAAAGCCAAGATGCTGGGAATGTACAAAGAGCAGAGCAGAAGTGGCCAAGTTAAGGACCAAGGTCGTAGTCACAGAGCCAGAGCAGAGCTGTGTGAGGTGGGAACGAGTCAGTCCAGAAGATTGGGGCAAAGAAGGGGGAAGTGTAGGGGTAGGTGGGGGTAGTTCCTAGAAGACCATCTGAACTACCCACTGTCATCAGCAAGAGGCTAGCACCCTAGTCATGCTGATGAGTGGTTCTGGGACTCAGAATGCAGCAACTCCAAGTACGGCACTTGGGCACACTGAGAACTTTGAACTAACAGAGATTGGAAGGCCTCAGAAGCAAAGTCTTTCTGCCCTCCTGTCTTCCACCTCTCTTCATTTCCCCCTCAAAGCAAGTCATAGAAGAATTCTCCTTCCCCAAGGCGGATCATAGAAACTAGAACCCCTCTCCCTTAAAGCAAGGCATAAAACCAGAAGGGTCACTCTCTTCCTTCTCCCTTGAAGAACCCCCTTCCAGAGGGGTCCTGCCACCATACCTGGGAGGAAGGAATGCTGTACAGAGAGGCCAAGAAGAATTTGAACAGGCAGCCTCCCTGGATTTCCCCCTCAGTCTATCACCTTATATCATACCCTTTCCCCAGTCACATTCCTACACACCTGTCCATTATTCATCAAACCTAAGCATAAAAACAGTTTTCTCTGGGTCTTTGAGTCTTCATTCTGAAGACTTTCATGTCATATAAACTCTGATTCATAATTTTCTATATTTTTCTCTTGTTAACCTGTCTCTTGTTATAGCTGTGTTGGCTGTAACCCTTATGATGGGGAGGACGGCGTCACACCTTACCACCCCTACAGTGGTTATGCTGCTCATGACAGAATGCAACTCATCTAAAGCTTGAACTCAAAACTTGACAATCTGAAGGCCTTCTTGTGGCAATAAAAACATTTGAATGCCTTGCAATTCTCTTTTTTAGAAAGAAATGATAACCCTGGGCTTTAGTTTGCTGTCTTCACTGACACACTTCAAAAGGCCCCAAGTAGGAATTCCATGAAGGTGAGGATGGGAGGAAACAGGTTGCTTGCTTACCCCACTGCACTGCACCACCCAATCTGGTCATCAGCCACTTGGTGGTGATCTCCTCCAGGGCAGTGGCTTCTATCTCTCTGTCCTCAGGTGTGATTTGAAATGTCTCCCAGTGCCTGGCACTTGGTAGAAAGTCAATAAAAGTGCTCAATTCAATGACTAAGTGGAAAATGGTCATGTGATTTGATACTTTCAATCCAGAGGGTCTTCAGATGTGTTTGAAGCATTTGTCCCCAGAGTCAGTTATGTCCAGGAAGCTCCATGAGTGCTGCCTTAGGCTCAGTCTGCCCCCTCTAGAATGAAAGCAGCTGTCTCTTTTCTGGAAACATACAAGGAAGCATCTTAGGGGCACCCCATCTTCCCGCCTTTTTGCCTCTGTAACAGTCATCTCTCCTTACTTCAAAAAATATAGTACGTGTGTTTTCAGGCTGCAAAGAAACCGTTGAAAATTAAACCACAAAACAGCATTTTAATGAGAACAGATTACCTAACATCCCACTGTGGTTTTAGATGGCTTTGTGCCAACCTTCCAAAATGTTGCCAGAAGCCCAGAGTTAAAAAAATTTTTAAAAAAAAAGCAGGGAGGGGTAGAGGTAGTGGGGAGAGGGGAGAAAAGTGATTAGCATCCCCTCAGTGAGGGTAGCTTTCTTAGATGGTTTCCAAAATGATCTTTCTAGAAGGTCATAGGTTACTGGTGCCTGCAGTTGAAGAAAAGTTTCTTCCTGTTTTGAAAAATTTAAGAGAGACAAAAAGGGGGAGGAACCCTTGAGTTAGTACATGATGTCCTGAACTAGGTGTTTTCAGCACCAAAGTTCTGCCGTGAGTGGCTGTACCCACTGTCTAGCTCATCAACTTGCCTTCTGCGCACCCACTTGCTATTTCTGTCGCTAGGTTACAAGACCGCAGGCGTGAAGGCTGCCGGTGGAAGCTCTGCAGGCCCTCAGAGCAGAGCCCAAGCAAGCACTGTTCTTCCCTAGCTGGTAGCTTGAGCTGGGGGCTCCTGGTGGTGTGCACGGAGGCGCTAGGGCTCACACGGGCTCATTCTTCAGGGACTTCCTTTCCTTAGACTCCAACTAACCCAGCATTTAATGTATTCGGGGCTGCGGTTTCATTTCCACATTGGGTTTCCAGACTTAACCCCTGAACTGACTTCTGCAGTCATCTTCCCCCCAGTTCAACGACAACCAGATGGCCCTGCAAGGCCACAGGAAAAAGCAGATGGCAAAGCTAGAAGATGCTAGAGTGGAATCTTTTCATTCCACCGACGAGGAAATCAGGCACAGAGGAAGTTTAGAGATTCACCCCAAATCACACACCCACTCAGCGGGTGGAGACAGAACTACAGCCACCATCCTGACTTCCAGGCTGTGGGATTGCCCGAACCGTATGGCTTCCAATTCCTTTCAGTAACACAGTAGCTTTTATCTCTTGTACACAAAGTGATACAGAACAGGCCCTCCTTAAATGCCACTTTCCTTCCTTGCAAACTATACCATAGTGTGCTAAAACCTGAGAAGGATAAGTGGAAAAAGCACCACACTCTCTGGCTCTCGAGGAGTTATAGTACCTCAAAGGTAGCAGACAGCATGCCCACATTGGGCATAGAAACAGCACAAGCCGGGTGCTAGAAGATGCTTAATACCATGAGTGTGAGGAAAAGCAAAACACCTCACTTGACCCCCTTCACCTGGCTAACTCCCATTTACCTGTTTTGTCTTAGTTTTGAGGTCATCTCTTTCGGAAAGCCTTCCAGGCTTGGTTTGGGTTGGACCATAAGTGTGGGTGCACTTGTCAGGGTCCCTGTGAGCTCCATGAGGACAGATTCCTGGCCGGCCTTGTGCGCTGTTGTATCCCCGTGTCTAGTGCCTGGGACAGAGTACTCAGCAAGCAATTGGAAAAGGAAGGAAGTGTATATCCATCAGGAAGCTTTTAGCCAGGACTTCGGATGGAAAATGGGCTCTAAGATAAGAAGGATTTCTATCAATGCAGAAGGTATGCAGAAATTAGTGGATAATATCCTCCAGAGAAAAATCACTCCTGGCTCAGACGCGGTGGCTTA
This sequence comes from Cebus imitator, assembly GCF_001604975.1. Classification (NCBI taxonomy): domain Eukaryota; kingdom Metazoa; phylum Chordata; class Mammalia; order Primates; family Cebidae; genus Cebus; species Cebus imitator. Next base: position 471,584 of record NW_016107849.1, on the reverse strand, counting down.
CACCTGGAATCCCAGCACTTTGGGAAGCTGTCAAGGCAAGAGGGTGGCTTGAGCCCAGGAGTTCGAGACAGCCTGGCCAACATCGTGAGATCTCGTCTCTAAAAACATAAAAAGTTAGACAGGCACGGCGGTCTGTGTCTGTAGTCCTAACTACCGGAGAGACTGCAGTGGAAGGATCACTTGAGCCCAGGAGGCAGTGGCTGCAGTGAGCCATGATCGTGCCACTGCATTCCAGCCTAGACAACACAGCAAGACTCTGTCTCAAAAAAGAAAAGCAAGAAAGGAAAGAAAAATCACTGCTGCAGTCTGTGTGAAGAGAGATCAGGGAGGAGACCACCATGGATATAGCAATGGCCTTTGATAAAAAGGAGCCGGAAGGTGCTATTCGGTAAATCAAGTGAGGCCAGACTGGAAGGTCAGGAATGCTAAGAGGATGATGGTAACCAGAAGGATGATGGTTTAAAAAAAAAAATTAGGAGAGAAAAATCCAAGCCACTAGAAAGCTGCACATAGCAAACCACTCAGCTCAGTGTTAGAATCTGACTTCGGGAAGTGTTTTCCCAGCCTTGAAAAGAATGCTTTTGGGGGTTCCCTTTGGTAGCTGGGTAACCCCCTCCAATCCCCGCCCCCTCAGCTTTGAAGTGTTGACTCTCTTTCTCAACACCTGAAAAGACAGCCTGAGTTTCACCTTGGGAAAATGCAAAATAGTCAGCTGCAGCAAAGAAAAAATGATTTGCAACCTCAGTCACAGATTTCTTTGAAACACTTTTGTAAAAGGAATTCTGAAAGGACCACTGACTCATTTCAGACAGTGAGACAGGGTGAATGTTTAATGTGGTGAGTCAGTGACCGAGGAAACCACTTCTCTTTTGGAGCTGTTCATTTTGACTCTTCTTATCTGGGTGCCTCTACCAAACAAACAAGTATCGTCTCTCATATGGGGACACCTGGTAGGCATTTACAAAAAGAAAGGAGTTCCAAGAAGAACCAAAATTATCAACAGCAGAGACAGCTCAGTTTCTGCTATCTGTGGGTTCACCCACAGGAATATCATATTCAAGAAGCAAAGTGGGCCAGGCGCGGTGGCTCACTCCTGTAATTCCAGCACTCTGGGAAACTGAGGCAGGCAGATCATCTGAGGTCAGGAGTTCAAGACCAGCCTGATCAACATGGAGAAACCCCATCTATACCAAAAATACAAAATTAGCCAGGTGTGGTGGCTTATGCCTGTAATCCCAGCTACTCAGGAGAATTGCTTGAACCTAGGAGGTGGAAGTTGCTGTGAGCTGAGATCGCACCATTGCACTCCAGTCTGGTCCACAAAAGCAAAACTCCATCTCAAAAAAAAAAAAAAAAGAAGCAAAGTGATTAATTTGGGAAGTGAGGGGTGAAGGAACAAAGATTCATAAAGACCAATGGGATTAGAGGTATAAAATATGCCCTGCTCCCCATACCCAAAGTGGAAAGTGCCATCTGGTAGGTGGCTGTGTGTTGCATAAAACCCAAACCCTCCTAGCAAGACATTAACTTAGAGGAAACACCAGGAAATGGAGAGGCTGGAAGAAAGAAGAGGTGCATTCCTGTGGACAGCTAGCTGAGAGGTCATCCTAGTCTGTTGCTGTAACATTCGACTTCAACTTAGAGCAGACCGAGTAGGAAAGTATGACTCATCTCTAAATAAGATCCCTGGACAGGCTCACGATAGTTCTGCTGCTCCCCAGAGAAGATCACCTGGCGGTCGTAGGTTTAGAGACCTTACCAGGCTGGCCTATGGGCCGAGATGCCATTGTGCAGGGCAGCAAGGCGCACTTAGGTAAGAATACACCATATGATTGGCCTCACTGTAGAGGCCATCCTGCACTTGGAAGCCATTTGGAAGTAGATGTGAACTTCTAAGTGTCATCTCAAACAGCCCGAGTCCCAGTGATCATTAAGATCCCTGTGACCAAAAGAAGAATCTCTCCTAATCACATGTGCACTCCTCAGGGATCAGGCAGGGGACATAGGGGCTGGTCTGATGCCTTGTAAGCAGTCCTTTGTCACCCGCTCACACTGGAGCAGCTGTAAGAAATGGGTGGCTGCTGGCTGAGTGCAGTGGCTCACACCTGCAATCATAGCACTTTGTGACACTGAGGCAGGAGGACTACTTGAGGCCAGGAGTTCAAGACCAGCCTGGGCAACAGAGTGAGATCACATCTCTACAATAACAACAACAACAAAAATTAGTTGGGCATGGTGGTGCACACCTGTAGTCCCAGCTACTCAGGAGGATGAGATAGGAGGGTTGCTTGAATCCAGGAGGTCAAGGCTGCAATGAGCCATGCTCACACTACTGCACTCCAGTCTGGGTGACAGAGTAAGATCCTCAAAAAGAAAAGAAAAGAGAGAGAAGAAAAGAAAGAAAAGAAAAAAAGAAAAGAAAATGTGGCTGCCATCTCCCTGCTCACCATCAGCTTCTGGGGGAACCCAGTGAGGCGCCCAAATGCTGTGGCTACGAGGGAGAATATCCAGCATCTGGCTTTCCTCATCCTATGTCCCTTCACATTAGGAAGGAGATGAGCTTCTGATGCTCAAGTCCTCTTCGTTTCCCCATAGTCTATACATGGGCTTTTATCTTCTAGAGAGAGGCATCCCCAGCCCAGGACTGGTACCAAGCAGGTGCACCACCAATGTTGATATTGATGACACGTCACAGGAGGAGGTAGGCAGTACTATTATCTCCACTTCACAGATGAAGAAACTGAGGCCCTAATCCATCAAGTAACTTGCCAAAGCCCCTCGGCTAGTGAGCTCAGGTCTCTTAGGATGAAGGGAGAAACTGAGTGAGTCGGAAGCTCTTAAACAGCACTTCCCCTGCCCTGATTCCAGCAGCATCAGTCTCCTGCTGCTGGGCTCCCGCCTATTTGTGTTTGCAATATCACTTGTGGGTTTGAAGTCACAACTGTCTGTCCCTCCTCAAGTGCTCGTCACACCCATTGTTCCCTGGTTTCATTTGTACATTGGGGTTCCAACTGTCAGTCCCCAGCCGGCACACAGGTTTCACTTCCCTGAGCCCTAATTCACTCATTTTTGAAATAAGGATCTATCTACCAGAGTGGGTGTGAGAAATAAGAAACAAGGTGTAAATATAAAGCCTGCAGGAGCCCCACCATGACGCTGTTCACGCCTCAGTGAGCACTTCACAAACAAAAGGGACTGTGATGAGGTATTTAGGTCCTTTCATAACAGTCTTCTGTCTCAACTCTGGCTGACATCAGAATCACCTCCAGCATGTTTGAAAAGACAAATGCTCAACGCCCCACCCCAACCCTGCCAAATCAGAAACAACCAAGGTGGAGACCTTGGAATCTGAATTTTATTTCGTAGTGAGCTACCTGTTGTGCAGGGACCAGGGCCAAGCTAATGCTCATCCCACAGAGAGGTTCCACAAAGGATTCCTGCCCGGAGTGGGAAGTAGGTTTAGAGGACGTGAAAGCTCCTTCCCAAATAACAACCCCCTTATTTGGTTGGTTCTCGGTTGATAGCTCCCTACTACTGCAAGCTGGGTAGTGATCGGTGTACAGAGAAATATTCTTTCCATCCTATTCCACACTGGTCATCTCCCAAGCTCTACTCTCTGGCTCCCCAAGTAGGGGTAGACAGGCTCTGGGCAGCAGACAAAAACTAGACTCCCTCTAGGGCTGCCTTTCCTCTACCTCACATGAAGCTCACTTTTAACAACCACAAAGTTTCATGAACCACCAGATGAAAGCCAATCATGCTGGTAGTGTGGTAATGTCTGTTGAAGAACAACATTCGTTTTTGGTTTTTTTGTTTTGTTTTGTTAAGGGTCTCACTCTGTCACCCAGGCTGGAGTGCAGTGGCGCAATCTTGATTCACTGCAACTTCCGCATCCAGGGTTCAAGCAATTCTTGTGCCTCAGCCTCCCAAGTAGCTGGGATTACAGGTGCCCACTACTACGCCTGGCTATTTTTTGCATTTTTAGTAGAGATGGGGTTTCACCATGTTGGCCCGGCCGGTCTCAAACTCCTGACATCAGGAGATCCACCTGCCTCAGCCTCCCAAAATACTGGGATTAAAGGCATGAGCCACCACGCCTGGTCTGAATATTGTTAAACACACACACACACACACACACACACACGCACACACACACGCACGCACACAAAACTCTTATGACTTCAAGATGCTTCCAAACCAATTCCATATTTTATGAATCACAACAGCATCCACATGCATTCCAAAAATTGTAGAAGATATTTTTTTCAATCTGCAGAAAGATTTGGCACTTGGGGGTATTTAGACCCTTCACAATAACTTCCCCTGGGGTCCACTGCTTACAGATTGAGAACCAGCCTGCACCACCCTGACAGGGTCAAAAGTCAGTGGCTGGCCCACCTGACCTGCACATCCCCCTTTCCAGTAAATCACCCCAAAAATCCAACTGTGGAAGAGAGTGCTTGAGATGAGCCACCAGTGAGTAACCAAAGGGCCAGAAACATGATCTGAGGCCAAGAAGGAAAGAGAAAATGGGTCTAAAAACAAACAAATGGATAAGAAGGAGAAAGCTGAGGTGTAGAGACCAGGCAGAAATCTATTTGGATAGCTCAAGTGGAAAGTTTTAAAGGTCTGGGCTAGCCACACCGTGGTGGGAATTACAAGGCTGCTAATGAATAGAAGAGATCTTGGAGAACCAGGATCTTGTGACTCATTGATATGAGAAAGGAGGAGGTGAAAGGAGACTGGAATTTCAGCTAAGATGTGAAGAATGGAGCCACACTCTGAGAACCTAGATACAACAACAAGTTATATCTAGGGCCAGCCTGGAACACACTCTGAGAACCAAAGTTGGATGCTCAAAAGTAGATCAAGACACTCGGCAAAGCAACAGTTACAAGGGACAAAGGTCTAAAATTAAAGGGTGCCTATTTTTCTTAAGAACGACTGTGGTTGGCCGGGCGTGATGGCTCACGCCTGTAATCCCAGCACTTTGGGAGGCCGAGGTGGATAGATCATGAGGTCAGAAAATTGAGACCATCCTGGCCAACATGGTGAAACCTCGTCTGTACTAAAACACAAAAAATTAGCCGGGTATGGTGGCGCGCACCTGTAGTCCCAGCTACCTGGAAGGCTGAGGCTCCCCAGGAATCACTTGAACCTGGGTGGCGGAGGTTGCAGTAAGCCAAGATTGTGTCACTGCACTCCAGCTTGGCAACAGGGCAAGACTCTATCTCAAAAAAAAAAAAAGAAGAAAACAAGAATGACTGTGACAAAATGTACAGATAAAGGCATAAGTCCAGGGCAAGTTATTTTCCATGTTCTGCTAAAAACTGTGTTTGCAGTTAAGGAGTCCTGAAATTATTTTAATTTTGGGTACCTTGGTATGACATTACAACAATGTGCCCAACCAGGAAGTAGCTGGTGTAGTGGCAATGTGGCCTGTCGTCACAGGTCACAGTGACGACAGGACACTTCATTGTCACAGCTCTGAAGCTCAGCTTCAGAGTCCATCTCTCCTGCAGAACTTTCCCAGGGCACATTGGTTGGAACAACTTGTTTCTCATTTCAACTCCTGAGCCCCAACCCTGATCATTCTGGTTCTATTGGTCTGATGGTGGATGCCATCAACTCCTTATTTTCTGTGTAATTCATCTTTAAATAAAATATGCACATGATTGTACTGAAACTATTAGTACATCACAGATTGGTTTGAACTCTTATTTAAGCTCCTTGCAACACTTGCTTCTTTCCTTCTGCCTTTCTTCCCATAGAAAAAAGTCCCCAGCACTAACTGATAACCACATATTGATTTCTTTGACCTAACAAGTATCCTTTCCCCTAAAATCCAGATTTGGCCTTACCCAGGTAGTGACTTTAGAAATGTAAGGGAAGGATCTCAACGTCTACATTTTTTGTCTGCCAAGTTTTGCCACCTCTGATGCTTATCTTTTGAGGTGTGAGAGGAGATGAAGTCACTTCGATGACATCAGTAACAGGATATCATCGTGCTGCAAAAAAGCCCACAAGTCAGATGCAGGTGGTGGTTGAGAAACCAACAAACAAACTTGGAAAAATAAAAGGGTAAGCCTTCAGACTGTCTCTAAACACAATCCCCTCCCCTCCAAAATAGTCTCTCCCCTTGACCTCCATTCTTCACATCTTAGCTGAAATTCTAGTCTCCGTTCTTCTCCCGCTTCTTTCTCAGCCCCATGTCAGTGAGTCACAGATGCTGGTTCTCCAAGATCTCTTCTATCCTTTAGCAGCCTTGCAATTCCCACCACTGTGTGGCTAGCTCAGACCTTTACAACTTTCCACCTGAGCTCTCCAGATAGATTTCTGTCTGGTCTCTCCAACCTCAGCTTTCTCATTCTAATCCATTTGACGCTGCATTTGTAGATGAATTATTCTAAAGCCAAGCTCTGAGCATATGATTCTCCAAACCAAAACTTTGCAGTTCTCCTGTTACTTGATAGACTAAAGCCCAGACCTCTTAGCCTTGCCTATAAAGCCATCTATGCTATGGCCTCACGTACCTCTCCAGACAGAACTCCAGCCTATGTTCTAGTCAAACTAGCTGATCCCTGTTTGCAGCTCCAACCTTTCATTCATGCCTTCTCACTTGAGTCAGGCTGTCCTCCTCCTAGCTCAATACTTTCCAATCAAAATATTACCCATTCTTCACACGCCTCTCCCATGTGAAAGGCCTCCTCTTTCCCTGCTGGGCCTAGTTTGTACTGCACTTGCACTGCCCATCCTGCTCTGGCTTATATCACACACGTCTAATTTTTATATTTTTAGTAGAGATGGGGTTTCACTATGTTGGCCAGGCTGGTCTCAAACTCCTGACCTCAAGTGATCTGCTTGCCTTGGCCTCTCAAAGTGCTGGGTTTACAGGTGTGAGCCACTGCGCCCGGCCTGATAATTAACTTTTAATTAATGTTATTGTAGTTTACAAAATAGCCTTATAGATTACTCTGGACAGTTCTCATAGCATTCCTGCTGCATACACAGTCAATGGGATTTCCTGAGACCTGCCTCGCAGCATGTGGTAAGCTCCTTGTCTTACACTGCTGTCTCATTTGCCGCTCACTCACGTTGCCATTACTCCCATAACACCAAGTCACACTCAGAGAGATCCGTCTACTCCAGTTTTCAGAATGCAGCCTGCTGCTTTACATGTCCAAGTCTTTGCCCAGATGTTTCCCTGGGTAGAATTCTTTTTGAGTCCTTCAACCTCTTCACCTCCAGAAGCCAGGTCTTCTGTGGAGAGAACCAGAGTAGCACTACCCAAGGGACTATTTGGGGTCCTCACCTGGGGGTTAGGGGTGTCCATCACCAGACAGCCTACGCCTGGCACACTGGGGCTGCCTCAGCTTCTATGGAAATGCTGGAAGATGACACAGGACCAGGGAGATTACAAGGCCTGCGCTACTGCCTCTGGCTGGTGAAGAAACACAGATGTGTCTGCCCTCGGCGCACCCCACCCCAGCAACACAGAGAAGGGAGAGCTTGCACAGTAAAACCCACTTCCCCCGTTAGCTTGCTCACTGGGAAGAGCAGAGGAGAGCTGTTTATACTGACAACAAAGTGGGACAGCAGGAGGGTGGGAGCGAAACTTCAGACCTTGTATTGGCTGAGTTTTGCTAATTCCTGATTCATAGGGATACTTCACACTCCCCCATTTACAGTTCTTTCTTCTGCAGAATTAATTCAAGACAACCTGTTCTGTTCACAGGGGACACAAAGGTATGGGCCAGAAGACTGCAGACAGCAGGTTAGAAAACCAGAGCATTCTAAGTTTCTCTCTGATTGAAGGCGGGGATAAAACAGAGATTTTTCAAGAAGAAAATGAAGCATACTGTTTGAAAAAATATAGATCAAATAATGTACCTTTTAACCTTTGGAAAACAATGTTTTCACAACACAAACTACTGAAAGTAAGTAAAGTTCAACAAACATCTCTTGATTGTTGGAGAATGGTCAGAAGAAATATCTTCTGCATATTCATGCTTCCAAGAAAGGGGCTGACAAAGTCTCCTGGGACCTGCTAGAAAACCGGATCAATTAAATGTTTAGGTTTAGCATAAACAGGCACGAGAGGTCTTTGCCTTCTGGGACCAGCGAGCCCCTCTCACTTTCTGGGCCAGTCTGGAGACCCGCAGCACCTGAACTCCTAGGTAGAAGCCTGGAGAGAAATCACTGCAGTGCCTGAGTAGGATTTCCCGTCTCTAGAGTTGACTGGGGAATAGCAGCAGGCAAATGACAGAGAAGAGAGAAGGCAAAGCCAAAATGCAGCCGCACAAGAGATCTGGGCTTCCTGGAGTGATTGTTTGTGATCTCATGTGTGGGTGCTGTTTTGTGCACACGTGTGTGAGAAAAGTTCGCAGGGGAGGCTTTGGTTGAAGGAGGAAGGGAGGGTGGTTCTTTTCTTAGCCTGGAAAATTGCTATACGGCGACAAAAACCTTAGTACACCCCATATGGGTGAAAGGCAATAGGAGAAAAAAAATCCCTCTCAGAAAAAGTAACCAGCTGCCTGAACCCTAACCCTGAAGTGAAAATTTACCTGGCCAAGAACAAAAATCCTATTCAGTCTGGAGAAGCCTAATTTCAACCTGTGTGAGGGCGATGCTCGCCAATGGAGCTGGAATGCCCTGCCATTTATCACCTAAGATAAAGCTCTCAGCAATCCCCACATGCAAATGAAAACCTGTTTGTAGAAAGGATTAATCTAAGTTGTTCAGCATTGTTCAAAGTGTGTCTGTGGAGGTCATTCTGTATCCCCTGCCCCCAAACAAGCAATAAATTATCCACCTGTGCACCAATTTCCCAACCAGAAAGAGACAATGTGGGCAGAAGCGGACTTTTGATGCCCAGTCTCTGGGAGGGGCTGCCCCACCTGGGCTCAAAATAGTAAGCAGGCCACGGAGGGTGGCCCTGGGCACACAGGAGTAAACACAGCCAGCAGATTATGCTGCAGCTGGTTAACCACAAGGGTAAATGAGTGGACACACTAGGAAGAAACACAAAGTACTCTACTTCAGTATTTTTTAATGACACTGAAAACAATTTGATGGCTTCCATTTAAAAAGAAGCTGCTCAGATACAGAGCATCCCCAATTTACCAAGATTCCAGGAAATAGCCTGAGCTTTTGACTGGAGGGGGTTTCAGGGGTGACCAGATGATACAGAAATGCTTTCTCCAAGCAGCCACTGACACCTGTTAAAAAGAAGCCCACTGAGGCACATATCTTCAGATAAATTTTTAAGTATTCATTTTAATCTGCTTTTGCCTCACATAAAACCAAGCAAAGATGGGCTTAATCGCCTTCTTTATTAACCTGCTTCCAGAGCTGCTGCTTCCACACATTTTCTTGCCAAGGTAAGTGTATCTGAAAGTCTCAGGAGGCCTTAAAAAGTCCAGCACTAAATCTTCTGAGTCACTTAATCCCCAGCTCTTCTACGTTTGGAGATGATTTCCTTTATGTAAAGAAATTCTAACCTGGCCAGATTCCCCTCTCAGACTTGCTAATGGAACAAAGAAGCCTCTCATTAGACTCATCCCTGTGGCTGCAGAAATAAGTGTCTCGGAGAGCACAGCTTTTGCTTTAGCCTCAGGATGGTTTTGGCTGCCGCAGTCTTTGGCTTCCTCTCATGGCATCGCGTCCAGTCAAGCTCTAGCTAAGTTAGACTTACAGGCTAGAAAACAGGAGAGACAGGTGCCTGACCCCAAAAAAAAAAAAAAACAAAAAAAAAAAAAAAAAAAAAAAAAAACAGAACAAAAAAAAAAAAAAAAAAAAAAAAAAAAAAAAAAAACAAAAAAAAACAACTATCTAGTGATTAGTGATCAAGTTTGCCCAGCAGTGGCTCCTTTCCAAAGAGTGAGCTGCCCATCCCAGGAGTGTCCAGAGACACAGGACCACCTGCTGTAAAAGGAGCTCCTTCCAATGCGTGGAAGATAATGAGACCAAATGGCATCGAGGACCCCTTTCAGCCCTAAATCTGAGACTGCCAAGACAGGAAGGGGTTTCAAGGCACGTATGAGAAATTCTTTATGACTTCTCTTTCCTTCCCTCATCGCATAGATCTCTCTTCCGACAACAATTAGAAGTAAGAACACTTCACACTGTGTTTAAGACTCCATTTCCCTTTACCTCATTTAGTGAGTAATGGTGGAGAAAGCCATTTGTCTGGTTAAGCAAAGCCCTCTACCAACAAGAAAGACATTTCAGCGGCAGAGATAGGAGCCTATATTAGTAATATTAAGCACTTACTATGTGCCCCACACTATACTAAAGTCTTTGCATAAATATCATATTAATCTTCCCAATAATCCAAAAAGCAGAATGTTATTGTTAACCAGCTATTACAACAAAGGCCACTGAAGCGCCTGTCTGAGCAGACTCCAGTGCTGTGCTCTGAACCACAAAGCTGCTCTGTCTGGCTTGCAATCCTCCCTTCTGCTGTTGTTGCCCCTGTTTAAAGAGAAAAAGGAAGAATGTTCTTCTCCCTGAAGGACCTTGTCCTACAATAGCTGAAAGAAAAGATGGGCCCAGCACTCATGCATCAAGATAGTAGAGAAGGCATAGGGCCTGAGGGTGGGAAAAGGGTTGAGGAATGTAAGAATCACACAAAGCTCATCAATTCTCTTCAGGGTCCCCAACATTAACCTGCGTGCAGTTACGTGCCACAAGGGCGGACTGACCCAGAAATCCCAAGTGACTAATTTCAGTCTCAGAGAGACAAATTATGACAAAGAGACCACCCCAAGAGGATTCTGCAGCCAGTTCTTGTCCATGTGTATCTGTTCCATCCTCCCAAGTCTCCCAACTGCCTAACCTCATCCTTTATTTTCTTTTTTTCTTTTTTTGAAACAGAGTGACACTCTGGCATGCACGCTGGAGTGCAGTGGTGCAATCTCGACTCACTTCAGCCTCTGCCTCCCAAGCTCAAGTGATCCTCCTGCCTCAGCCTCCCAAGTAGCTGGGACTACAGGCATGCACCACCACACCCAGCTAATTTTTCTGTATTTTTTTTTTTTTTTGGTAGAGGTGGAGTTTCACCATGTTGCCCACGCTGGTTTCAAACTCCTGAGCTCAAGTGATCGGATCAGCCTGCCTCAGCCTCCCAAAGTGCTGGGATTACAGGTGTGAGCCACCATGCCTGGCCTCATACTTTCTTTTGATGGCCAGCATCAACACCTTAGGTCAATTTAAACTGGAAGACTAGTAGCTAGTAGAGTTTTTGTGTTGGTTTGTTTTGAGCCAACATTTTTATGTTTAGAGATTTCATATTTAAAAATCAGGATTTTCAATTTCTCTTAAAAAAAATTGAATAGGAGAGAGATCCAAGATGGCTGATCACTAGCAGCTCGGGATTGCAGCTCCCACTGAAAGCTCAGAGAACGAGAGGACGCCACAATTTCAGATCAATTTTTGTTACTCACGAGATTCCCAGCAGAGGAGGCCCACAGGTCGCCAGCGCGACTCTTGAGGCCGGCGAGGCGGTTTTGCCGCTGCCTTGGTGCGGGGTTCTCGGTGCAGAGTCAGAAAAGCACCATCAATCTTAAAGCTGCTGTTTTGGCCGGCGCAGTGGGTTGCTCAGATTCTAGCGCCGGGAATCAACAAATTGGACGTCCATTGAGAAACCCAACTATAAAGACGGTAATTATAAAGACCACAGATGGATAAATTTATAACGAAGGGAAGAAACCAGCCTAAAAAGGCTGAGAATACCCAAAATCAGAACGCTTCTCCCTCTACGGGGGATCACACTTCCTCATCAGCAACAGAACAAGGCCTGATGGAGAAAGGCTGTGTTCCATTAGCAGAAGCAGGCTTTAAAAAGTGGATGATAAGAAACTTCTGGGAATTAAAATAACTTGTTCTAACCCAATGCAAAGAAACTAAGAACTTTGAAAAAAGGTTTGACGAAATGTTAACAATAACACACAATTTAGAGAGGAATATAAGTGAATTAATGGAG
>NW_016107849.1:439190-458331 GCF_001604975.1 Cebus imitator | reverse complement strand
ACTCTTATCAGTACCATATCACACCTATTTATAGGTTTAAATGAAATATTGGTTGGCTGCTTGTTAATTATTTTCTTCCCTCATTTTTTTTTATGTCTCTATTATTAAACACAATTAAGGCATACCCATTTTTAGACTGCATTCTACCCCGGGCAATAAAGCAACACCCCTGTTCTCTCTCCCTCTTCCTCTTCCTCTTTCTTCCTCTCTTTCATTCTTTTTTTTCTTTTTCTTTTTTTATTCTTTCTCTTTCTTTCTTTCTCTCTTTCTAAAAAAAAAAAAATTCTGAAAACAAGCAGAAAAAAAAAAGAAAATATGGATTTTTTAACTGTGTTCCACATAAATTTTTTATTGTGCTCCAGGAGCACTCTCTAGGAAAGAGCACCCTCTGTGGAAAATTTTAAGTGGAGAATCAAGTTATCTGTATGTTATAATGTCATCAGATTTTCTATTTCTCTTTATTCTATTTTGTCAATTTGCACATTTCAAGGAATGTGTTCATTTTGCCTTTGTTTTACACTCATTATAATATCCTCTTCTTTGGCAGCATTGATTCATTTGTAGTTATTCAATTTTACATTGACGATATTGTGTTTTTTATTTTTCCTCCTTCCCAAACTTCTCCTAAACTTTCCCTTCTGCCTTGCCCTCTCCACCATCTCATTACAAAATCTGTTCTTTATCTATATTTTCTTTTATTGATACAGTATTTTACAAATTTATGATGTACACAAGTGTTACATGCAGAAAATGTATATTAAAAAAATTGAATAGTATGGCCCAAATTCCCTCAAAGGGCAATGGAGGATCGTGGTTGCTGCTTTAGGGCAGGACATGCACCCTTTGGTTCTCCACAGTCCCCACCACTCCCTACTGCCTCCGTCCTTTACTATAGCTGCAGGTTTTTAGATGTCTTAGACCTACAAGTAGCTCTAAGATCATTCCCAAGTGATTTTTTATTTAAGGAGACTATTTCTCAAGGGCCATGTAATTCTAACAGAGGGTTACAAATCTGAAAGACACAGATTGGTGGCTGACAGATAGCTTTAGACTTAAAAAACTGCTCAAGCAAAATGTTGGATCCACCTACACACACACACACACACACACACACACACACACACACACAAACACACACACACAATTCCCACCCTGTTATTTCACTAATATAATGTTCTTGGGAGAATGACCTCAGAAAGATCTCAAAGCCCATCTGTATGGGCAGTCAGATCACCACATTTCTGGGGGCACCAAGGCTCTGCCATGGGATGCACAGTTCTCTTTATAAAACTTGACAGTCCACGGGGTTCTAGGCGCTTACTCTTTTTATATAGCTGTCTGAGGTCACCACCAATAAATTACTGGTTTAAGGAAAACAATGACAAGCCTTTTCCATGGAGAACAGGGTTTGCTCACTCAATTATTTCCTAAAGTCGTGCCCTCCTTCCCAGTTTGACACCATAATTTTTTAGGCAACAGCAATGAGTCTGTTTGTTGCTGTTCTTTACTCCCACAGAGCCACACAGCACCTGCCACAGGAGCACAGCAAACTTTTCAGACAATCATCCTCCTAGCAGTGGAACTAGTGGAGTAATGATCATTGCACTGTTAATTAAGTGGCAGTTTTGTTTAAATGACTTACCAGGGTGGCTCTAAATTGACTATATTTGTTTTCCAGTCTAGTTTTTTCTCTTTGTGTAGGAAATTTGTTGACTAGTCTTGACTGCTGTAAAGCATTAATGGAAATCACTGATCATCTCATTTTAGTGAAGGCAGACCTTTTAAACATCCAATATATAACTTAAATCTAGGGTCTAAATGGCTCCACCCCCCACCAAAAAAAAACAGTAATAATTTCCTAAATTAATATAGAGCTATAGGATGGAAGGTCTGGGTTTGTTTTCAAGCTCATTTTTCATCTGTAAGTGTTGGGGACAGAAGGATTTAGGGAGGGAGAGAGGGCTGGCTGTGGTTAGGCAAGGGACAATTTCTTCCACTTAACACCAGCTTGGAAATAGTTGACATTTGATACCATTGTCTCTTTGAGATTTGTAACCCTGTGTTAGAATTACATGCCCCTTGAGAAACAGTCTCTCTTTTTTTAATCACTTGGGAAAACATTAACTTTCTCTTTAAGTATCCCAAGCTACTATCAAGGAAGTCTATACTTTTTTCCTCTTTCAGAAACAAATCGATCCTTTTTTTTGAGAGACAGGAGAAGGGCCAGCGAAGGGACTAGAAGACCCTGTATATTCTGAAGGCCTTTAATGCCTCCTGCCATCCATCTCCTCCTGGCACCTTCTCCTTCCTCTAGCCTCCTGCCATTCACCACTGGGAAGAGGTCTGTTCCTAAGCTTCTGCCAGGCTAATCTAGGGACAGGCCAATTTAGGGACAGAGTACAGTTTTCCATCACACACACACAGATACACACACACTCACACAAATCAACCAGCTGCAGAGCGAGCAACAGGAGGTGGCAGGATGCTTGCCACTGTGTCACTGGATTTGTAAGCCTCCCCTCCAAACTGTGGCCAAGGCTAGTTATTCCCTGGGCCGAAGCCAACCTGAGAAGTTGGGGACCCTGCCAAGGCCCTGACAGCCCCTAAGCCTGACTCTGTTGCCAGAGCCACATAGGAAAGTCATTCATTCTTTAAAGAAAGATTCAGTAGATTAAGAAGCCCTGTATTTGTTCAACAGTGGGCTAGCTGGATAGAGGATATCTGAGCATTCACTTTAAGGAACGTAAAATATTGGGGGAATAGAGTATGACATGTACTCATTTAAAAGTTGAGTAACATCACAAGGGATGCCACTCAAAGCAGTATGTAACTAAATGCCAAATGACCCAAGCTTCATAGCCAGACAGACTGAGTGCGGATCCGCACTGTGAAGTCACGGGCCAGTTCCTCATCCTCTTCAGACCCTAATTTCTTTACCATGTAATAGAGGTAATGACACCTGCCTTGTAGAGTTATTGAGGAGATTATATGAAGTCAGTTGTACATAACAGGCGCTCAATACATGTTTGAGTTTTGTTTGTTTGTTTGTTTTTGAGACACAGTCTCGCTCTGTCACCCAGGCTGGAGTGCAGTGGTGCAATCTCAGCTCACTGCAACTTCTGACTCCCTGGTTCAAGCTATTCTCCTTCCTCAGCCTCCCAAGTAGCTGGGATTACAGTTGCCCGCCACTGAACTCAGCTAATTTTTTTTTTTTTTTTTTTTTTTTTTTTTTTTAGTAGAGACAGGGTTTCATCATGTTGGCCAAGATGGTCTCGATCTCCTGACCTCGTGATCTGCCCACCTCGACGTCCCAAAGTGCTGGGATTACAGGCATGAGCCACTGCACCCTGCCGTTTTGTTTTTTAAAGAACATCATAGAATAGTTGAGAATAAGATTTAGGTAACCCAGTGGTAATAGAAGTTTAAGATTAGCCCAGTGGAAAACAAGCATTCCTTGAAAAGGGGAAAGGATTATTGTGAAAAAAGTTTCGCATCTAGTAGATACTTTAGAAGTGGAAACAAACATGAAGGGAGCCCTTCTGATTCCTTTTTTGTCATAAAATTTGTTGGCATATGAAAATGTTTCGTGTTTATTACAGAAAATCTGGAAAGCATAGAAAAATGCCAGGAAGAAAGCAAAAATCAAATATAATTCTGCACCAATGAAAACCCCTGTAAACATTTTGGTTTTCCTCCCTGCATTTTCCAAATGCCTATTTTAACATAACTGAGATCACACTATATTCACAATTCTGAATCCTGCTTTTTGCAATTAATGTTTCATAAGTATTTTCCCATGTCACCAAAAATTCTTCACAAATAAAATTTGCAATGTCCACATGGAATATCAGATATGGACGAACCAAAGTCTTGTCAACTATTCCACTAACAGTGGTTATTTAGGGCTATTCAGACATTTTGCTATTTTAAACAATGCTTCCACAAATACCTCTGTGGCATAAGTTCCTGTGAGTGGAATTACTGTTCTAAAGTTTCTGCTGAATACAAAATGCTTTCCAGTGAGGCTGTCCCAAGCCACATTCTCACCAGTGACAAGCGAGAGACAGCTGGTCTTTTCAAATCGGGAGAGCAAATATTATCTTTGAAAAAAAAAATGGATTTTTGCCTAATTTGGTAGTCACCAAATAGCATCTCATTGTTCTTTTAATTATCTGCTTCCTTTTAATAGAGATCCCTAAAAAGATCTGAAAGGAGTCTTCAGATAAAGGAAGGAGTTTTCTTTTGTCTGCCAACAATCAACAAATATTTATTATGCAAACCATTTTGCTCCGAGTTTTATCCTCTTTCCCTTTTTGGACAGATTTGGGAGATTTCACCTTTCAGGTTTTTAGATATCCTGCAGAGAAGAATTTTAAGGTACAATGCAGTTTACAGTCCAGGATAAAACAGACTGATTCTGCCACTACCAGGCTTTGTGACAAGCAAGTCACGAAAACGTTCTGAAATTCCAGACCTTAGTCAATAGATAGGATCTACCGTGTCTATAAAAATATGAAGATCCTGAAGTTTTATTAAAGATTCGAAAAAAGTAAAAGTGTTTTTACGGTTTTGTTTTCATTTTTCTTTTATCGTTTATTATAAAGGATATTATAAAGGATACAGATGAAGAGATACATAGTGCAAGGCCTGTGAGAAGAGGCGTGGAGCTTCCAAAGCCTCTTTCAGCCACCACCCTCCAAGAATCTGGAGTTTTTTTTTTGTTTGTTTTTTGTTTTTTAATTCTACATAATGTAATATTATCATCTATTTATATCGTGATTACTGTGTGTCCTAACTTGTTCTTTTCTGAGAGTCCCATCTCCTGACTCGGATATCATCTTTCCTGTATCGGTGAAAGTGCAGAGTAGATGAGGACTTTCATCCAGAAACATTAGAGAGGGGTCCCAGACAAAGGGGGAAAGTCATATTCTGTAGAGAAAAGGTTCTCAGCCTCCGTACTACCTCTGGAACACTCCAGACTGAAATGTTATCTTTTGATATAGAAAACAGGAGTCGTGTATAGGGTGCAGTCTGGGCAATTCCTCTCCTCGGGACCGGGGCGGGGTGGGGGCGTCTCGGGTCCTTGTCGCGGCGCAGGCACCTCGGCCCCAGCTATCCCCGCAGCGGCCACTCAGCCTGCGGGTGCAGTTTCTGGGCCCCGCCCCACACTCGCTCCCCGGCCCCACCCAGACTCAGCGCCGGCGGGAAGTGGCGCGAGGTGGAAAGCACTGTCTGCGCGCCTACTGCAAACCTCAGCCTGTCTGGGATCTCTAAACGCCCGACCCCAGCCCTACTCCGCCCGGCTCAGTTCTTCAACCTAATTTCTGATTCGTGCCAAAGCTCGTCCTCCGCTCAAAATCGTGGAAGACGCTGAGTGTGGGGACTGAAGACCTGGGTTCGAGCCCGACTTGGAATGCCTGCCCATCCCTGGCATTTCATCTCTCCGGAATTATTTGCTAGTTCCTCCGCGTGCGGGCCTTGTCGGGTTCACACTGGATCCCCAGCGCCTAGAACAGTGCGTGGCATGCAGTTTGTCCTTCTATAAATATCTGACAAAATGCATCTCTGTGATGGCAATACCCACACGGTGTTGTGAGAATGAATGAGTGCTTCTGTGCAAGTTCCTTGTGATCTGTTAGAAAAAGTACTGGTCGCTAAATTAGTCTTACAATAAAGCATATTTTTAGAATAATAAAGTACTATTCACGAATTGATTACCACTATTATGAAATTACTGAGCAATACACATTTACATCTGATCAGTCTTCAGAATTATGCCAAATCCTACCTTTTACTGAAAGTATCTACACCTGACCCTGGTGATGTTGTGAATTTGCACATATAGTTACATCCTCCGAAGGAAGGATCTTATCTTCTGAATGGGCTTCGAGTGCGGAAAGCGCGGGGAATGGCGTCGGAAACTCGGCCCTACTTCCTACATTGCCGCCTACTGGTTGGGTTACTCCCGCAAGTCACTTCCCCTCTCTGGGCCTCAGTGTCTCCACTGCAGCATTCCCAGGTCTTGAATTGCATGCATGTTAGCGAGGATGGACGCGCCACACGGAGACCCGTTTCCCACCTGTCTTCAGACGCAACCCGCTTTCCCCAAACTTAGGAAACGCCTCTGGAAGGTCCTGTCCGGCTCTGGACTCGCTCCGCGACCACCCGTAAACAGCAGGGTCCCCGAGGCTTCCCTAGCTGCGCACCCCTCCGCCCCGCCCCTGCGCCCTCCTCCCTCGCGCCTGCTCCTCTCCCCCACCCCGCCTTCTCCCTCCCCGCCCCAGTGGCGCATGCGCCGCGCTCAGATAAAAGTCCTGCTTCGGCCAGAAACTTCAGTTTGTTGGCTGCGGCAGCAGGTAGCAAAGTGTTCCCGAGGACTTGAGTGCTCCAGTGGCCACCGCGTCTGGAGAACGAGCGGCTACCATGGAGGGCATCAGTGTAAGTCCAGTTTCAACCTGCTTTGTCATGAATGCACAAACGCTTGAACTTAGAGCGCAGCCCTTCTCCGAACTGGCAGAAGGGGCCAGGACATTGGAGGTACCCGTGCTCTAAAAAAGAGTCACGGAAAGGAGTTTTCTTGACCATGGCTATATGGGCGGGGGGACAGGATTGGAATCTTTTTCGCTGTAAGTAGAGGAGAAACGACTGGAAAGAGCGTTCCAGTGGCTGCATGTGTCTCCCCCTTGAGTCCCGCGGCGCGCGGCGGCTTGCACGTTGTTTGCAAACACAAGAACATTCTGTGCACAAGCGCAGAGAAGGCGTGCGCGCTGCCCCGGGACTCAGACCACCGGTCTCAATCCTCCGGGAAGCGGGGATTTCTTGGAACGAGTTACGTTCTCTGGATTTAGAGGCAGAGGGCGGCGCGCCTGGGCTGAGTCCCCAGAAGGAGATTGTGCCCCTCTTTAACTTAGGGGATAAGCGGCTGTTACTGTTCTTGACGTTGGGTGTGTGTTTGTTAAACTCTGTGCGGCCGACGGAGCTGTACCAGCCTCTGGGCACAGTAGGCAGAGGGCGGGAAAGGCGGGTTGGACCCACCGCGCCTATCCTCTGAGGGGATCCAGTAGTGGCAGCAGCTAGGAGTTGATCGTCCCGCGCGTTTGGGGATTGAGGGGGAAACCTTTCGGGCGTCCGAAGCGCGGCGCTTCCCCACGACCGCGAGTGGGTCCTGCAGTTGGAGAGTTTGGGATCGTGTAGAGGTGGTGGGATCAGAGGGGTGGTCTGACCTCCCCTCTGACACTGCGCAGCTGCCAGCCGCGAGAATTGGGCTCCGGGGACTGGGGGGACCGAGGCAGTTAGGACCGCACCTGGGCTACCCGGTCGCTGCGGCGAAGACGGGCAGGTGCAAGTGGGGAAACCGTTTGGCTCTCTCCGAGTCCAGTTGCGATGTTTAACCGTCGGTGGTTTCCAGAAGCCTTTTGAAACCCTCTTGCTAGGGAGTTTTTGGTTTCCTGCAGCGGCGCGCAATTCAAAGGCGCTCTCGGCGGAGCCGCCCTGTCTCTCCCCAGCACCCTGTGGGACCAAGCCTGCTGGCGTGTCGCCCAGCGGAGCCTCTGCAACCCTGCTTGTGGGCGGTAGGCGTGGGCATGGTGGGCAGCCGTGGCGGTCCAGGGCTGGACGACCCGGCCCCCATCGTGCCCACCGCCTGGAGGCTTCCAGCAGCCCATCTCCGGCCGGGTTAACTGGATCAGTGGCGGGGTAATGGGAAGCCACCCGGGAGAGTGAGGAAATGAAACTTGGGGCGAGGACCACGGGTGCAGACCCCGTGACCTTCTCCACCCAGGAAAATGCTGCGTTCCCTAACGTCCCAAAGGCGCCAAATGGTAAACACGAGGATGGCAAAAGAGACCCACGCCCGGGAGGATCGCCCGCTTGGGGGAGGAGGTGGCGTTTGTTCATTTTCTGACGCTCCCGTCCACTATACCCCAAGCACCAAAGGACCTTCGTTGTAGGACTGTATTTTCTTTACATGTTGCTTGAAGGGCAGAATGTTTTGTGTTTAGGCAGGCGTGGGAAAATAATGTTTTTGCGCCTTAGGAGAATGAGTCTTTGGGACTCATTCTCCCTCGCCCCTCCCTCGCCCCCCCCTCCCCCGCCGTGCTCCTCCCTCCCCTCTTCCCTCCCTTGGGGAAAAACTTCTTACAAAAAGTTAATCTCAGCCCCTTCTCGCTGCAGCCACCCACCCCCACGCCGCCTGGGAGTGGCCTCTTTGTGTGTATTTTTTTTTTTTTCCTCCAAGGAAGGTTTTTTTCTTCCCTCTAGTGGGCGGGGCAGAAGATTTAGCCAAGATGAGACTTTGAAACCCTCAGCGTCTCAGCGCCCTTTTGTTCTAAACAAAGAATTTAGTAATTGGTTCTACTAAAGAGGGATATAATGAAGTCACTATGGGAAAAGATGGGAGGAAAGTTGTAGGATTCTACAGTAATTCTCTTGTGCCCTTAGCCCAGTACTTCAGAATTTCCTGAAGAAAGCAAGCCTGAATTGCTTTTTTTAATTGCCTTTAAAAAAAAATTTTTTTTTAACATGGATAATGCTTGCTGAATCGAAAGTGAATGTCCATTCCTTTGCCTCTTTTGCAGATATACACTTCAGATAACTACACCGAGGAAATGGGTTCAGGGGACTATGACTCCATAAAGGAACCCTGCTTCCGAGAAGAAAATGCCCATTTCAACCGGATCTTCCTGCCCACCATCTATTCCATCATCTTCTTGACTGGCATAGTGGGCAATGGATTGGTCATCCTGGTCATGGGTTACCAGAAGAAACTGAGAAGCATGACAGACAAGTACAGGCTGCACCTGTCAGTGGCCGACCTCCTCTTTGTCATCACGCTCCCCTTCTGGGCAGTTGATGCCGTGGCAAACTGGTACTTTGGGAAGTTCCTATGCAAGGCAGTTCATGTCATCTACACAGTCAACCTCTACAGCAGTGTCCTCATCCTGGCCTTCATCAGTCTGGACCGCTACCTGGCCATCGTCCACGCTACCAACAGTCAGAGGCCAAGGAAGCTGTTGGCTGAAAAGGTGGTCTATGTTGGCGTCTGGATCCCTGCCCTCCTGCTGACTATTCCTGACTTCATCTTTGCCAACGTCAGTGAGGCAGATGACAGATATATCTGTGACCGCTTCTACCCCAATGACCTGTGGGTAGTTGTGTTCCAGTTTCAGCACATCATGGTGGGCCTCATCCTGCCTGGTATCGTCATCCTGTCCTGCTATTGCATTATCATCTCCAAGCTGTCACACTCCAAGGGCCACCAGAAGCGCAAGGCCCTCAAGACCACAGTCATCCTCATCCTGGCTTTCTTTGCCTGTTGGCTGCCTTACTACATTGGGATCAGCATCGACTCCTTCATCCTCCTGGAAATCATCAGGCAAGGGTGTGAGTTTGAGAACACTGTGCACAAGTGGATTTCCATCACCGAGGCCCTAGCTTTTTTCCACTGTTGTCTGAACCCCATCCTCTATGCTTTCCTTGGAGCCAAATTTAAAACCTCTGCCCAGCATGCACTCACCTCTGTGAGCAGAGGGTCCAGCCTCAAGATCCTCTCCAAAGGAAAGCGAGGTGGACACTCGTCAGTTTCCACTGAGTCTGAGTCTTCAAGTTTTCACTCCAGCTAACACAGATGTAAAAAGACTTTTTTTATACGATAAAGAACTTTTTTTTTTAAGTTACACATTTTTCAGATATAAAAGACTGACCGATATTGTACAGTTTTTATTGCTTGTTGGATTTTTGTCTTGTGTTGCTGTAGTTTTTGTGCGGTTTAATTGACTTATTTATATAAATATTTTTTGTTTCATATGGATGTGTGTCTAGGCAGGACCTGTGGCCAAGTTCTTAGTTGCTGTGTGTCTGGTGGTAGGACTGTAGAAAAGGGAACTGAACATTCCAGAGGGTGTAGTGAATCACGTAAAGCTAGAAATGATCCCCAGCTGTTTATGCATAAATAATCTCTCCATTCCCATGGAACATCTCTTTCTTTCTGTTCTTAAGAGGTTGGGTTACACTATGTGATTTTGCTGTAGAAGATGGCACTTATTACCAAAGCTCAAAGTGGTATAGAAATGCTGGTTTTTCAGTTTTCAGGAGTGGGTTGATTTCAGCACCTACAGTGTACAGTCTTGTATTAAGTTGTTAATAAAAGTACATGTTAAACTTACTTAGTGTTATTTTCTGATTTCTGTTGACATTTTTTTGGCTGGCAGAAGACAAAAATAATAATAGATAACGTTTATAATCTGCAAAGTACTATCCTAGGTATTTCATTGCAATATTTTACTCAACCCTTACCACAACTCTGATAGATTCTGTTACTAATTACCTTTTATAGAAGAGGAAACGGAGGCACAGAAAGCCTAAGCAACTTGGTCAAAGGCATGTAGTGAATAGCAAAGCCTGTATTTCAAACCAGGTAATGTGACTTATGAATCTGAAGCCTTAACCGCTTTAAATTCAGATGGAAGTTTAGAAATGGCCAGCCAACAACACCCATTTGTATGAAAGATCATCTTTCAGAAGGATAAGCCTGTGTAGAGAGGAAAATGTATGCAATAGTGTTTGGATTTTACTCCACCATCCACTTGTGAAAGCCAGGTCTGTGCAATGCCAGGCCTTGTGTGCTTTCTCATCCAGTCTCCTTGGAGTAGATAACCACCACTCCCTTTCCACAGTCAAGTGAAGTGAGATTCAGACACTTCCCATACATTGCAGTTTCAAGGGGGCAGAGCCAACAACTAAATCTGTTTATTGTTCCAGCCCTTGCTCTTGACTATCACCTACTATTGTCCTTCAGAACACCTGGGCATAAGTCAACTGAACTGCTAATAAAGAAAGCCAAAAGTGAATGTTTTCTTCATAAAATTAACCATGACCAAAATACCCCTTCTTGCAATATCTTCTATGCAAATCTCAACACTTTTATTCTTAAACTATTACAACACCTAGCACCTTCTCAAGGACTCAGCCAAGCAGCTACAAGCTAATATTGGTACTTATTAGAGTCAGAAGGAAGGTCCACTGAAGCAAGCTCCCTGTTGCTCATATTTTGCACAAGATTTTGGAGTCTTATGTAACCACCCATAGCTATTTACACGACCATTGTGCAAGCCCCAGGCTCTTGAGTAAATTTCAGCTCCGGTTTCCATTTAAAGATAATTTCTAAACCAGCCATACCTACCTCACGTTGGAACACAAACAGGGTACTCCAGGCATGCACTCAAATAATAAGTAGGATATAATTAAGGCAATATTTGGTCTACTTTTAGTAATTGTTTCTGGCACAGAAAATCCATTTTGGAGGAAAAATTGCAATGCCTTATCTTTCTGAGGCAAATCACATTTGTTCAAGGCAAATTATAGGTCCTGTGAAGGGAAATAACTTAATTACTTAAAATAGAATCCAATTTGACTGTGCATTTTTGCTGCCGTCTATGGATCTGGGGTAATTCAGAGTGGTATTCCTATTCCACTTGAAGACACAATTAGATTTCAGATAGGAAATTATCTTGAGGTTTCTTGGTTTTCCCTGGGAAGCCTAATTGGATCACCCCTCATTTAAGCATAGTTTTACATGTACTCTCTCAAAGGCTTAGTCTTAAAGCCATGACCGTTGAGACAGACTTCACTTGAACCCTCTCTATAAATATTTATTATCCGGGAGACAATAGACGAAATCCTTGGAAGGCATGCTTTTTCTTTCTCATCTTGGCTTGAAACGTCCCTACCCCAGATTCCTCTCTTTTGCCGTGGAGTCACAACAAAAGGAACTGAGCCGAAACAAAATTCCCAGTGTCACCAGTCTTAATGGATACTTCATTCTCCCTTGGAACAAAGGAGGGATAGCTCTTTTTCGAAAAGAAAAACAAGCTTTGGCTCTCTCCCTGCCCCAAAAGTGTGTCTCTCACCCTCATCATTCTCTGTCCCAACCCTGCCATGTTAGAGTGTCTCCAAAGCGTTCCCTGTGCAGTGGTTTGTCCGGCAATGCGGGGAAACCTGGTCTGCTAGCCAGCCCTTGCATGAAGTAGCTGATTGTTCCCTCTCTTCATCCCTTATGAATGGGGCCCTTGAAGGTCAGTCATGTAGATCCAGTTGTATAATGGAAGCTAAAATATTTAAATTGTATGCACGCTGCCAACAACATCATTACTATGACATCTAACTTATTAATAACATTAAGCCTGTAACTAGGGGGGGAAAGTGGATTTTTTTTCTTGCAAAGCCTTTGTTTTCCTAAAATGACACTTCACAATTTATCCCCACCTACTGTGGGCTTCCCAGCCCCCTTTTACAATTATGCTTACATTAAAATAATGATTCCAGGATACTCTTTGGGGAGATACCCTACAGGCTTTACTGTAATAACTGAACTGTTTGTGACGTTCTCCGAGCTATTGTCATATATTAAATAAAAGCTCCAAAACAATTGAGCTGTCATTATTCCCTGATAATACTCATTTAGAAGGGGCAAGGATCCCTGGAGACAAACTTTCAATTACTTTGGAAAATAATCCAGGCATCCCCCAACACGTAGAAATGTAAAAATGCAAACTTGCAGCCTGGCATCGTAGGAATTTGTTCCAGCCACGCTGAGGAAGTCACCCCTGGCTACCAGTGTGACTTGGCCAGTCAGTGCTGGAGAGACTCACAAGCAGCCAGATAGATAGCATTCCCATGGGCACAGGCTCAGAGGGAGGCTGGTCCCTTAGGGGCCAATAAAATAGCTGAAATGAATTCTTTAAACGCAATGGTCATCAACTAGGGAGCAATTTGCCCACCAGGGAACATTTGGTAAGGTCTGGAAACATTTGGGGTCATCATATTGAGGAAGCAGGGGGGCACAGAGAGAAGCAGTAGATGAGGTGCTAGTGGCATCTAGTGGGTAGGGGCCAGGGATGCTGCTCCTGTTACTAATTCTGCTTCTGTTACTAATTACATTTTATAGAAGAGGAAACAGAGACACAGAAAGCCTAAGACATCCTACAACACACAGCACAGCTGCCATAACGAAATTATCTGGCCCAAAATGTCAGTAATGCTCAAAATTGAGAACCTCTCTTTTAAGGTGATAATAATTATCAAAATAAGGATATAGCCAACCAGTATAATTCTCTGAAATAGCATGAATCCATAAAAAGCTTGGTGTTTGCTATGGTCTGAATGTTAGTATCCTCTCAAAATTCTCATATTGAAATCCTAACCCTCAAGATGATGGCATTAAGAGACAGGGTCTTTGGGGGTTGATTAAGTCATAAGGGTGCAGCCCTCACAATTTGTAGTGCCTTTATAAAAGAGATCCCAGAAATCTAGCCAGCCCCTTCTGTTGTATGAGGAAACAGCCAGAAGGTGCCATCTATGAACCAGAAAGTGGGCCTTCATCAGACACAAAATTTGCTGGTGTCTTGATCTTGGACTTCCAAGGCTTCAGAACTGTGAGAAATAAGTTTCTGTTATTTACATGCCAGCCAGTCTGTGGTATTTCATTGTGGTAGCCAGAACCAACTAAGACAATGTCACTGGACAGGGTTCCAGGGTGAGTTTCACTTCAATGCATTCTACTCGTTCCCACCTTACCTAACTCCCACGGTTCTCTTCCACACTTACTTCAGTGTTACTTTGTCATCATGACATCTTTCTCTTTGCTTGTTTTCTTCTCTAACAGGAATATCAGCTTCTCAAGGGCAGGGACTGTCATTTCTTCTCTGTTCCCTAATGGACTGCCACATGCTGTGCTAGGAAGCCATCCTACAAGGGAAAATAAATGGTAAAATGCTGGGGATCCTCATTCTCATCAAATACCTGTCTCTCTAAAGCCCACGATATTTACTCATTTAATCCTCACCACTGCCTGTGACTCAATTTGGAATACTTCCCATTTTTTTTCTTTTTATTTAAAAAAAATGAGTGATGAGGTACCAGCCTATTGTTCCATTGTCTGCAACTGTCTTGGATTAATTTAAATCAACTTTATAAAGTCCAATAATTAAAATATTCTAAAACCTTCTGAAAATCCTTCTTTCAACTGAAAATGCAAGCTGGCTATAGGCTGACCTCAGGGATCCATAATGTGAAGAAGTTACAGAAGGGACAGAGTTTTTCAAAATCAAACAAAAGGTGCTCAACCAAGCTACACCAGGTGCTGTGTGTTTATCTGGCAGAGTCAGTCCACTATTAAGTTGATTTACATATTACAGTTCAATTAACCAGAACCCAACTCATCAACACTCTTAATTAAAGGGAATTACTTCCTCGTATTTGACTCTGTCTGAAGAAAAGTAATGTATATTGAAATTCCAGGCACTCTCATATATAAGATGCAAGAGTCCCAGCGATATATCCAGCTCCATTTTCAGGCGAGGACACAGGCAAAGTTTAACCACAAACAAAGGGGTTAATGTTCTTTCCACTACACACACCGTAAATGTGAAATAAAAACAGGACAACCAAGTTCTAGCACATGTCTTCACATTCTCAATATATTCAGTGTAAACTCCCCTATCTTTTCTATTTCTAGGTCGAGTCCTATGTGATAGCAATAACAGTTAACACTGACCTTGAGGGCTTACTACACTCCAAGGGGCTTTGATTATTTAATCTTCATAACAGCCACAGCCCTACACAGCAATTATTATTTCTTGCCTATTTTATAGATGGGCAAACTGAAGCATAGAACAAAGCTTAAAATTGACCCAGTGTCACATGTTTTATAAGTGGTAAAGCCTGCATTTGAACCAGGCGGTCTGATACCAGAGTGTGCCTTCCTAAGCACAACAGGGACTTTATTATTTACCATGATGTTAGTCAATATTCAGGAAAATAAATAAGGTCAAAAACAACCTTCGTGTTCTTCAATATTCTTCAGGGTTGAAGACTAGACACGCACCCAATTGTCCTTTTGTAAGTGACAAAGCAGACACTGTCATTTTAGAAAGATTTTCACTATTCATGGTTGAAATAAAATGGGTTTCAAGTTAACCTGATACACTATGCCTGGCATATAGCAGGAGCTTCATAATATTTTGTGGAATAATCAAATGAATCAACACCCACAAATTTCTATTCTTGGCAGCACATAAAATTCTCTAAGTCTTGTTTTGTTTTGTTTTGTTTTGTTTTGTTTTGTTTTGTTTTGTTTTGTTTTGTTTTGTTTTTGAGACAGGGTCTCACTCTGACACCCAGACTGAAGTGCAGTGGTGCAAACATGGCTCACTGCAGCCTCGAACCTCCTGGGCTCAAGCAAGTCTCCCAACTCAGCCTCCCGCACAACCACACCCAGTTAATTTGTATGTTTGTTTTGTTTTGTCTTGTAGAGACGGCAGTCTCACCATCTTACCTAGACTGGTCTCAAACTCCTGTACTCAGGCCATCCTCCCACCTCAGCCTCCCAAAATGCTGGAATTAAAGGCATGAGCCACCACACCTAGCCCCAAGTACTCTGATTAATGTTCCTGTGTGTGACTTGACTTCCTTCCTTCGCTCCTTCCTTCTTTCACCGTCATTCACTTACTGAACCTTTTACCTAACAACACTCTGGACCAGGCAAGTGTGAAAGCTGCCCATGATGGAGTGGCAGATGTAGTCCTTTGATGTTCTAGACATGCTGGAAAATGAGCTAATGACCTCTCAGACTTTCCAATTTCCAACATCTTAAGAACTCCAAGATACCACCCACCCACCCAATTTTCCCATTATTTCATACCCCTTCAGTCTTGCTCCCACTCATTCCCCATTTAAGAGGTATCACATCCCAGCCCACCTCACAAGCTGGGTGAGAGGCCCCCAATCCTTGTCTTCCTTCCTGCTTTACCAGCCCAGGGGAAGCTGTTCACGTCATGAAGATAAGAGCGAAAGTCCTGCCAAGCCATAGGATATGGGAACAACCGCTGGTGGTAGTTCTTCAGCCTTCTATACACAGAAGACAACTTGTTTGGCTCCTGGGATTGAAGAATGAAATCAAGACCATCATTTTGGACCACATCCCACTGCCTTTGGCAAGCCTACTCTGTCTCTATCAGTCCAAATGAGCTTTTCCATCCTGAATTCTTAGCTCATGAAGTCTGAGACATGGGAAGATCCCACAAATAAAAGGCTTTTGAAAAGTTAAAAGAAGCTTTTGTAAATGTCATTAGCTTCTTTTTTAATTTGTAGACATTGTTTCCTCAACTAGTTTAATGCCTTCAGTGCCAAGACCTTTGTGGTCTAACATAGTTAATTAATAGATACTTGATTTGATTTGATGAAAAAACAATCAGATTCCATATGGCTGTCCCAATGTTGGCTAAAATTATATAAGGTTAGCTCAGTTGTTTAGAACTTGAGGTTTCCAAAGCCAAAATCAAGGATGCCAGTCCCCCTGGGGCCATTTTCAAAGTAAGGCTACACCTGAATGTAAGCTCTGTGAATGTAAAGACTAGCTCTGTTTTGTTCATAGCTAGATTTTCAATGTCTAAAACATTGTTCCCAAGCTTTTTCTGTAAAGGGCCAGAGAGTAAATACTTCAGGCTCAGAGGATTATGTAGTTTCAAGCACAACTACTCAACTCTGCCGTGGTAATAAGAAAATGCATAAAAAAGTGACTGTGGCTGCTGTGTCCCGATAAAATTTTATTTATGGACACCGAAATTTGAATTTCATGAAATTTTCACGTGTCATGAGGTATTATTCTGTTTTTTTTTTCCAGTCATTAAAACATGTAAAAACCATTCTTTGCTTCTGAGCTATTAAAAACAAAAACAGGTGGCAGGCCAGATCTGACCTGCAGGCTGTGGTTTACCGACCCCTAGTCTAGAATAGGCTTGAGTGATAGTAGAAATTTGATAAAAATGAACAAGTGAAACTTGAAATATAGGAAAGTTTACTCTTTAAACTTCAGGCACTGAAAGCCCCAGAGAACTAGTGACTTTATTCACCTAAATATGATACCTACCATTTATAAGACACCTTTTCTATGGACAAAATGCTTTCACAGGTAATCCTCAAAGTGGGTCTGGGTACTGGTTTGTCATATTGCCTGGCAAAATCTTTCTTCTTTACTGGGTCTTTTATTTTAGAATGAATGGTCTGGGTAAGACAGTCACTTTTTTTAATCCACCTTTGTGCAGCTCTGTCACTTTCATCTCCCAGAGTGCCAATAAAGGTGGCATCTCTTTCTCTTATAACTCCCTGAAGCAAGAGCAGTGACGTCTCCCTAATGAAAGTTGTTGAGATGCGCTGACTAACCTTCATCTGCTGTGAGCAACATCAGCTTTGCTCCTCCAAAGTGATAATCACCAATCACAACTTTTGGCAGTGAGTCCCTACACAGTCCGTAAATAGGACAAAAGAAAAAGCCATAATCCATGGCAATGAATAGTGTTTCACGGCCACAAGCTGAGTTACAAAAGCCCAAGAAAAATCAATGGTGCAGAAAGAGTTTTTGGACCTGACCCCAGCTTTTGGGGGAAGGAGGATAATTCTGCCATTTCCTTTTAGCCTTCAGGTACCTCATGGGAATATCAAAATTAATCTCCAAGGGGCTGCTCTGTTCTGCCTTTTACTAAAAAACCTCCCAACAAATTTATTACTTTATAGAACATTCTTCCCAAGATGAGAGGCCTAGCTTCTGTTTTGAATGAGAAGACTCTGAGGAAACTGCCAGGTGCTTTTTGTTTGAACATGGGTTTTCTGCTACATGTGGCTGACGGCGCAAAAGCAGCTGCTCAGTCCCTGTGGTCCAGAGTAAAGAAGGACACACCATCTGGGCTAAGGTGGCCCTGGAAAAAAATCCCTGGTCAGATGGAAACCCCATCCACATGGAGTGGAAAAGAAGAGAGATGTGTGGAAATAATAACTAAAATAAGAAAGGACTCAAAGTACCCCTTTATAAAAGAGGATATAAAACTGATAAAAATATGAGGAAATGTTCAACCTCACTGGCAACCAAATAAATGAAAATCAAAACAACAACACACTGTTTCTTACTTATCAAACTAGCACACATTTTCAAAATAATAATGTCTCAAGGGCCGAAGTAGTGAGCCAAGCAGCACTGAGCCCTGCTGGTCAGACATAGGCTGGCCAGACCTTGCCAAAGCCAAGGGCAAATGTCTCCAGGCCCTCTATGCTCATCCCCTTTGATACAAAGAGACCATTTCTAGACATCTAATTTCAGGAAACATACCCTAAATCTTAAAAATGTTCTATGTACAAAGTTGAGTATTACATTTGTAATAACAAAAAAATGGCATTTGCCTAAATATCTGACGGCAAAATGAGAATGAAAGAAACTATGATGAATCTACAGAATGAAATATTATCCAGCTTCTTAATCAATGTTTACAAAGAAAATGTTTTTAAATATTCCTCCCTTCTCCACACCTTTTAAAGCAAGCCACCATGCACAACTGATTGGCAACTGGCTTGTTTTAAAAGGTATACAGAAGGGAAGAAAGTTGATTAGAAATGTTCATGATGTGTGAAATGAAAGAAGCAGTTTTAAAAGTCTTTGCATATATTTTTAAATATATATATATACAGGTACACACATGACAATGTGGTTTGCCACTTCCATCCCCATCACCTATATCTGGCATTTCTCCCCATGTTATCCCTCCCCAACTCCCTGTCCCCCACTGTCCCTCCCCTAGGCCCCCTCAGCATACCCCAGCGTGTGATGCTTGCCTCCCTGTGCCCATGTGTACTCATTGTTCAACACCCACCTATGAGTGAGAACACGCTGTGTTTGATTTTCTGTTCTTGTGTCAGTTTGTTGAGAATGATGGTTTCCAGATTCATCCGTGTTGCTACAAAGGACACAAACTCATCATTTTTTGTGGCTGCATAGTATTCCATGGTGTATGTGCCATATTTTCCCTGTCCAGTCTATCATTGATGGGCATATGGGTTGGTTCCAGGTCTTTGCTATTGTAAGACAGTGCCACAATGAACATACATGTGCATGTGTCTTTATAACAGAACGATTTATAATCCTTTGGATATACACCCAGTAATGGGATTGCTAGGTCAAATGGAAGTTCTATTTCTAGGTCCTTGAGGAATTGCCACACTGTCTTCCACAATGGTTGAACTAATTTACACTCCCACCAACAGTGTAAAAGTGTTCGTATTTCTCCACATCCTCTTCAGCATCTGTTGTCTCCAGATT
>NW_016107849.1:374914-437603 GCF_001604975.1 Cebus imitator | reverse complement strand
GTTTCACCATGTTGGTCAGGCTAGTCTCGAACTTCTGACCTCAAGTGATCCATCCACCTTGGCCTCGCAAAATTCTGGGATTACAGGCATGAGCTGACTGGGTTGTTTTAAAAGGTGTAGGAAAGGGAGGAAAGAAGTGTACAATCCCCAAGCTCCTTCCCAGGCTATAAATACTACAAGAAAGAAGCCTCATCTCTTTCTTTTCTTTGTTTAATCAACTCAGGACCCAAGTAGGTGTTAGATAAATGATTGTTGAGCTTAACTGAAATAGGCATTTATAAGATATTTAAAGAAAAAAAAAATCAGACATATATATTATCCTCAAGGTACTTAGAATATAGCAGAGTCATGTACTGCATAACAGTGTTTTGATCAAGGACAGACTGCATATATGATAGTGGTCCCATAAAATTATAACATCTTACTTCCACTGTACCTTTTCTATGTTTAGATGGGTCAAGATACAAAAATATATTGTGCTACAGTTGCTTATGGTATTCAGTACAGTACCACACTATAAGGTTTATAGCCCAGGAGCAACAGGCTGTACAGCCTAGGTATGTGGTAGGCTGTACCATCTAGCTTTGTGTAAGTATGCTCTGTGATGTTTGCACAATGATGAAATCACCTCATCACACATTTTCCAGAACACATCCAGGTCGTTGAACAAGACATGACTATACTAGTAGCAGAAAACTTATTATATTCCCAGTAGTGCCTTTGATGCAGTCTAGAATTTCTGAACTGAAGGTCATGATCACAAGGAAGCATTCTAGAGAATTCCCAAACTACAAGAGAATGCAATTCAGGGCTGTGTGGGAGCAGCCACAGGCCAGACTGAACTTAGGACAAGTGAGCCCATTTCAAATCAGTACATACTTATGGCACCATCTTCACAAGACCAGCCTGTTAAGGCTTTAGTAGAAGCAATACAGATCAGGGGTTTCTCAAAGCACTTCTCCCAGAGAGGTCAAGTCTTTCAAAATCCACAGGAAAGTAAATATACTAGAAAGCCCTAACGGAAATCTCTGAAAGGGTTAGGCATTCACACATGACGGCAATATTGTGGGGGCCTGAAATGGGAACAATGTGTGAGTGGTCAACCCTAAATATTCCATTTTTGTATTGTATTAGAAAGGAAATGTCATGTTGGGGAAGAACTTCCTTCATTCAAATCAGTCCTCAGAATATAGCCGCACATAACAATGGTGATTTGCAGCATGTCACATATGCAAGGTTCCAAGATGGGAAAGGCCAAAAAGACCAACGCTCACTTTGTGGAGAGGATTCTGCAAGTCTGTTACTTTTATTACTTGAGATAGTCTCAGGAAGCAGATCAAAAACAGGGACTAGAAAGGAAAAGCTAACATTTTACCTATAGTTAAAATAAAATTAATTTATTGGTTGAGCACAGTGGCTCATACCAGTAATCTCAACACTGAGAGGCTAAGGCAGGTGGATCACCCGAGGTCAGGAGTTCAAGACCAGCCTGGCCAGCATGGCAAAACCCCGTCTCTAAAAAATACAAAAATTAGCCAGGCATAATGGCGTGCACCTGTAATCCCAGCTAGTCAAGAGGCTGAGGCAGGAGAATCGCTGAAACCCGGGTGGCAGAGGTTGCAGTGAGCCAACATTGCACCACTGCACTCCAGCCTGGGCGACAGAGTGAGACTCTGGTTCAAATAAATAAACAGCCGGGCGCGGTGGCTCACGCCTGTAATCCCAGCACTTTGGGAGGCCGAGGCGGGTGTATCACGAGGTCAAGAGATCGAGACTATCCTGGTCAACATGGTGAAACCCCGTCTCTACTAAAAATACAAAAAATTAGCTGGGCATGGTGGTGCATGCCTGTAATCCCAGCTACTCAGGAGGCTGAGGCAGGAGAATTGCCTGAACCCAGGAGGTAGAGGTTAGATTGTGCCATTGCACTCCAGCCTGGGTAACAAGAGTGAAACTCCGTCTCAAAAAAATAAATAAATAAATAAAATTGATATGTTAATAAGGAACATGTTAACAATTTTTATTATTATCCTCAAAAACAAATTGTCCGAATGTGGCTATAATCTTTCCTAAAAAGTATATGTTTTAATGATAAAGATATTACCTATTTTGATTTAGATTTTGAATCCACACAGTAAAGACATTTCTATTCATAATGTCAAGCATATGGTCATTAATGACTTGAAATTTGTTTCTTTGTTACAATGTATGACTTACCTGGTCAAGCACCACAAGTCTACCTAGGATTATAAAGGAATTTTGTCTTATACTTCATTATACTTATAGATACACTTGTATAACTCTTTGGCTATAAATTAAACATTAAAGGAAGGATATTAATTATTTGCTTTGTTTCATATAATTTTTATTTTTGTTTTATTTTATTGCATTTTATTTCTATTTTGATTAGCATCCAACACAAGTTAAAACACTTTAAGCTAGGCACAGTGGTGCATGCCTGTAGTCCCAGCAGCTCAAGAGGCTGAGGCAAGAGGACTGCTTGAGCCCAGGAGTTTGAGATCAGCCAGGGCAACATAGCAAGACCCCATCTCAAAAAAAAAAAAATCTTTACACAAAAGAGTTGCTTACTGGCTGTTTTATGGGCATCTGTTATGGGTTGAATTGCGCCCCCACCTAAAATTCATTTGTTGAAGCCCTAACCCCCCAGTACCTCAGAATGCAACTGTATTAGGAGATAGAGTCTTTAAAGCATCTACTATGTGTCGAGTGTTGGGATAGGACATTAACAAACACAGCGTCAGTCCCCATGAGCTTTCAGGCTAGTCACACAGGAATGGTTCTTTTTCTGGAATTATTCTTTATTTCAGAAATACATAGGTCTTATAAATTGGCCTATAAACTAAAAATCTTCATAGAGAATGAAGTAGGAAAGGAAAATTGACAATAAAAAAAAATTAAACTCCTAACATTTTAATGTTACATCAGTATATTGCTGGAAGCCCTGTGCATCCATTGTATCTTTTGGGAAGCAGAGGCTGAGACGCAGTTAGGAGTACAAGAGGTTTATGAGAGGGTATCAAGTATGAACGATGGAAGGGGAAAGAAAGCAGACTAAGACAGACTAAGAAGAGAAAGGCTCAGAATGTGATCTTGGGGAGAAAGCAGGACTGGGAAGAGAGAGCCTCAGACCACAGTGCAGATTCAACAAAGTCTTGGCCAACCCAACTGAGAGCTCCCAAGGAAAGGGTGCCTGTTAAAAAGTCCTGCGTTGCGCAGCAATGGCCCTGGGATTTCAACCATGCTTCATCATTGGCTGGGGGCTGCCTGGGAGGAGCAAGCACAGATGCCTCTGCCAGAAAGAGGCGCTCCCAGCTAGAGACTGTTGGCTAATTGGGCTCATGAAAAGTTCTTTCTTAATGGGATATCTGAGCAGCATCTCCTCAACGGTCATAGCTTCCTAAAGGTTATGTTGGGACCTGGTTTTCTAGAGATTTTTTTTTTCAGTACAATCTATTCCTTTACACTTAAAATATAAGAACATCTCTCAGCCAAGCGCTTTAACAGGCAAAATCAAGGTCTCTAAAGAAATGTATTTTTAACACCTGATATAACTTTAACTTGCCAAATATTTATAGAGCAGAAATAAAATTTATATTGTACGTTTTTGTTAAAGTGTGATATGTCTCCATAGGCAAAAGTAGTGTTTGCCCAAAAAATAAAACTGTGCTTTTGAATGCAACTTTAGGATTTGGAAACTAAAGAAGTCAAATATTGGGAGTTTGAGCTTTTACTCATTCATTCATTCCACTACTACATTTCAGGTGCTATGCTAGGTGCTTACCACTGCAAAACCTACGTAGCCCCTGCTCTTATGAAACCTAGAAGAGGAGAAATACATGTTAAATAACCTGGGGAATAAACGCACATTTATAAACTGAGCACAGGGCTCTGAAAGAAAAAAGAAACTGACCTGAACTGGTTTAGACTAGGGATGGGCCAGGGGCCAAGGAAATATTGACTGTGCTGGCATCTGAGGGATGAGTATGTGTTTGAAGAGCGTAAGGCATGTAGGAAATGATAGCAAAAGGACATGTGCAAAGGCCCTGTGGCAGGAAGAAGTCAGTGAAGCTAAGACTCTGTGACCAGATCTCTAAAATCAGAGGAAAAGTGGTGCCAGGAGAGGCCAGAGAATCAAGACAGGGTCCCCTCTAGCCTGAATCCACTAAGGTACATCAAGGACTTTGATCCTTGCTCTAAGAGCAATGGAAAGTGTTTTAAGTAGGAATGGCCACCAAGATCCATGCGTATTTTGAAATGATAACTCTGACTGTAGGATAAACAAGAAATTAGAAGGGCCCTGAGTAGATCTGGAAAGGCCACCGAGTAAGACAGTGTGTGGTTCAGGTAGAGATAACAGTCCCAGCCACAGACTACTGTTTCCTTAACTTCCACAATGCATGTTCCAAAATGGCCATTCTGGGGAGGACCCCATGGCCTGGAAGATGACCCTCTCATTGAAATTAAAAGGTCATGGGGGTTACAAAATAGACACATAAAATGACTTAACTCCTCTGGGTTTATTTACCAAAGTTTTACTGTTCCTATGTCACCTCAAACTCAACGTCCAAAACAGAAGGGGTCCCCACAAACCAAATCTGATCCAAACCCCTTTTCTCCCCTCTACCACACCATCTTGCCTCCTCATCTGTTACTTGTGGAATCTGGATGCTACCTGTGGCACTTCCTTCTCCTTCATCCCTGTGTTCAGCATGTCACTGAGTGACCCTGGCAGGAAGAACCTGCTGGTAGGTCCCCAGCACCTTCCATCTCATCCTGCACCCCGGCGTAGGGACCGGGCCGCACCCACATCTCCATTCAGCAGAAGTGTAGCTTACAGGAAGAAAGACATTCTAACCTTGTTTACTCATTGTACTTCACAAGTGCAGCCATTGCGTTCAAACCTTGTCTCTTTTATGAAAGTTTCCTATACTACTCTGGCCACCTTCTCCCCAAATTCTTAAAACCAGTAGTCCATACTATGCAATTTATTTTTGAACTACTATCCTGCTCTTTAATTGGCTACAATTTCCTAAATGTTGAAATAAGAGCTACGTGGCCCAACCGATGTTCAAATAATATCTTATGTGGATACCTAACATGAAAAAAAATAAAATAATAATTGTTCTAATTAAGCAAGGGGTAGTAGACTGGGAAAACCTCTCTTGTTCCTCCTGCTTCCTGGCTACCCCTGAGGCACCTCATCTGAATGACATAAGAAGACTAACCTGAGAAATTCAATGGTCTGTAATTTCTTAAATGTCACTTGGCCTTATCCTTTCCGCTTAATTCCCACTACAACACAGCTCAGGTCTTTTTCACCTCCAGCCTGAAAGATTGCAAACTGGCTTCCTTATACCCCAAGTATTCTAGGTGGAATAGTGTCTCTCCAAACACCCATGTCAACCCAGAACCTTAGTCTGAACTTACTTAGAAATAGGGTCTTTGAAAATGTAATAGTTAAGATGAGGTCATACTTAAGAAATGTAAGTCATAAATCCAATATGACAGGTATCCTTTTAAGAAGAGGAGACCCAGAGAAAGGAGAGACACACAAGGGAACACCATATGACAAGCGGCACAGATGGAAGTCATGCTGCCATAGCCATGGAGCCCCAAGGATTGTCAACGAGCACCAGGAGCTAGAAGAGGTAAGGAAGAATCCCCCTAGAGACCTCAGAGAAAGCACAGCCCTGCCGACACGTCTGTTTCAGACTTGTGACCCCCACTACGAGAGAATAAATTCCTGTTATTTTAAGATCTCTAGTTTGCGGGAATTTTCTATGGCAGCCCTAGGAAATTTATCCATCTAACTAAAATCCGTTCTACACATTTCTTCCAGATTTATTTTTCTTAACCTCTGCTCTCATCTTGTTTCTGTACTACTTATTTCATTTCAGGAAGTACTAGATTTATTGAGCAACTACTATGTAGTAGGCATCCTGTTGAAGCTGGGTGTATGAAGGTGAACAAAACCAACATGGCCCCACTTCCATAGAGCTTCCAGTCTAGTAGGGAAGACAGGTATTAAACAAACAGAGGCCAGGCTCGGTGGCTCACGCGTATAATCCCAACACTTTAGGAGTTTGAGGCAGGAGGATTGCTTAGATCCTAGGACCAAGACCAGCCTGACAACATAGTGAGACCCCATCTCTAAAAAAATTATCTGGGCACAATGGCTCATGCCTATAGTCCCAGCTAATCAGGAGGCTGAGGTGGGAGGATTGCTTGAGCCCAGGGGCTCAAGGCTGCAATGAGCCATGATTGTGCCGCCGCATTCTAGCCTGGGTGACAGAGTGAGACCCCTGTCAAACACACACACACACACACACACACACACACACACACACACACACAAAACAAAAACAGAGCCTCCATTTAATGTAGATAAACGTGATGTAAATTTATAAATTGTGATGTAAATATGTTGTTATGAAACACAATTGGAGATCTGAGGAAGAGGGAGTTAAGCTGAAAGAGAAACAGGAGCTGAACTGACAAAGCATGAAGGAACAGACATGGAGACACAGAGACAGCATGTGAGCAGAAGCCTGGGGTGGGAAAGGCCCTGGCATGCTTGAGGAACTGAAATGGAAAGAAGGTCACTGTGGCTGAGACCTGGTAAGCAAGGGGAAAGTGACACACAGTATGGTTGGGGAAGAAAGTAAAGGCCAGATCATAGAGGATCAAGTTCAGAACACTTGGGACTTTATCTTAATGAAATGAGAAGGCACTGAGAGGTTTCTAACAGGAACACAACATGATGCATTCACGTTTTAAAGCTGTCTCTGGCTGCAGTTAGATGAAGGGTCGTATGGGGACAAAAATAAAATGAGGTGACCGGTTAGGAGGTAATACAGTAACTGTACATGAATCTGGATTGTGGATGAATCTCAATTATACTTTTTAGGTAATGCTAGTGGGACATGCTGATACACCAGATCTGAAGAAGGATAGGGTATTCACTGCTTTCTGGCTTAAGAAATTAGGTGGATGGAGATGAAATTTATGAGATGGGGAAGACTGGGTATGTTAGTTAGGGGTACAGCCTAAGCTCCTGTTCAGAATGGTCCCCAAGCACAGTGACTCAAAGAAGATGGAAACATTTCTCTCTCACATAATAAACCATAGGTAGAGAGTCCAGGGCTGGGAAGGCAGCTCTGCCATCCTAAGCACAAGGTTTCTGTCTTTAGATCTAAGTTAGCTGTGTTAGGCTTCAGCCCTTACAACTGCATCCCAGCCAGGAGGGAGAGGACAATTTTAGGGCCACGATCAGAAAGTGGCCTGCATCCCTTCTGTTGACATCTTGTTGGTCAGAGCCTAGCCACAAGATCGCACCTAACTGAAATGGAGGCAGGAAGTGAAGCCTCTGATTGGGCAGCTATATAACAAACTGAAATTGAAGAGTCCTTTTACTAAAGGAAGAAAGACAGACGGGATGTTGGTGGGCAACCAGCAGCCTCAGCCTAACTAGAGTGGGGTCAACATGTAAGAGGGGATAAAGAACATGTGAGTGGGTGGTTCCTGGGGGATGTCTTAGTGGAGATGTGAAGTAGGCAGATGAAAATATTAGTCTAAGGAGCTCCAGGGATAGGAAGAGGCCAGAGGTAAGTATTTGAGAGTTATCGCCATACAGATGACATTTAAAGGGGTTGAGGTTAAATCAATAGCCAGAGAACAAGGCCAAGGACTGAACCCTGAGTGCTTGTGACTCTTAGAGGCTGAATGGAGGTGGATGAACTTGCAAAGGAGACCGAGAAGGCAGTGAAGCTCAAGAAAAGTCAAAAATGTAGGCTTCCATAGAAGCCAAGAGCAGACAGCATTTCCAGAAGGATGGTTCGTTGTATGACATGCTGAGACAGTGAGTAAGACAAGGATGCAGACACTGAAAATGCATCCCCGCTGCTAGTCTAACCTTTTCTACTTTCCATCAAAGCCTCTTTTTTTTTAAAGAGACAGAGTTGGCCAGGTGCAGTGGCTCACATCCGTAATGCCAGCACTTTGGGAGGCCAAGGCAGATGAACCACGAGGTCAGGAGTTTGAGACTAGCCTGGCCAATACGATGAAACCCTGTCTCTACTAAAAATATAAAAATTAGCTGGGCGTAGTGGCACGCGCCTGTAATCCCAGCTACTCAGGAGGCTGAGGCAGGAGAATTGCTTGAACTGGGGAGGTGGGGGTTGCAGTGAGCTGAGATTGCACCACTGTACTCCAGCCTGGGCAACAGAGTGAGATTTCATCTCAATAAGTTAATTAATTAACGAGTTAATTAGTTAAATTAAATGAAGAGACAGAGTCTCGCTCTGTTGCCCAGCCTGGAATTCGATGGTGCCATCATAGTTCACTGCAGCCTCGACCTCTTGGCTCAAGTGATCCTCCCACCTGAGCCTCCCAAATAGCTGGAATTACAGGGTTGAGCCACTGCATCCAGCTCCATCAAAGTCTTTGGAATCTGTTTTTAGCAAACAGATTCCAAACGTTTTTTTCTCTACTTCCCATTCTAAAAATCCAAACGTTTTTCTCTCTACTTCCCATTCTAAAAACATATCCACATTCTTAGTTCCTAAACGTACCAACTGGTTCCCACCTTTCTTCAGACTCTTCCTTCAACCTGCATTGATATTTCTCCCCATTATCTAGTTACCTGAGTTATCTCCATTCTTCAAGGCTCCCAACTCATGAAGTCATCTTTGACTCTTACAGCCCAGAGTTGAATGCTAAATTGCTTTCTCTCTGCATTTTATGTGTTATTTTTACTCTCTAACTTGTAAGAGTGGAGACCACATGACATATATTCCATATTCCCAATAAACTAATAGAGTTAGCCAGGTACCCAAGTTAATGGGTATCCAAAATTACTATCTAAGGTGCAAATAGAATACTTTCTAGGTACAATAATTGGAAATAGATGATTAGCATTTTAGCTGCGGATGGACCTTTGAGATTATCTGATTCAAATCTCCAACTTATCCATGTAAAGTCTAAAGTCAAAAAAACAAGAAAATGCTTTCTCTGTATTTAAAACAGACTGCAAGTTAACATTCAATGAGCATCCTCATCCATGAATGCCACTGAAACACTGCTCCACTAAATTCACTTTTCACTCAGCATCCCTTTGCTTCAGTTCCTTCTGTAGTTCCCCCTCAAGCATGTATTAGGCACCTGCTATGTGTCAGATTCTAATTATGAACAAGGTGACGTCTTGACCTTGGAATCTCCGTAGATACCAAAGCTGGAGTCTGCATTGATCTCTCCTTTCCAGGTAGGTACCCAGCTATGTGCCACTTCCCCCAAGGAACCCTGTTATATGCCCAGAAATAAAATAAAGCCCTATCTTGGCTTAGTTAATAAAAACAATTTCACCTGCATGAATTGGCTTTTACCTGCCTCACCACAACTCCACAACTCATATGCTGAAAAGTATGATAAATTTAGTGTAAACCTTATTAAGTAAATAAAAATATTTAACTCTTTGGAGTCATTTAGCTCTTCTGTAATTTAAATGACCCTTTATGAATCTTACTGAGATAGGTCAATCATCTCATAAGCCATATGATGACTTAGAAGCAAATGTTTGCCATGGACCAAAGATGGTCTTAACCAGGTTTTAATCCTTTCAGTATTTGTTTTCAGCACTGCGGAAGAACCATTGCTCCTGGGTGCAGCTCAGAGAGGAAAGAGAACTTACTAAACCCTAGAAAGGTTCGGGGAAGGTTCGAGGAATCTCCCTTCATGATAATCCTCATGAACACTTTAAGAAGCTTTTTCACAACTGGAAGGTACCAGTTTACACTGACCCAGCTGTGAGGTTCACAGGAAATACGGTGCTAACGGAGTGCAAGCTCTCAAACCACCTTACACCCGGACTCCTGGGACCCTCTGCTCTGCAGAGGAGCCTCACTGGTGAGGAGTCTGTGAGATCATAAGAAAATGCTCACGCAGAATCTGTGCCTCAGGTACTCTAGACCATGCTCTCGGTACCCAGGGCCTCGTGAGTCCATGCCCTGATAGCCCTAAACCCATGGCCTGGGCCTCAGAGGCCTCTTCCCTGGGTCACCTTCCTGAGGACAGGACATATCACAAGGATGCATATTCTCAGGCCCAAGGACAGCCAAGACACAGCTATTTGGGGTGGGGAGAAAAATGGAACTTGAATGTGCTAGCTGGGGTGTCCCCAGGTCTAAGGAAGAAGAAGCCCCCTGAAATGTGGAATGGAGCTGGAAGTGGAAAGAAAAGGGCGGGCTACTTTTGCCCAAAGGTGAGGGGTAAGACAGTTCAAGTCCTAGTACAAGGAACTGCATTCTGAGAACGCCTTGTGCCCCACAGCTGTATGACTCTCCAGGACAGATCTCCCCAGGAGTTGCTCCAGCAGAGGACAATCATGGCAGGGAGTCTGCTCAGGAAACGGTAACTGGACACCTATCCACTTTGGCACCTCATCATCGGTGGATGTGGAAAGGAGTCTGCCTGCCACGGAAGAATTTGGGGTGTGGGTTTTTGTTACGGCTCAAGGTTATACACTGGCCTTCATATCTGTCTATCCCTGCCCAATAAGCCCAAGCCCAACTTGCTGAAATGGGTTTTGCATGGTAGCATGTTGCTTGCAGCTTTCATTGTTTCCTTAAAATTTTTACAAATACAAGTTTAAAATTTAAATTTTGTCTAAAACCCTACTTTCAAAGTAAATTTAACTGTTGGCCAAGGTGCTTATTCTTTTATACTTAGGGTAGCCTGTGATATTTTAACTCTTGAAGGAAGCCCTTTAATTGCTCCAGCAAAATAATGATAATAATTTCATTATAGTAATAACTATAGCGTTCAATATTATTATCTGACAATGGTGGGCCTATTTTCCCTTTGTTCTTTCCCCTCCCCCTACTCCATCCTCCTCCCTTGTTTCCCTTCCTTTCCTGGCTGCATACAAGTGGCTAGTGTGCACAAGCTAATGAGTTGCCCCAGCACTTAAGGATCTTAATCCCAAATCATAAACACCCTAAGAAGGACCTCAGCTGTCATCCATAAATTTTTATTTAAAAGCAAGATAAAAGTGGAATTAATTCAGTGCAGAGCCAGTGCAGTGAGGGGGGAAAGAAATTAAGTGTCAATTCAAAATACTTCTGTGTATCCCTACCCTTCCTGAGCTCATAACTTCTGCATATGCTGAATAGGTCATGTCATAGTTAGTGCTTCTTCCTTCCAGGAATGCTTGTATAAACCGCCTGAAATCCAGTTATTGCAGATGATTGGGAATTGGAGACAGAGAGGCGACTCCCTCCTTTCTCTAATTGGAATGGCTAATTCAGCCATAACAGCAGCTCCCTCCAGATGCTTAGATTTGGTTCAGAGTATGGAAATCTGTAGTGAGGGGATTTACTAGGATGCTGAACAAAGAAAGCCATCATTATCTGTGTTCAGGAAAAGGTATTCTAATTAGTGTTAATATCCTCCTGCTGAGCTTCCTGTCATCCTCATTTTGATCCCTGTCCTTGGGTTTTCCAGGATCTGATGTCCTGGCTACATGCAGACAAGGGTCAGGGCACTGACATGGACAAGCCTGAAGCTGAGGCTGGCGTACTGTCCAGAGGAAAAGAGTTTACTTCGAAACACCACCTATATTGACTCTCTAGGATGAGATCTTTCTAAAAATTGGCTCAGCAAGTGTAAGTCTGATGTACTCAGTTTATAAACCTATAATAACAGGTAGCAATTGAATAAAAGCATGAGAAGTATATGTGGAACATGGTCTTCAAACATTTGAATCGCTGTTAAGCCTCATCTGCAAATGAATCCAAAACACTTGGATACCCATTAAGGTCTGAGATTTCTCAACGATAAATTTAGACTCCAGGGGAGATGACAGTGCTTTATAAATCCCTTTTGACAACATCAGTGACAGGAAGAGGTGCAGGTGGGCTTGCGCTGGATTCATTTCTTTTCACTCACCCCCTGAAGTCAGTGCCCTATGGGCTGATTTGAAAGCCCTAAACACAACACTAAAGACAAGCTAAGGAAGAAAAACTTGATGCACCAGTCCCGTGTGGAAAGGGGAGAAAAGAAACATCCTAGCAAGTCATAAATTTCCAACATAGTCAGCACACATAGTCTTTTAAAAACTAAAAGATTTAACTGACCCAGCTGAAGCCCTCCATATGAGGTGTTTTGAGAACTGGGCAACCTGCCATTCACATATTTCATGTCACATATGACATGTGAGACTGATGGTCAGAGCCAGGCTGGAGGAGAAGCCAGGTCGGCAGTTGTCCAGGAGGGGTAATCCGAGGAGGGAAAGGGAAGGTTCTCCCCACCTCCTCACCTCCCTCCTAAAGTAAAAATGACTATAGCACTCTATGACAACACCAAAACTGTCTGAAATGTCTACACTAGAAAGTCATCCATCCCTCTGACTTAATTCTTTTCTCTTAGCCTTAGAGGTGAAGAGCAAAAGATAGGAATAATAACAAAGCCTTCTGGAAAATTCCAGGTTCATCTCTTGATTCCAACTGATGTTTACATGCTATGGTCCCTGACCAAAAAGGCAAAAGGAAACCTACCCTGGGTTTGGCCATTTTATAACAAACTCCAACCTGAATCCAAATATACTCATTTATCATGCTATTTCTTTTTTTCAAAATGAAGCCATGTAAGAAAATGTTGATTTTGTATTTTGTTCCTGACAAAACCTAGAGATTAGCTTGCTAATGATGGTTGATGAGAAATAAGAGGAAGATTTCCTTAGGTATACATCTGATTAGAAAAGTGTATTTTTCACTTTTATTATTAACCAACAAGTGAATAAACAGAATTCTGATTTTCAAGTGCAAACCTTGTTGCCATTACTTTCTGTGTAATTTTTCTGCCCATTTGGATCTAAGATTAAAAAACAAACATAAATAAATAAAGGAAATGTTAAAGGTAAATACTGAGAAGCCAAGATAAATATCTGAGGTAAGGGCAGGGGAAGGAAGAGAAAGGAAATCTTCGAAACAAAGCTTTGCTGTTGTTGCTGCTGTTGTTGATGATGATATTGATGTTGTTGGTGGTGGTGTTTTTGATGGAGAAAATCCAAACAAACCAAAGGTTTTCCTTGCGTAACTGCACATGATGAAAAGGTTTTGGGGTGGGAAAAAGAGGAGACTAAGAGTTGAGGTAGAAGAAAGAAAATATAACAATATCTCCACAAATAAA
The DNA here is from genome assembly GCF_001604975.1 of Cebus imitator. Taxonomy (NCBI): domain Eukaryota; kingdom Metazoa; phylum Chordata; class Mammalia; order Primates; family Cebidae; genus Cebus; species Cebus imitator. The sequence continues at coordinate 424,400 of NW_016107849.1, read as the reverse complement.
GTCCTTTATTTTCACCTGCCAAGCTTCAGTAAGTGCTAATTTATAATGAAAGGAATTAAGGAAAGTATACAAACAGCAAAGGGCACCTTAGCCAATCGATGTGTGTGATAGCTTCTTCTCAAGCTCTTTGCTTAGCTAGCTGCACTATAAGTAAAATTAATGAAATTCATTCCCTCTTTCATTCAAGAAATACTTTTTGAGCAAGAACCATTGGTATGTAGCAAGAACCATTCCAGCCTGTAGGAATTTAAAGGTGAGTCAGATAGAAAAGATCTCCTCCTATCCTCATAAAACTTACATGCTGAAAGAGAGATAGGAAATAAACCAGTAAGCCAGAAAAGACAATTTCTGTGTTAGGAAAAACATAGAACAATAATATAAATGAGAGCGACTGGGCAAGCTGTTTACAATTGGATTATATCTAATCAATAATTCATCCATCTTTCAGCAAATATATATTCAGAGCTTAACTGGTTCGATTTTTCGTGGGGGGGATTTGTTCTGTTTTTGGTTTTAGAGACAGGGTCTTACTCTGTCACCCAGGCTGGAGTGCAGTGGTACAATCATAGCTCGCTGCAGCCTCAGTCTCCTGCGCTCAAGCGATCCTCTCACTTCAGCCTCTCAAGTAGCTGGGACTACAGGCATGTGCCACCATAGCCCACTAATTTTTTTTAATTTTTAGTAGAGACAGAGTCTCACTATGTTGCCCAGGCTGGTTTTGAACTCCTGACCTTAAGTAATCCTCACGCTTCAGCCTCCCAAAGTGCTGGGATTACAGGCATAAACTACCAAGCCCACCCCAAACTTAGTGGCTTAAATAGCACAACAAACTACCCCAAACTTAGTAGCTTACAACAATCATTTCTTTTCTTTATAAATTCTTTGACCTTTTGGGATGGGCCCAGCTGGACAGTTCTTCTGGACTCAGCTAGACTTATGCATCTTTGGTCAGCTACTGGTCATCTAAGCAGCTACTCTTCTGCAGATTGGCTGGCTGTCAGGGCAACGAGGGTCACTGGGCTTTGTGTCTCCTACCCTTCATCAAACCAACCCACGCTTGCTCCCATGGAACCTCCACGAGGTCCAAGTAGAAGAGCAGAGTCTTTTGAAATCTAGGCCCAGAACTGATGCCATGTAGCTTCTGCCACATAGTATGGCCAAAGCAAGCCACAGGGGCAGGAGCTGCAAAGTCATATTGCAAAGGCGGAACACAGAGGGAAGGAGGAAATTCTTGGGGCTTTTGCAATCTAAATAGGCATCTAAAGGTAAGTCAGGCACTGAGAATATAGTGGTAAGCAAAACAGACACGACCCCTGTCTTCTTGACACTTACGGCCTATTATCTGACAGAGCCCCTACTGGGGGAAATGCCTGCCTGCAGCTCCAAGAGAATGAATGCAGAATGGTTGTTTACCTGTGGGACATAAATGTTGATTTCATTAATTGGCACTTGGCACCTGAGACAGGGGATTCTGCCTGCTCAACATGGGACCTATTAACACGCCTTATTGTGAATAGAACTAATTACTAAAATTGGATTCTAACCAAGCCACCCTCAGTGGCTTCTTTGCAGAGTGCCAATCCTATTGAGCAAAGGACAGCCACAGTTCTGTCGAATCCTATTTTCTTTGAAGACAAAGTCATTTGTGCATTTGTTCATTGCCTCAGATTCCCAATTGCATCTGGTGCCCCTGGACCGGAATTATTTGTCCAGAAGGTGACCTTCGCTGCTGTGGCTTTCTCCGGAAAAATGGCTTCCAACAAACATGCGGCACGCCAAAGGGCCAAGAGGCCTGGCCAAGGCCTGTTGGTCGTCCACCTCCCAGATGTCAGAGCCCAGAGACAGAAGGCGATTGTCTCCAAATGGCCTCATCCTCCGGCTCTGCAGGAGAGCGGCCATGTGGTAGACATGACCGACCCCCGCCCTGCCAAGGCCGTGCAGAGCTTGCCATGGGCCAAAACTGGTAAGAGAAACTTGCCAAATTCTGGCAGAAACCCTGAGTGAAGCTCTTCATGTGCTTTGTCTCAATTTGTCTTCCTGGAAAATGGGGTTGCTACCACTTTTTTCATATCCCCAGATTATGCAGAACAAGTATCCTTACACATCTGTTCTCGGTGGTGCTGTCGGTCAGCAAACTCCCATGACGCACCACAGAAGACATACAAGAGTATCAGGCCCTGTTCTCAAGGCACCTGTTGGCCTGGGGGTGTGTACAGTGAAGCTTCTTAAGGTCTGGGACTGCCACTAGAAAATGGTTTTATTGAATGTCACACAGAGAGAGCAGGCTCTTTAAAAAAAAACTGGATGTTGCTGACAATGATGCTAACTAATGCTTTCTGTGACTTAGAAGGAAAGACCTGCTCTGAACTGAAGGAGTTAGTTTTGCCTTTGTCATTCTTTGTTGCCAAAATTCTCCAGCCAGCAGGTTAAAAGCTTTGGAAGAGCCTCACTATACAGATATTACTCCTTCAAAACTGGAGGAAAGGAAGGCTTTGTGTGAGGAAATGGAATTCCTATGGCTGGGTAAGGTTTTATCTATTCCCTGAAAGAGACAGAAGAAACAAAGGTAGGCAGGCTGTTGTCTGTCCTGTCTCCTCCCCTTACACGGCATTTGAAACACATCCCATGGTCTCCACCTCCACACCCTTGTTTGTGCTGTTCCCTCCACCTAGAATGGACTTTGTTTCTGCATAGCCAGATTCTAACTCTACTATAAAACTGAGCTGAGGCCAGGAATGGTGGCTCAGCACTTCGGGGGGCCACGGCGGGCGAATCACCCAAGGTCAGGAGTTTGAGACCAGCCTGGTCAACGTGGTGAAATCCTGTCCCTATTTTAAAAATACAAAAATTAGCCAGGTGTGGTGGCATGTGCCTGTAATTCCAGCTACTTGGGTGGCTGAGGCAAGAGAATCGCCTGAACCCGGGAGGCGGAGGTTGTTGTGAGCTGAGATTATGCCACTGCATTTCAGCCTAGGAGACACAGTGAGACTCCGTCTCAAAAAAGTAAAAAAAAACAAAAAACAAAAAACTGAGCTGAACAGACCCTATTCCATGAAGCCTTACCCGAAAGACCCTTACGAAGCCTAAGCTGGCTATTTTGCCTGGCAGTCATCACTCCCCACAAGTTCCATAGTATGCATCTCTAACTTCTGGTGCCATTTCAGTTTGTTTTCCTCACAATGCCAGATGCACAACAGGTCTCAATACCTATTTGTTGAAAATGAATAAATGAAAGAGAAGGAAGAGGGAGAGAGGAGGAAAGAACAGAGGGGAAGAGAAAATGAGCGAGAATGAACCAAATATTCTCTACAGGACCCTAGAGGAGAGCCAGAACCACTCTGAAGGAAGGATCAGGAGAAGCACCCAACCTCCCTATTTTAGGGAACTAGCAGGTTCCATCTCCGGATTCAAAGCCTTTCTGAGTACATAGATCTTTCTAATCAGGTTTCAAATCCAGCTACTCAGGGAGGAGCTGCAGTCTTTCCCCTTAGTTCTGAAATGTGCAGTGACCCAGGATCTGCAACCAGCGAGGGATGCCATTGACACAGAAGAATCTGCGGAGACAGCTGTAAACTGAACATCAACACTAGCAGACCCACAAGTGCCCCAGTCTAACTCCAGACAGTGCAGGAGCTTGCTCATTTTAACAGAGCAGGGATGTGGGTCCTCAGCTGGAGCAAAATTTCCTCTGGGTGATCAAACATGACAATTTCAGGTCACTCTCAGAACTGAAGCAGGAAGAGGGTAGGTGGGGACACTGCAATGTAGAAGCTGAGAATCTCCCACAGAGCCCCATTTTATTCCAGCATCAGCTTTTCCGCACTTCCTTTGAGCCATAACACACCACAAAATAGCTAAGAGAGGGGAGAAGTGGCAATCACACTCAAGACACAAGAGGATTGTCATCCAACCGCCCCAGGCCTCACTGCTCTGTTAATCATTAAATCAAGGCCCCTCTACAACCCCTTCCTGCCATCTGTATGTTAAGTCCACAGGCCTCTGATAGCATTTCTCAGGTGCCAAAAGCATTCTCTATGCCTTCTCTCTACATGTGATTTTCTCAACAATCACAATCTGCTTTAGTAGAGGCGACCAGTGGTGTTATTTCTATTTTACAGTTGGGAAGCTGAGAGCTGACAGGTTAAATGTCTGTTCCAAGATCACATGCAAGTAAGTGGGATCCAGTATACCTTGAGAACGCTGTCTCCGAAGCCCTGTATTCTGTGAATTCCTCTCCCCAGACACCCCGTTCCTCTTCCTCATGCTCCCCTACAACCCTGCAAGCATCCCCATGGCAGATTTTCAGCCTTCAGTCGGTCTCTTAGGCCAGACCCTGCCTTAGCCTGTTACCCGCAGCTCACAGCACAGTATCTGACTCATACAAGGTGTTCAATAAATATTTGTTGAATAAATTGAACTAAACCCAAGACTTCCGACTCTAAACTCATAGTACTGGAATCTATTCCAGCCACATCACTGGCTGCAAGAAGTATTCTATATTTGCTGAAGATTACTTGGAAAACAATGATAAATATTTTAAAAATTTAAAAAGACAAATCTTATTATGCAGAGATAATTACAAGCTACATTTTAAGGTATTTCTTCCAGGTTTTCTCCCATGAATAAGTGTTCTATAGACTGAGATTATAAATGATTCAACATTGGACTACAAACATTTGTTCTCATCATATTTTTTTGAAATCTTCATTTCCAATGATACTTGGAAATTATATTTCAATATTCAAATATATTCCAACATTATAATATTCAAACATATATAAGCATCCTAATTTATTCAGTCTTTCTTACTGTTGTTTCTAATTATCATTTGTAAATCTAAGATTAAAATAGTTGTGATAAATCTCTGTTCAAATTTCTGACTATTTCTGTAGGAGAAAGTTCTACAAGTAAAATTATTTTGAGTCTTTTATACATTATTGCTTTTTTTTTTTTTTTTTAGACAGGGTATTGCTGTGTTGCCCAGGCTAGAGAGCAGTGGTACAATCATAGATCAATGAAACTTTGAGCTCCTGGGCTCAAGCGATCCTTCCACCTCAGCCTCCCAAGTAGCTGGGACCACATGTGCTTGTCATAGCCAGCTAATTTTTAAAACAATTGTTTTGTTGTTGAGATACGGGTCTCACTATGTTGCCCAGGCAAGTCTCAAACTCCTGACCTCAAATGATCATCCCACCTCGGTTCCTCTGTAAATGCTGGGATTATAGTTGTGAGCCACTGCACCCAGTTGCAAAATCACACCTGATGTCAGTTCAGAATCCCCAGAAAAGTTAGTGGGGAGTAAAATGGACATTAAGGATTCCAGAAGCCAGTAGTATTTAACAGCCTCCTCTTAGAAAAATGAATTCTCTGTTTTCATTGTTCATCTTTAATGTTTAACTCCTAAGCATGAGTAAAATGCACTCTAACAAGTTTACGAGTCTTATAGGTCAAGCCTTTTGTTGGGGCATCCTTTTTTTCCTTCTTTAATTTCACAGTAGAAGGCAGAGATACCCTCCCCGGGAACATGATCGGGTGTAGGGTCAGAAAGACAAGAAGGTTGGGGCTTTGATGCTTCGGCCTGTGTTACAGGCAATGCCTGGGCAGGGGCCTGAAGCTACTCTGAGTGAAGACTCGCTGGGCTCAGCCTAATATTCTGGAGCCCTGCGCCCACCGAGGGACACAGTCTCTGCAGATCATAGTGTATTTAGGGAAGGATTTTCTTCCTGAATATGACTCTAGACTGCACTTTTGTCTCTGGGCTGTTGAGTTTGCCTTTGGGAGGTGTGAGCATGCATGCTCACTGAGGATTTGCCTTGTGCTGGGAGAAATAAGATCTGTCCTGACACACATATCACACTGGCAGCAAAGTGTCTAAGTTAATGGAAGTTGAAGGGTGTTAGGGTTCTGAAAACTATACCCAAAATGAAGGCCTCAGAAGTCTCATCCGAAGCCAGAGTTTTTCTCTGACCTTCTCCTGGCCTCCTGTCTCTCAGCTCCTTGCTCCCCTGAGGCCAGCCACAGAAACTAGAATCCCTCTTCCCCAAGGCGAGTCAGAGAAATCAGGACCCCTTTTCTCTAAAGCCAGCCATAAAATGTAAAAATATTACTGGAGTGTTCCCTCCAAGTTTCTGTGTAAAAATTAGCTATACAGAAATTATGTGACTTAACTTATTTGACTATAAGTAATAAGACCCCCATTTCAGAGGGGGCCCTGACCCACACCCAGGAGGAGGAATGTGTGCTCAGAGGGGTCAAGAGAGTCTAGACAGACAGGCCTGGCTGGGTTTCCCACTCGGTCTATCAGCATTGGGTCATAGTCTTTAGTCCAATCACATTTTTTTTTTTTTTTTGAGATGGAGTCTCACTTTGTCATCCAGGCTGGAGTGCAGTGGTGTGATCTTGGCTCACTGCAGCCTCTGCCTNTTTTTTGAGACGGAGTCTCAACAAGAGTTTCACTCTTGTTGCCCAGGCTGGAGTGCAGTGCTGCAGTCTTGGCTCACTGCAACCTCCACCTCCTGGGTTCATGCGATTCTTCCACCTCAGCCTCCCGAGTAGCTGGGACCACAGGTGCGTGCCACCACATCTGGCTAATTTTTGTATTTTTGTAGAGATGGGGTTTCACCATGTTGGCCAGGATGCTCTTGATTTCTTGACCGCATGATCCGCCCACCTCGGCCTCCCAAAGTGCTGGGATTACAGGCGTGAGCCACCGTGCCCAGACTATACATTACTGTTAAATTGCTTTCCTGAGAGAATATAGCCTGATTTTTTTTTAAATGACATCAGGCAATTAATAATATAATGGCCAGTCACAGTGGCTCACGCCTGTAATCTCAGCACTTTGGGAGACTGAGGCAGGCAGATTACAAGGTCAAGAGATCAAGGCCATCCTGGCCAACATGGTGAAACCCCATCTCTACTAAATATACAAAAATTAGCTGGTGTGGTGGTATGCACCCATAGTCTCAACTACTTAAGAGGCTGAGGCAGGAGAAGTACTTGAACCCAGGAGGCGGAGGTTGCAATGAGCTGAGACTGCACCACTGCGCTCCAGTGTGGCGACAGAGCGGGGGCGGGTTGGGGACTAAAAGAATATAACACTGAGAGGAAGTTTAAGAATTATCTACCAAAAACCAAACTAAATCATGTTATGGATGGGGAAACTAAGGCCCAAGAATGGTTTGGAAAAAGTCACACTGACATTGGGTTAACATATTTAAGAGGAAATCAGCAACAAAAAAAGGGGGGGAGGGGGAGTTTACATTCTTAAGATATAAGTGGAATCACAAAATACCAGAGAAATTGGTTTAAAACATGGGCCATGCTTATCTGGCAAGGGCAAAAGGCACATTTAACAAATCTCTCTATTTCTAGCTATACAGTCTTCTTCTTCCCAGTAACTTGGGTCTTCTTCTGCCTCTGACTGACTCTCAAGGAAATCAACTACAGTCCTAATATCCCCACCTTAACTCCTGGCCAAATTATCAGTCCACAAATATCTTAGGTCAGGAAGCTTTAATTGAGCACCTACTAGGTGCCAAATCTTGTGATAGGTATTGAGGATACGGTGGTAAGCAAGAGAGACTCAGAGGCTCTGCCCCTAAAGGGCTTTTATGCTAATCTTAGAAAACTGTTCACAAAATATAAATAAGGTAAGTTCAATTAGTGATCAATGCTATTACTAAATAAAATTAGACAAGATATATTTGCCATGATAGGGAGAGTGGCTGTATCGAGAGTGGTCACGCGTTACTTTTCTGAGAAGGTAACGTTTGAGTTAAGACCCAGTGATGACAAGGAACAGCCATTGAAAGATCTGGTGGAACCCATCTAATCCAAAGACTCAGCAGACACAAATGGCCTATTCAAAGAACAGAGGAAAACAAGCAGAGACAGAGGCGAACTCGGGCAGGGCCTTGGGGGCTACAGTGGGCACTTCGGGTTTTACTCGGATTACTGTGGGAAGCCGTGCGAGAACTATAAGCCCGGGAGCTGAGTGCTGTGCTTTCTACCTTCTGGCTGTTGGGTTCACCTGTGAAGAGAATGTGGCTACCTGAGGAAGGCGGTCTGAGGATGAAGCCCCAGAGAACCCAGTCCTGATAGGCCTCATAGGCAGGTGAAGACGATAAAGGAGACCGACATGCATCTCAGCTAGGGAGGAGGAGAAGCAAGACACTGTGGTCTTCAAGAAGCTCAGGGCAGAAAGTGTTTGCAGAAGGAGGATGTGACCAACAGCATCCAATATAGCTGAGACGATGAACCTGGTCGGGACATTTGACCACGGGCTTTGGCAAAATGAAGATCATTAACGGCTTTGCAAAGAGAGACTACAGTCGTAGAGCATGTGGAAAGCCTGTGGGCTGAGGAAAGAAAGGGAGGTGAGTAAGGGGAGATAATAAGTAGACCCAGCTCTTTCCAAAAGTTTTGCTGTGAAGAACAACAGAGAAATGGGGTAGTCACTAACATGGAGTGTGGTCACGGGAGTTTTTGTAGCAGCGCCGTTCAGTAGAATCTTCTGTAATGATGTGAATGCTCTGTATCTGCTATCGGGCACTCGGAAAGGGGCTGGTAGCAATGAGGGCCTGAAGTTTAAATTTCATTTCATTTCAATTAATTTGAATTTAAATAGCTACATGTAACAAGGATTATAGCTAGTGTTTTGCACGACAGAGTGTTTAGTTGTCATTCTTTTAAGGAATGCTATTAAGGCACACCTGTATCCTGATAGTAATCATTATGTGCATTAACTCGAAGGGCCTGAGTAACTCTGGATTCTGGGTGATTCTTTTGGCCACCATCACCCCAACATCCTTGCATCTGTTCGTGTTTGACTCATAGCTTGTGTTTTACAATAAGAAAACAAAATCCGTTCCTTATGGTCAATTTCGTGAACCGTTACAGTCCCAGGTGAGTCACTTTAGCCTCTGTGTGTCTCAGTCTTTCCATCTAGGACCAACGTTTGGCATGAGACTACCTCTATTCCATTTTCTTTTTTTTTTTGAGACGGAGTCTTGCTCTTTCACCAGGCTGGAGTGCAAGGGCACAATCTTGGCTCACTGCAACCTCCCCCTCCCGGATTCAAGCGATTCCCCAGCCTCAGCCTCCTGAGTAGCTAGGACTACAGGCGCGTGCCACCACGTCAGGCTAATTTTTTGTATTTTAGTAGAGACAGAGTTTGACTATGGCCACAATGGTCTCTGTATCCTGACCTCGTGATCCGCCTGACTTGGCCTCCCAAAGTGCTAGGATTACAGGTGTTAGCCACCGTGCCCAGCCTCCATTCCATTTTCTAAGGAAAATAGAGTTGGTGTCCTTGTTGGGTCTAGTGAGAATGGTGGTATGGTAAGTGATTAGGGACACAGGCTTTGGATAGAGCAAGCCACAGGGGTTCAACTCCCAGTTCTTCTAGGTATTAGCTATGAAAACTTAAGTGAACTACATGCAGTTCTCTCAGTTCTACATCTGCCAGATGGATGTAATAAGAGTATAGGGTGTGGTAAGAATCAAATGAGAGCATGTGGGCACAGTGCCTACCTGGCGTATGGTAGGCATTTAAGCAGACATTCGAGAGACAAACTCTGGAAGCACCATCATGCTCTCATTCTAGTGTTGGCTTAAGGAAGCTAATGCCTCCGTGTATTTGTTTATCATCTGAAAAGTAGGAGCCTGGTTTACCTGACACCTGAATAGCTCGATTTCCTAAACCAGGTATCCTGGATTAGGAAAGTTTCTCTAATTTGCAGCATGGGGTTCCTTCCTGAGGGTGAGTGCAAGGACAGGAGGGCGTGGAGGGCTTCTCCAATAAACATTACCTACTACTGGACCACTTGTTTTCCCCAGTCCTTTATCCACCAGCACTGGCCACTTAACCGAAGAGACTTACTGATAAAGTTGAGCCCAGCTGCCGGCCCAGCAGTCATCTGTTTAGAACTTCAAATGAATACCCCACCCTCCCCACCCCACCACCAGACTCGCCTACTTTCTCCACATAGTGCTGCAAGATAAGTCTTCCTTGCTCCTGATAAAGGCTTTGAAGAACATCTTGCCTGTTAACAAATAGCTTTTGATTTTGCCTGAGTTTGATCTTTATTTTGTTCTTATTCATCAGACCTCTCTAAATGGGTTCTTTCACACTCCTCAGATTAGCCTAAAGGAAACCTACTGAAACAATGGGCTCGATTCTCCCTGGAAGCCGGGAGTGAGCTGTCGAAAGACCACACAGGGCCTCCTGCAGTGCCGTGAGAGACAAGAAGGGTTGGTGATGCTCCCAGCATGAGTGAAAAGTGAATGTGTCCAGCTTCAAAAGAAGTGACCTAGAGGGGAAAGCAGAGCTACAGCACACAGGCCTTGGGTCCACTAGGATAAGCCTCACAATCCCTCCAGAGGAAGCTTGCTTCCCTTAGATGCAGAGCAGCCTCTTCCTGGGAAAGGCCGGGGTCATCATTCCTGTCTAAACACCAGAGCTCACCTCCCACTGGCAGAACAGGGAACGAGCCAGTGTAATTTCAAAAGGTGGAGTGTATGCTGGACCCTAAAGCTGTGTGTTTCTGAAATTATTCTGTTGAGACTTTTTTTCCTTTGCGGAATTGGCTCTCCTTGACCTCGTGGGACCATGCCCATTTCTCCTGCCTTGGCACCTGTTACATAGCCTAGCCCAGCTCATTAGACTCCCATCCTTCAGGACACCGATTGGTCCAGTGAATAATTCACCCAGGACCAATCAGAATGCAGAGTTTTGTTGCTGGGGCGGGGAGGTTGAGAGGGAGATAGCTCCGTCTTGAGAGAGAGAGGTTGAGAGGGAGATACCTCCGTCTTTCTCCTTTCAAGGTCAGGTAGCCAGAGTCTATCTTTGCTGCCACAGGAAGGGAGTTAGGAGATAAAGACAGACACAGCCCCAAGGACATAATATGAGCCCCTGAATACAGCCACTCCTGAATACCTGGAGTTTTACCTATTCCTTTGGACTTCATAGGTATGTCAGCTTATAAGTAATCTTTTTTTGCTTATGCTACTTTGAATTGGCGTTCTGACGCTCGCAACTGAGGGGACATAAAGCTGAAAGAATAATATACAAGGCCCGGCAGGGAGGCTCACACCTGTAAATCCCAGCACTTTGGGAGGCCGAGGCAGGCAGATCACCTGAGGTCAGGAGTTCGAGACCAGCCTGGCCAACATGGCGAAATCTCATCTCTACTAAAAATATAAAAATTAGCTGGGCATGGCAGGAGCTTGTAATCCCACCTACTAGTGAGGCTTAGGCAGGAGAATCGCTTGAACCCGGGAGGTGGAGGTTGTAGTGAGCCGAGATCATGCCATGCACTCCAGCCTGGGTGACAAGAGCAAAACTCTGTCTCAAAAAAATAATAATAATATCCAAGAATTTTTGGACAGAGATGGACATGATGAAGGCAGTGTTTTAGGAATATGTGCTTGACGATGGTTTTTAAGATAAATAGTAGTATGGGCACCAGGTTGGGAGCCTGTTGCCATAATCTAGGCATAAGTCTTTTTCTTTTTAAGCAAAGTGAACTCTAAATGATTAGGTAGAAAGGGAGTTTGTTTAAAGGATATGGGAGACCCAGGCTCTACAACTTGCTCAAGTCGTTTCTAACATTTAGATGACCACACTCACAAAAATATTTTCTTGTTCTTCAAAGTATCTGGACTGCTATGATTTCAACAGAGACAGAAATATATTTATTTAAAAATGTGTTGTAGACATATTTGTGACATTAATCATATTGAGTAATTATTAATACCAAATAAGCTATAAGAACCATATTAGTTTTCTCATGTATCATAAACATCACATGATACAGGGCCAAATAAAATTGTTAAGAAGAGTAGAGAATACTCTTAAAGCCAAACTTCTAGAAATAGTGCCCACTTCCTTGCAGAGCTGGTCCTATGAGATCATCACAACTGCTGCTACCAACCACCAGGCATGCCAGGTTGCACTGACATATATGTACCACTTCTGAGTATGTCTTGAGCCTGAACTCAAATTTACAACATCTCTGCTGCCGCCAGACACATTGTAACTTCCAAACCAGGAGCGATGTGACCTTGGCCTCTGCCATTGTTGCTGGCATGGTACCCTTTCCTCACCAGCTTCTGAGTCTAAGCCTGGCCCCAGCATGGCTGATTGGTACACTTTTATGGACTGAATTTTGTCCTCCCAAAATTCAGCTGTTGAAGTCCTAACCACCAATGTGAACTATATGGAGATAGGGCCTTTAAAGAGATAACTAACATTAAATAGGGCCATAAGGGTGGGGCCCTAATCCAATATGACTGGTGTCTTAAGAAGCGAAAGAGTTACCAGGGGTAACTGTACACAGAGAAAAGGCCACGTGAAGACACAGCAGGAAGGTGGCCATCTGCAAGCCAAGCAGAGAGGCCTCAGAGACATCAGCTCTACTGGCACACTTGTCTTGGACTTCCAGCCTCCAGAACTGTGAGAAAATTGATTCATGTTGTTTAAGCCAGCCAGTCTACTATGAAAGACCCTTTAATAAACAACTAGAGTGGATTGAGGCCTGTGCCTTAGCTGTAAGGAGCCTGGGAGGTAAGAGCGCTGGTAGCATGAAGAACAAATTCAAGAGACCTCAAAAATGAGGATAAAAGAGGATTTCGTGATTGATTTGGGGGTGGGGTAGTGAAGGCAGAGAGTGAGTCAGAGAGAGATCTCAGATTTAGAACTCGGAGGCTGGAAAATTGATAGTGATATAGTAAAAAGAGTGAGAAGTTTCACAAGGAATTAACTCAGGGAGGGGTTCCATTCTGTACGTTTTGAAAATACAGTGGTATCCAAATGGAAATTAGAAGTGGGGGTCTGAGGCAGGACACACAGCTGAACTCTAGTATGTGGAGGCAAAAGCTGACGCTGTAAGGATAGCAGTTTTAGGGACAGAGATGCAAGATCTTGAGAAAGTCCAGGAGAGGTGATGAGAAGGGACAGATCACCTCCATCAGTTAGAGTGATCTAATCTTTGTTGTGGTAACAAAAAGCCCTAAAATCTTAGTGGCCGTAAAGATTTATTTCTCGTACTGGTTCATGTGCACGAATGTTGGCTAGTAGCTTCACTCACCATAATCCCTTAGGGCTCCAGGCTGACAGAGGCTCCATCTCGGAGTGCTCCCGAGATTACAGTGATCGTTGTCAGGGAGAAATGAGTGTGGCAAATCAGGCATAGGCTCTTACAGCTTCCACACACAGAAGTTCATTCACTTTTTATTGGCCAGAATAAAACATACATCCACACTCAGCCTCCAGGGCATGAGAAGGTATAATCCAATCATATACCCACAGGGGTAGAAATGGAAATATTTGGTAAACAGCATTGATGACAACCACAGGAGATGAGGAAGAACAGGAACCAGTAGGAGAGACAGTCAGATGGTTTAGACTCTACATTTTAGAGATAGGTGGTAAAACAGCTCAACGTAGGCGCTGTTTTCAACACAAAACAGAAACAGGATCACTCATTGTTTTGTTTACTGGAGGAGTGGTCATGGATGTTTTTGCATAAGTGTGTGTGTGTGTCTTATGTTATTTTGTTTGGGTTTGCTTTTTATTGTACAGCATCTGGCTTCCCTTCCCATTTGGAGGGATTTCTCCCTTGGTGTAAACTTAGGGGAAGAGCCTGAGGCCAGATGTTCCCTCTTGACACCCAAAGGAATTAAGGCACAGGCAAGTGACCTGTACAGGCTCATGATCTTTAAATCTTGATTAACATAATAAGGTGGTTTAAATCTTCTTGTGGTGGTGGGACCAAACCACACAGTCCAGCAGCGCAGAGGTGAGGTCCAGGCCCAACCATTCTAGCTGAAAAGCCAGCTTTCCAGCATTCAGGACTATTGTGTTTGCTGTCCACACCCAAACCCACACATTGGGTTGGTTCTGTAAGCCCTGATACACTCTCAATAAATAGATTAAGATAGCTAGAGTTGGTCTCAATTCTTGGATCCAAGAGAGTCCTCTTCAAGTCCACACCAGAGTGAGGTAAGAAGGTGTAGTCAGAATTAGGCAGCTCCTTACACTGTTAGCCAGATCCCCGATGATGGTTTCATGGTTACCTGGATATAGGAAAACAGAAAAGAACCATTATTCAAATCATTGTTTCTAAAACAGCAAGACACACATGATGAGAGCATAAATGGAAGGGAGTGATTTAGAATCATCCAGGGGAGATTTTTGAAATTACATATCTGCCTTCCAACCCTTACATCCAGTTAGGTCAGGAGTGGAAATATATTTAGTAGACCTTCATAATTCCTTTGACTGTCCAATAGCTGAGTCCCCTTCCTCTACTTGGGAAACTCCCCCATTGTGTGTCTTGGTGGGAATTAGGGCCTGCCTCCATCCACAATGCTGAAAATGTCACACACTCACCATCTTGTCCCCTAGTAGCTGCAGTACATGGAGTAGGCTCAGCCAACTGGATGCTTCTACCCAGGACTTTGGGTTTGAAGCAAATGACAGAGAGGGTTCAGGATTCAGCAGCAATGGTGACACTGGCCGTGCAGCAGGCGCTGTGGCTGTGGCAGTGCTAATCTTGCTAGTGAGGCATGAGCTGGGGGCACTGACTCCCTAGACTATGTCAGTTCCTGTTCACTTTCCAGCCAGGTTCTTCCTCCATCTTCCTAGAGATCAGGGGAGGTCTTTGATGTATTTCCAGTGAATTTCTCTTGTGCTTAAGCTAATGTGGAGTTTAATTTTATGGGTCAACTTGGCTGGACCACAGTGTCTACATATTTGGTCAGACATGACTCTGGATGTTTCTGTGAGGGTTTTGGATGAAGTTTACTTTTAAATTGGTGAACTTGAGTAAAACAGATTGCCCTCCATAATGTGGTGGGCTTCTTCCAATTAGTTGAAGGCACAAAGAGAATGAAAATCTGGCTTCTCACAGGCAAGAGGAAGTTTTGTAGCAGAAACCTTTGGACTTGAATTGATGTATCAGCTCTTTCCTGGTTCTTCAGCCTGATGGCTGTTGGACTTGAACCTCAGCATTGACTCTTTCCTGGGTCTCCAGACTATAGGCCCACTCTGCAGATTTTGATCCTGCCAGCCTCCATAATCATATGAGCTAATTCCTTCAAACAAATATCTTTCTATATGTAGACATATGCCACTGGTTCTGTTTTTCTAGAGAATCCTGACTAACATGGCTAACCAGAGTAACTTCTGTTATTTCTAGTCAAGAACACTGACATGTGTTTTTTTTTTTAATTCCTTAGGGAATGCTAGTTATTTCCCACTTTAAGAAATACTTTTCTAAATTAATTTCTTGCCTGCTTTATTCCTTTATGTGTTCCTCTGTAAAAGTGTCCTAGGGGAACCCAGGGCAGTAGACCCACTGATATAATTTGCTCACGTTGGGAAATGTGCAGATGTTCCTGTTACTCCAACCTCTGGGTTATACTTGAAAATGACACCTTCTGTTTCTACCATGCTTCCTTTCTCATTGTGGAAAACAAAAAAAAACATACTCAATATAAAATTTACCATCTTAACCTTTTTTATTTGGGTGTAAACTTCAGCAGCATCAAGTATGTTCACATTGTTGTGAAACAATTTCTAGAACCTTTTTATCTTCTAAAACTGAAACCCTATACTCATTAAAGCTAACTCTCCTTTCCCCCTCCACACCTCACCCCTCTACCCCCCTAGTAACCACCTTTCTACTTTCTGTTTCTATGAGTTTGACTACTCTAGGTACCTCATGTAAGTGGAATCGTACAGTATTCGCCTTTTTGTGCCCGCCTTATTTCACTTAGCATAATGTCCTACAACCCATGTTGTAGAATGCGACTGGGTCTCCTTTCTCTTCAAGGCTGAATAATATTTCATTGTATGTATATGCTACATTTTGTTTATCCATTCATTTGTAAAAGGTTACTTGGGTTACTCCCACCTCTTGGCTATTGTGAATAATGCTGCTACGAATGTTGGTATGCAAATATCTCTTTGAGGCTCTGATTTCGATTGTTTTGGATATAAATCCCAAAGCTGGATTGCTGGATTGCTGATGGTTCTTCATAGGATTACTGGATCCTACAAGGAACCATTATACTGTCTCCACAGGAGTTACACCACTTATCCATGATGCATTTAGCTCTTCAAACACTCTTACAGTTTTAGTTTTGTCCTCATTACCTTACAAGGTAAGTAGAGCACACGTTATTACCCCCATCTTGCAGATGAGGTAGTTGAGGCATAAAAGTGTTAAACAGCTTGCATTATGTAGCAGCTATTTTATGGCAAATTGTCTTTGTAGCCCAGTGCACTTTTTTTTTTTTTTTTAGAGACCAAGTCTCACTCTGTTGCCCAGGCTGGACTGCAGTGGCATGATCCCAACTCACTGCAACCTCCGCCTCCCAGGTTCAAGCGATTCTTCTGCTTCGGCCTCCCGAGTAGCTGGGATTACAGGGGTGTGCACCACCACACTCAACTAATTTTGTATATTTAGTAGAGACGGGGTTCCACCATGTTAGCCAGGCTGATCTCGATCTCCAGACCTCTGGTGATCCACCCGCCTCACCCTCCCAAAGTGCTGGGATTACAGGCATGAGCCACCATGCCCAGCCATGTCCAGTGTATTTTCAATTCACCAGGGACACTCAATGAGAGTACAGAGTGTGAGACCCTTTATAGATGCCGAATCTACGGAAAAAGTTTTTCAAACTGCATCCCCACCTTTATCCTAAGTAAATCGAAAACAGTTTCTTTTAATGAGAGCTATTACTGACAGACATGTTTTGTGCATATGGCTGGTATAGAAATGAAGAGAAAAAAAATACAGAGCCACTATTGCAGACAGTACTGTCTCCCCAGTGACTCTGCTTTGTTTACGTATAAGCTTATTCATTTTTTACCCAAATGCACTTAGAAAAGTATATGTGTGAGGACTGAAAGCAAGGCATTGGGAAGTGTGGGGTGATTTTTTTGGTTGTCACAGTGGCCACCTCCAGTTTTCTGACAATTAGTGAGCAGGGCCAGGGATGCTGAAAGTCCCACAGCACAGGACAGTCCTGCATAAAGAAGAACGGCCCATTCATTCCAAAATGCAGTAGTGCCCACGTGGAGAAACGCAGGCCCAGGACAAGAACAGACGTGTCAAGGGGAGATTTGGGGGGCTTTAGGCTAACAGTTCTCCAAGCCACTACAAATAATTGTACAGTCTAAGTGACAATAGTGTGCTTGCCATGTAAACATAGTTCAAGCCAAGACCCCCAGCCAGTGCTATTCCAACAGATCTCCACCCTAAGCCCTCCTAGAAAGAAATTCTAGAATCACCACAAGGATGCCCAGAGCTCAATATCCCAGAAGTTCTGGAACATTATTTTGACTGCCAAGTTCAAACAATGTTTTTCTTTAAACATTGTCAAAAATAAGGTTTTTTTTAAAGGGGTAATTGATAACAAAAACCACTTAAACTCACTGGCTGTTCCAGTGAAAACATGAGATTCCCAGTCTGAAGTCATCTTTTAGATTAGAAAAATCCTATCGCTTCCCAGGCTTCCCCTTGGCAAAGATACTTTTTGAGAGAGAAGGCTTCTCTCTCGCCTGACAATGTGTGTTTTGCTAGTAACAAAAAGCAATAGAGCCTTTTTCTGAAATACTTGCTCCTGGGTCTGGAGCTGGTATTTGCCCCTACTACCTCCGTGTTCACCTTGCATAAGCCAAAAGTGAATCTGCACCATGCCGCTAACCCAAAGATTCAAGGCTCTGTGCATCCTCTAATCTTGAACAGATCTAATTCAGAAGGGAAAAGAAAGAAAGAGGGGCAAGGTGCTTTCATGCTCATCAGCATTTGCAATTTCCGCTCTCTCCACTCCTCATCCCTCAAATCTCGGCACAATGAACTAATTCTTTGTGATTGATCATGGCCCGTAGATAACTGAGTGTGCTCTCTGGCTTTCATATTCCCTTGTCTGTCTCACAAAGCAATCTAAAATGCTACTTAGAGAAAAAAAAAGCTGGCATAAACCTGAAAACCTTAAATGTCCATATAGAGTGTGTTCTAAAGCTGAATTTCAAGTAACTTCTTCCCCCTTGTGTCTTATAAAAGGGGGAAAATAATCTGACTTCTTCAGTTACTCTTTCAGAATCACAGTGAGAAAAGAATGTGAATGGTTTGGAAATGAGCATGCTGCCCATCCCTGTCACACCCTGGAAGCTATGAACATTTTCACTGCACGTACACGGGTGATCAATTTCTAAGCACATCTTTGTTTTTCTTAAATAGCTGCATTATTCGTCTGATGTTGAAAATGGCATCTGCACTGTATGTAATTTCCATACTCACTTGGCACCATCAACTGCCTTTGATGACACTCAGGACTGCGTCTTTTTTGTCTCCTCCTTCCCTCCAGCTGCAAGACCCAGATGTCAGGTTCAGGGATGCATTTTCTCTGGCAGGGATATCTGGCTCCTCTCGGCAGTCCCTAAGTTGGTGGCTATTGTGGAACTGCCAGTAAAATAGCACAAGATCACACTGAAGACGGGATTCAGATGGCTTTTTGAAAAGGAAAAACAGAGTCCGAATCTGGGAAGAAAAACATATTTCTTATGTCTCTAATTATAAGCCAGGAAAGTGGCAGGCCGTGCCTGAGCAAATTGCACCACCCCCCAGCCCCCCTGCCGCCATTTATCTGCTGCTCATCCATTTTCCCCTCTTGACAGTTTTTTATCTCCCCACTCTGCATCTGAAATCAGCAGCTGGGTACGATGAAGGGTTTGCCAAAGTTAATCAAACCTGGGATAGTGGCAGGGTCAGGCCTGATGTAAAAAAAATATGTGGACAGGGAAAAGAAAAAAAGCAAGGAAGGGAGGGAAGAAGGAAGACAGCCTAAAGGAATTGGTCAGGCGTAACCAGGTTAAAGAACAGAAGACTACCCAATACAGCTACACCCGAGGAGGCAATTTTTAGCAGCATTCAGGTCACCTGGGCATTGGGACACCACAATTAGCTTTCCTTTTTAAAGCAGCCTTTGTAAATATGAATGGGATCAAGCGACAACCTGCCCACAGTCCCCGCCTGGCTTACGTTGAATCTAGCTTCAAAGGCATCTTGAATGAGTCGGAAACTCAAAGAACCATGCCCCAAAGCATCACATACCAATGAGGGCTGTGTCAGACCAGGAGATGAAGAGAATCTCAAGCCATAAGAGGGCCTTGTGGTATCTAATTATTTTTTTTCCTTTCCCAACTCCTGTGCTGGGCCAAGCAGTTGTGCAGGGCAGAGTCTGGAAGCTTCCCACGGTCAATGCAGTCTCCCGAGTGCCCACCCAGATACCCCATGCTTCCTTCCTCTGAAATCCCAACAGTTCAAAGGAGATCAATGAAACTCAGTCAATGAGCCCCTTCTCCCAGGCCAAAATTGAGGTTATCCAGCACTTCTAGAAGTATGAAGTACTGCATCTTAACAGAATTTAGTGTTCATGAATTCCCCCATCCACGGTCTGCACTATTCAGTATACTGTGCTGACATTTCACTGCATGGCCCATGTGAATCTAGATTATGTCTCTGTCTTAGTCTGTTTGGACTGCTATAACAAAAATGCCACAGATCAGGTAGCTTATAAAAAACAGAAATTTGTCTCACTGTTCTAGAGGCTGGGAGGTCCAAGATCCTGGTGTCAGGTGAGGGCCCACTTCCTGGCTCATAGACAGTAGTCTTCTCACTCTAACCTCACGTGGTGGAAAGGGTGAGGGGTCTTTCTCAGACCTGTTTTATAAGGGCACTAGTCCCATTCATAGGGCTCTGTCCCCCTGATCTAATCACCTCCCAAAGGTCCCACCTCCTAATACCATCACTTTGAGGGTGAGGATTTCAAGATATAAATTTGAGAGAGCCATCAACATTTAGATTAAAGCAGCCTCTGTTTAAAGGAGGGCGACTCCAATGCAGGCTGATTCTTTTGCTTCCCTCTGCGGACTAAGTCTCTTGAGACCTTCCTCTGCCCTCCATCCGTGAATCTTGAGAATGGACTTGGTGCTTGGCAACAACAGCTGACCAGAAGACATCAGCACCTGCAGGTTCCTCTGGGAGTTTACACCCAGCCATGTCCTCCATGCACCTCACCCTCACCCATTTAACTCTAGGATCACTTTGATTCAACACAGACCCAAAGGGCAAGTCAGATATAGGGATTTTGAAGATTGGCCATACACTCTGGAGCACAGAAAATGCAGCGCCTCTATATTACCCCTGTCAGGGAAAGTGGCCATAGTGGTGAATTTGTTGAAAGAAGATGCATGGGTATCAAAGGGCATAAATAAAAGCATGAACTCGACAGTAAAGTCTTTTTTAAAAGACTACAGAACTTGAGGCTGATTGGAGTTTTAAGGGAATTCTTAGAGAAAAAATGGCTTTACCCAAATTTTGTGTTAATTCTGCTCCTCAGGACAGCAGCCCTCAGGTCAGATGAGACGCCACTGTCAAGGCCGCACAAGGGCAGGACAGGATGACGACGTCTTTCTTTCCAGCCAGTGTGCCTTCCTAACCCACCCCTTGTCACCTGCTTTTGCCCCAACAGCCGCCCTTTGGCTAGACTTCTCTGCTCACAGTTTCAGCCAGACTGGCTTTCCCTCTGCTCTGTTACTCACTTACCCTGAATTACTTAAAAGATATCTTCAGTGTTTCTCTCTGCCCAGTAAATACAGCAAACTCTTCTGTAATTTGTAGGCTTTAGTTGTCTCCATAACAGGCTACATGCACCTCCGTTTTGCACCACAGCCTCTCATGGAAACTGTGTCTTGTACTCGTGGGTACCCACACGCTCCAGGAGACTCTTCCAACCTGGCTCTTCTTATACACGTGCCATCTCCCTTCCCCAGAATTACCTCCCTGTCTCCACCATGCATTTTGACACTTAATCTTTTGCTTCCACGCTGGTATTCAAGAGAAGCTGAAGGCTCTTACAGGGCAGTGCCTCCTGCTTTCTTTATTTCCCCAGCTGGTTCCAGCGTAACACAGCTGGTGCCTGAGCTGTCCCTGGCATCTGTGGAGCAGGCAGTACGGCAGCCTCAAACAGAGCTGTCCTGTCTGGGCACATACATCAGTGCTGGGTGCTGACTTGAGTCTACCCACTTTGGAACGTCTGGTTGACACTATCTGAGGGGCTTCTTTAACTTGGGATTTAAGGAGCAACATGAATGAGATGAAAAAGACCACAGGAAGAGGAAGAATGACCCATGCATAGGCTGTTAAATAACCGATTAGCCTACATAACTTGTCATACATATATTATTAGTTAGGGAGAATTGCACTGATGGTCCTCTTATCAGAAAGTGTATGTGGGTAGTTGGAAGAAATAGTTCGTTTTTTGAGTTTCAAAGTGGGACTTCTAAGGGGCCTTCTCCAGCAACAATACGTATTACCTAAACTCGCCTCCAAAGAGGTCCTTTGTTTTTCAGACTGAGTAGGTACACGAGTTGGGAACTAAAATGCCTGGTGGAAAAGCTGGGACAGGTAGAGAAGGAGTATAGGATTTGGGCAAACCATATCTGTGGTCATTCGCTATGTAGTAGGCAATATAAATTACTTCCTCTGTTTTCCCTATGAAATCTTCCACAGAATCTTTTTAAAAGTTACAAAACATGAATATGATTAGATTTAGGATCTGCCTACCAGCTGCTGTAGCACCAAGCCGTGGAAATGAGGGGGACCCCGTACACCCCCACCATGGGTGTACAAACAGGATCCAGTGTTTCTGCCTCTTGCTTTTTATGCTAATCTTCTTGGATGACTGCAGGACTGTCAGGGTCTCTGCTTTTTATTATTATTATTATTTCTAGTGATTATAATGCAAGAACATTCTCCTTTTGCCAGCAAATATTCTCTGCTATCACCGCTGTTGCTGCTGCAGCTGGAGGCTTCTTCCAACCTCAGCACATTTGTGTCCCACGGAATGCCGTGCGTGGCTGTTTCCTTTGTGATGCTACTTGGGGCTGTGCTTCGTGCCCATTGTTGATCATTTGCCTTGAAGATGGAAATCAGATTTCCCTGATCTCCAAGTGACTCCCTGTCCTCAGCCACGTGATCTCAGGGTCACGCTCTCACAGATCTCATCTCTTCCTCTTACCTCACAGCCCACCACACCACACCCCACATACACATGTTCTTTCACTTTAAAAATCTTTATGGAGCACCTTTTTTGTGCCTGGCTCTACTTTAGTTTCTGCTTCCATGTGGCTTACAACCTGGTGAGAAAAAAAGATCATCAAGAAATAAAAACACGGCCGGGCACAGTGGCTCACGCCTGTAATCCCAGCACTTTGGGAGGCTGAGGCAGGTGGATCACGAGGTCAAGAGATCGAGACCATCCTGACCAACATGGTGAAACCCTGTGTCTACTAGAAAATACAAAAATTAGCTGGGCGTTGTGGCGCACGCCTGTAGTCCCAGCTACACAGGAGGCTGAGGCAGGAGAATCACTTGAACCCGGGAGGCAAAGTTGCAGTGAGCCGAGATCAGGCCACTGCACTCCAGCCTGGCAACATAGCGAGACTCCGTCTCAAAAAAAAAAAAAAAGAAAGAAAGAAAGAAAAACATAGACAACGTGTGCAGACAGTCCCTCTTTGCTACTTCAGATCCACTCCCACCCTTTTCCATGTTGCTTTGTGCCCCTGGAGGCCAACCGCTGTCGTATCACTTGGGCCTCCTTGACCTCTGGCTTCTGGTTGGATTTGGCCAATGGGAGACACCAGTAGGAGACAGGAGGTCAGAAGGGAAAGGATGAGGGTATTTATTCCCTGGGCACTCCTTCTATCATGTGGTCATTAGGCAGTGGCCACATTCCTCTAAGGCCACATCTCCTGATGGAAGTCTTCCCTACCATGACTACAACTCTCTCTGGGTTCTAGTATCTACCCCTTCCCTCGTCCCTTCAGGACCACCTCACTTTCTTTAAAATAGCTTCTGACTATTCCCAGTCTGGGTGCTTCACCATCCCTTGTTGGTTCTCTTAACCTTGCCCACATCCTTGAAAATAGTGTCTTTGTTAAATGATTGTGCCATTTGTTTCCTACCAGGATCCGGTTCCATACAAATGTCAAATGATAGGGAATATATATATATATATATATATTCATATATACATACAAACATACACACACAGACACCCAGAGAGCAGGGGAAGGGATAGGAGTAAGAGGCAATGAGGGGAGAAAGGCTAATTAATATCATGTGGATGGTAGTCAGGGGAGACATCAGAAAGATGACATTTGAGAAAAACACAAAAGAAATAGGAAGTCAGTCCTACAAATGTCAGGGAGGAGCACTCCTGGCAGAGGGAAAAGCACAGTTAAAAGTCTTGTGGTAAGAGTTTTCTTGGGGCATTTAAAGGGCAACAAGAGGTCTAGGGTGCCTGGAATGGAGCGAGAACAGGGCAGGGATAGGAAATGAGATCAGAGGGGTAGCAGAAGGCCAGAACAATTAAGGCCATGTAGACCACGGTAAGTACTTCAGAATTTATTCTGAAAGAAAGAAAAAGCAGTTGGAGGGTTTGGGCAGAGGAATAGCATAATCTGACTTTATTTTTTATTTTTTTAAAGACCGGGTCTCTCTATGTTGCCCTCAAACTGCTGGGCTCAAGCCATCCTCCCGCCTCAGCCTCCTGAATAGCTGGGACTGCAGGCACTTGTCACCGTGCCCGGCTTCCTGACTTTATTTATTAAAAGATCACTCTGGGCTGGGCATGATGGCTCACACCTGTAACCCCAACATTTTGGGAGGCTGAGCGGGAGGATCATTTGAGCTCAGGAGTTTGAGATCAGCTGGGACAACATAGTGAGAACTCATCGCTACTAAAAATCAAAAAAATTAGCCAGGTGTGGTAGCATACCTGTAGTTCCAACTACCTCAGGAGGTTGAGGTGGGGGGATCACTCGAGCATAGGGATTCCAGGTTGCTGTGAGCTATGATTGCACCACTGCACTGACGCCTGGGTGACAGACCAAGACCCTGTCTCTAAAATAACAATGATAAAAATAAATAAATAGAAAGGATTAATCTGATTGCTATACTGAGAATACTGTATACTGTAGAGGGGCAAAAGTGGAAGCAGAAAAAAACTATTAATGGGTAATTCCAGTTATTTAGGCAAGAGAAGTCAGAGGCTTGGACTAAAGGATGAAGGCAGCAAAATGCAGTTTTGTTTTTAGAAATATTCCTTTGGGATGCTTGTTCCATATCCAAGTGGAGATGACAAGTAGGCAATGGATTTTTAGCTTTGGAGTTTGGAGGAGAGGGAGCTATAAATTAGGGAATATTCAGTCTATAAATGGCATTTAAAGTCATGGCACTGAATGAGATCGTCTTGCAATTGAGTATCTATGGAGATAAAAAGGGCCAAGGCCAAGTATGGGGCCCACTGTTATCTAGGGTTCAGAGGCTCCAGCAAAACAGACCGAGTGAGGTAGGAGGACATTCAGTGTCCCAATGGCTACTTAGAAAAGTGTTTCACAAATACAAAGGGATCACTGTGCGGGCATCAGATAGGACTGAGAGTTGATCACTGCATGTAGCAATATGGAACTCATTGGTGACCTTGAAGGAGCTGTTTTGGTTGAGTCATGTAGATGAATCCTAATTTAAATAGATTAAAGAGAGAGAATGGGAGGAAGGGAAATGGAGGCAAGGATGAAATATATCTCTTTTGAATGTTCTGCTATAAAAAGAAGGAGAAAACTGAGGCTATAGCTGGAAGGGGACATGGGGTCAAGAAAGGTCTTGTTTTGTTTTGTTTTGACTTGCAGGCTGATGGGAATGATCCCATCAGTAGAGAGGGGAAAAATAATGATGTGGGAAAGAGAAAGAAGCCAAGCCTGCAGGATAGAGGGGTTGGCCTTAGACAGGATATAGTCAGTTCATCCACAGTTACAGAAGGAAGACAGGGAATATGGATGCAGAAGAAGATGGGTGGGCAATTAAAGTGGTGCATAAGTCCATCCTCTCATTGCTACAGAGAAGTACCTGAGGCTGGGTAATTTATAAAGAAAAGAGGTTTAAGTTGCAGTGAGCTGAGATTACGCCACTGCACTCCGGCCTGGCGAGAGAGCGAGATTCTGTCTCAAAAAAAAAAAAAAAGAGGATAAGTAATTCATGGTTCTGCAGGCTGTACAGGAAGCATGGTGCCAGCTTCTACTCAGCTTCTCAAGAGGTCTCAGGAAACCTGCAATCATGGCAGGAGGCAAAGTGGGAGCAGGCATGTCACATGGCCATAGCAGGAGCAAGAGAGTGAAGGAAGAGGCACTACACCCTTTTAAATGACCAGATCTCAGGAGAACTCAGTATCTCAAGGACTGTACTAAGGGGGATGGTGCTTTCTAAGCCATTCATCAGATGTCTGCCCCTGTGATCCAATCACCTCCCACCAGGCCCTACCTCAAACACTGGGGACTACGTTTCAATATGAAATTTGGTTGGCCGCACAGATCCAAAATACATCAGGTGGGGAGGGCTTATGGAAGTCCTCTTCTAATTGCTTCTATTTTCTTAGCAAGAAGTAAGAGGCAAGGTCATCAGCTGAGAGCAAGGAAGGAGGAGGAGGTGTTGATGGTTTAAGGAGAAAAGGTGTAAAATGTATACTTGAGAGAGTGAGAGTGTGAGTTGACTAGAAATGGATCATTGGGCAGCATTCAGAGTCCCTTTGAGGTTTGTGGTCACATTGACCAGTGACTTTTCCCTGACCATATATCCTTCTGGTCTGACCAACCCTCACATACAACTCTATGTCCCATCTTCAGTATGCCCTGGCCCTTGGGAACCATCCATCCCTCAGTAATCATCCCTGTGCATATAGAGGGCATTTTCCCAGCACCATGACTTTAGAAGGGTTGCCCTTCAGGCAAGATGGCACTGGGAAGACTGTCCCGAGAACAACAGAGCCTTCTCTATTCCTCCATCTCTCATTCAAGCTGTCTTATTTGGGAGACAGGGATTAATGTTGTAATTCTGCTTCACTCCCCTAGGCATTGTGTGTTGCTTCAGGAATACAAAGACTAATAGGGATCCTGCCTGCACTCAATGAATATATAATCTGTTTGGGGAACAGTGATTTGTACACAAGTGAGCGCCTATGTACAATAGCTAAGCCTACTTGACCATGAGCACTTCCAGGGATGGAACTGTGAATAACTAGAGCATGGGGGATATGATTCCCATCAGATACTAGAGGAGATCAGGAACAGAAGAGATCAGATAGGGCTTAGAGGCATCGGGGGAAACGTCTACTGGGGCAGGAGGACTTGAGCACAGTCATTAGGCATGCAAATCATCTTGTGGGCTTTCCAATGTGTGCACTGGAATACGTTAATGAGCTCAATTTCCCCCGTGCTAAAGCTCTGCTCTATGCCTTTGAACTGACACGCCCTGTCAAAATATGTGGAAACTGAATACCCTGAGTCCAGACCTCCCATGGAGGTTCTGAAGGGAAAGAGAAAGAACTATTCACATGTTGGCCGCCACCATCTCTCTCCCTCCCCCAGGCATCTAGATGGAAGAGGCTTTGCCCACACTTCTCAGCTCATTTCCTTTCTGAGACATCTTTGTCCTGGATGTTTGTTTTAACCAGAGTTTGCCCATATTTGGGAGTGGTGGGGAGGACATCAATGGTAAGATACAATCCCACCCTCCCAGGATGGCCTCCTTCCAGTTCCTGGGAGTCTGGGATGTGTACATTAGCGCTACTCTGTAGTACAGCTGGGCCAGGAATTGGTTCGTTTGCCTACTTAAAGTAGTACTCTGGAAGAGTGTCTTTAGTTTCATAGCCATCGTGTGGTTGAGTGACATATCTATGCCTTTGCCTGATGCTGAGCCTCCATGGGAAACATCATGTACTCTTGCTGAACTCTTGTGAAAAGACAAGTGCCACAAACTATTTACTTTTTAGATTGTACCTGTCATTCACTTAACCTTTCCAAGACCTCACAGTGATAAGAAGCTCACCTAACATCTATCACTCCAAAGATCCTCAACAAGCCTAGTTCATTGTGACCTTAAGAAGATGGCAGAAACTGCACTGTAGCAAGCAATAACAATATAGGCACACAATGCCCTTCAGTGAGCATTGGAGATTACTGAGAATATGTTTAGAAAAATCATAAGGAATAAAATGACTAGTTAAGCAAAGAAAATAAAAGTGCACAAAACAGGGGCTTAAAGGGCAAACTGTAGGTATATCTAAAACTGCCAAACTCAAAGGCAAGAACAAGAGAAAGAACTAAAATAAATTCAGATTAAACAAATTTAGACTATAGAGGGGCTTACTTCCTGACTAATGTCAAAAACTGATTGCCCTTTTCCAGGAGTAGAGGAAAAAAAAATACCTTCACCCTTCGCTAGCATTGCACTCTCTAATGGGTGACATCTGTTAATGGTTGGAGCTGGTTACAAGTTTTTAGTAAAGAACACGCAAGAATTCTCTTCTGGCAACCCAGGGAGGGACTTTCTCACTAGACAAGACTTATGTAAAAATGGGAGGAAGGTGCACTTTTCTTAGAGAAGGAGAGACCCGTGCTGGTTGAAGGGAAAGTGGACACCATCAGCCTTGAAGCTCAGGGCTTGGCCAGGAATGCTACCTGCTTAGGTAGAACTGGGAACAGATGGGATCTTTGGATGAGCTGGGAGTCAACCCAGCCTGTGGAAGCTCTGCAAGAGGCTCCGCCTAGTCTGACGGTAGAACAAGGACAGGACAGCATGGAGAAATCACTTCTGAGCTAGAGAGAAGGGCTTGGGTTAGAGAAGGACTAACCGCTCCAGAGCATTTGCCATCTATATACTCACTTAGCAACTCAACTCTGTTTTTATTTAATATCTATTTATAGTCAGCATCTCCCCAACTAGACGGTCCTATTCTTGAGGGAAAGTGTTTTATATTAAGCCTTTAATCCCTATGGTAAATTATAAGTACCATTACTGGCTCTATTTTGCACAGGAAGAAACTGAGAAATAGAGAGAGATGGGTAAGCAACTGATCGGGATCAGCCAAGGCATGGCCCCTCGCATTTTTATTGAACAAAAGTAAATCAATAAGTAACAATTTGTACATTTCCAAAAATGTCCTTTTCAACTTTTTCTCCAGCAAGTTTAAGATGCCATTTGGAATTCATGATTAAAGTATTGGAAGCAAGCTATTTGAAGGGAGCAACTCAAATCCAGTGCACTGAGATGGCAAAATAGCCAAAGGGTGATCCTTAATTAGTTTATATGACTGTAAAATGCAAAACAGTAAAGCCTGTTATCTAAAGGAAAAGATAAAAGGCAAAGGCAGAGTCAAAGAAAGCAGATTTCAGCAGTCATAGATTTCTCTCTCTGGAAAGCACAGCTGTTTTTTGTGTCTGCCAACCAACTGGAACTCCTCAAATGACTTTTGTTGAAAGCCCACAGGTCCTGGCAGGGCATACAAGAACTTGAGAACACACAGATTCTCTCTTTCAGGACCTCACATTTTAAAAAGGATTCACCATGAGAACTCAAGGGAAAATCGATCTGGTGAAGCAGGAAAGACAAGCTTTAGAGCATGGTTTCCCAGGTAACATTTCAGTCAGGGAGCGCAGCCCCTAGTGAGTCTGTGCAAGAGGGAAAATATTGACACTGATAAGTCTCTATATACTGAAAGGCTACTATCAATTTTAGCATTTATGGGTGGCATCAGCACAATGGTAATTGCTATAGTTTGAACATTTGTCCCCTCCCAAACACATGTTGAAATTTAATTGCAATTGTAACAGTATTAAGAGGTGGGTCCTTTAAGGGGGGATTAGGCCATGAGAGCTCTGTCCTCATGAATGAATGAATGCCATTGTCATGGGAGTGGGTTCCTTATAAAAGGAGAAGTTCATCTCTATTTGGCACATCTTCCTCTTTCTCTCTCTCTCTTTCCCTCCCTCACTGACTCTCTCTCTTTGCCCTTTCACCATGGATAATGCAGCAAGAAGGCCCTTACCAGATGCCAGCCCCTCAATGTTGGACTTTTCAGCCCCTAGAACTGAAAGCCAATAAATATCTATTCATTATAAATCACCCAATCTGTGGTATTTCTTTTGTGGCTGCATGAACCAGACTAAATCAGTCACCTAATCAGTCAATAAGCATTTGGTAGAACCTACTGGGCTCAATGTTAGTTACAGATTTGCCAGCGCGGTAGAGCTATTCCTACAGTCTTACAACTCAAGGGATCTTATTCCTCTACAGAATCCAAATTCGAGTTGCATGCTGACTCAAGTCAGCATCAGGTAGATGGCCAGCTGGGCTGACAAGTCATCTGACGAGCTCTTATCCAATCAACACATTGCCTCCTTGCTTGCCTTGCCATCTCTGAGACAACAGGGGCAGACCTGGAACTGGCTGCCAAGTGCCCCCACTGCCAGCCCCTACCCTTTTGTGACATTTTCCTCATTTCCGCCTTTGAATGACTCCCTGAATGCTTCTACCCACAGTTCTATCCACTGCTGTCCCTAGTGTTGACACTCAAACTGATCAAGACCACCCTTGAGATTTCATTTTTACTAGATTTTACATCTGCTGTGACACTGGGGTACAGACATATCACCCTCAGAAGCCCTGTGAATAGTTGCTACAAAGTGGGCTGGCTGAGATGAAAGGAAAAAGGGAGTTAGCATTTACCGAAACTGATCAGGCTGAAGTGGAAATCCCCAAAGAGACAGATGCAAAACACTTTACTGTTACTAGAAGGGATGAAGAGATCTGTGGAACCAAAGTGGGGGTAGGGAGCAGGAATATGGTGCAAAGTTGGCTATATGGTGAGAGGAAAATTAGCTGAAGGCTACATCTCTTTAGAGGAAAAATTAAATTTTTCAAAATGCAGAATAGTAAAGGACATAATCTAATAGTGCCCAGATTAAATAAATGTTAGCATTATGCCTTTTTCCTCTCTTTTGTTTTAAGAAATAAGATGTTACAGATCTCACTGAAGCTCCCTTGTAATCCTTCTGATCTCATTCCCCCCACTACCCCCTGACAAGTGCAGATCCTTTTCAAATAAAATGAGAGCTACTGAGTCATCACATTGGGATTATTTTTCATAGACTTTCATTGGTTTTTGCTTCACATCAAATATTTAAAAGCTTTGTTAAACAACTACCAATTGGTTTTTTTTTTAAAGTGTTTAAAATAAGGCAAATTCTATTTCTTAAATACCGCACTGTGCTCAAATGAACCAAACCTGGTTTATGTAACACTTCTTAGAAAAGGTGACTCATTTTACAGCCGAAAAGAAATGGAGCTTTAGTGTGTCTTCTCCTAAATATCACCCATTGTGCCCCAGAAAAGAATCTGCTCGTCTGGGACCCATTTCTGAAATTTACCACCTTCAACACACACTTCACCTGTGGCCTGTGTCACTTCTGTAGCTAACCAGGATCTTGTCCCACAAACATTTCTCAGTGTATATAATACAAGTCAGCAGGGGTTGGTCTAAGCACTTTGTGTATATTAACTCATTGAATCTTCACAACAATCTAGTGAGGTGGATACAGTTATTATACTCATTTTACAGATGAGAAAAGTCATCTGCAGAACTTACTGGTCATTGTATTTTTGTGAAGGAATCCTGTGGCTGCCAAGAGTTCCTGTGTGCAGAGTAAACTGTAGCCCTTCCTAATTCATGTTATTGCACTGTGTTAGTTACTAGGTCTTTAATAGCCTAAGGCTTTAAATCACCCAGGCATTGTGTTAATGCTTAGCTGTATTGTAGCTACTTTGAAGAAAGTACATAGTACTTTCTTCAAATACAGAGTTTTCATTTCTTCATAGAGAACACACTAGAAAATGAATGTGTCATGAGGTCTAGATCGCCCATTTTTCACAAAGGGTTATGTCAGCCACCCATCTTTTTGAGCCGAAGGAGGGGTTGGGGCTCTAGCGAGGGTATTTACCCACTGGCACTCAACAGCAGCAGGACACAAGTCATCCAAATGCAGGGGGAGAGGAAGGATGGTGTCCCTTCAGCCATGGCACCTCTCTGTTTTCTCCCTTTCATTCTAACTCTGGCCATCCTTCCCTTCCCAACTGGCCTGGCCAACCCATAATCATTCTTCAAGGCTCAAATCAACCCCACATCTCCAGGGAAGCCTTCTTGGACAACTGTGGCCCACATTGGTTCTTCATCACATTGGCCCTAATGCTGTGCAATTATTTCCTTTCCGTCTTTCGTTCTATTTTTTTTTTTTTAGGTGGGGCTGTACTCTGTCACTCAGGCTGGAGTGCAGTGGTACAAACATAGCTCACTGCAGCCTTGACCTCCCAGGCTTAAGCAATCCTCCTTCCTCAGCCTCCCAAGTAGCTGGGACTACATGTGTGACACCATACCAAGCTAATTATTTATTTATTTATTTATTTATTTATTTATTTATTGTAAAGACCCCACAGTCTTCCTATGTTACCCCAGCTGGTCTCAAACTCCTGGACTCAAGTGATCCTCCCACCTCAGCCTCCCAAAGTGTTGAGATTATAGGCATGAGCCACTGTACCTGGCCCTTCTTTCTTTTTTTTCTCCCTTTCTTCCCTTCCTTCCTTTTTTTCCTTCTTTCCTTCTTTTTTTCTCTCTCTTCCTATCTTTCCTTCTTTCTTTTTTTTTCCTTTCTTTCAATGATTGGCCAATGAACACTTAAAGGTCCAGGATAATATCTTATACTTATGTATACCTAATGGCAACCACTACAAAACTCACTGGGGTGCTGGTTATTTCCTGTTTTAAGGCTATGGAGGGGAGCATGTGGAAGGGACTGGATGCAGAAAAAGAGGTTATCATCATGGTGCCCTACCCAACCCGCCCAAAGGAGGAAGATGGTGTTGCTTTGGAATTGTATGGCTACTTAGCATTCTTCCAGCCATGGGAGGGACAATACTCCTTCCTTCCACATGTCCATCCCTTATGGACATGTAAGGGATCTTCAGATGCCTTCTTGTGCTGGTTTACAGGCAGCTCACGAGGACCTGTCATTAGATGCTACCTTATAATAGGAATTAAACACAAGACAAAGGTAGCAGAGTGAGGGGGTTAATAACATGGACTCTGGAGCCAGGTTTACTAAGATCAAATCCCAGCTCTACCACTTACTAGCTGGGTGACCTTGAGCAAGCTGCATAACCTCTCTGTCTCTGTTTCTTAATCTGGAAGCCCATGGTAACTATGATCACACCTATCCCGTAAAGTTGTTGTGAACTTTGAATGTGTTGGTATTCACAAAGCACTTAGAACTGTACCTCATATAAAGTGGGACTTTACAAGTGTTTGCTATTATTATTCATGTCCCCCTTCTTCTAGAGTTTTATTTTTTACTAAAATAGAGCTTTCATTCAGACTGCTTATCTTATAGCTTTACACGCCTAGGCCTCCTAGTGTACATGAATTATTTTTGCAAAAGCCATTGGCAGAAAAGTCTTTCAGCCTGGTATAGTGGAAGATCCGGCAGACCTGAGTTCAAATGCCAGTGTTATTCCCCAGCACTGCTGGGTCTCAATCTCAATAGTCTCAATTCCTTTATCTATTAAATGAGGTGAATAATACTTTCTTCGTATTGTTGTTGAAACAATTAGAAATAATGCTGGATATAATCACTTGTGGACACACAGTAGGCACTCAATTAATATAGCAACTTTCATCGTCCCTGTCATCATCATAAATTGAGTTTCTCTCAGGTCTCATAAAGTACTTAGCATACAGCTAGAACTTATTTATAAAAGATAATTATTATTACTTACAAGCTTAAGGTTTGTAAGGTCTTCTACAAAAGAATTCACAGCTTTCTCATACAAGCTGACATGAAGTTTGTAAACATATTATCATGCAATTCTAATGCTTCCTACCGATTAACAATAATATGCTGGAGAAATCTGAAATCAATGTTTGCATTGTTTATATTTTAAACAAATCCCCAGGCTTCACTATAATCTACACACTGAAACATGCATTTAAAACTATTTTCACGGGGCCAGGCACAGTGGCTCATGCCTGTAATCCCAGCACTTTGGGAGGCCGAGGCGGGGGGATCACCTGAGGTCAGGAGTTCAAGACCGACCTGGCCAACATGACCAAACCCCATCTCTACTAAATATACAAAGCCAGGCATGGTGGTGGGCACCTGTAATCCCAGCTACTAGGTAAGCCAAGGCAGGAGAATTGCTTGAACCCAGGAGGTGGAGGTTGCAGTGAACTGAGATCGCGCCACTGCACTCCAGCATGGGCGACAAAGCAAGACTCCATTTCAGTAAAAAATAAAACTCTTTTCAACAAAGAAAGGCTTGGCTTGAGTATTGTACTAAAAATGGTTACTCTATTACAGGCAGTCAAAGGCATCACTATTTTAGATGAGAAACCAAGCTCCAAAAGAATACAGCAAGAGCTTGCTCAAGATGTACATTGCCTAAAGAAAACATTGTGATGAAAAAGCAATTACTCAAACTCTTTTTGAAGTTACAAGGGATTTGTTCCTTTGAAATCATTTTCAGAGTTTTAAAAAGTTCTTAGAAAAAAAATAATATATTTAGCCTTATTCAGAAGACTCTTAATAGAATCATTGCATGTTACAGCTGTAAGAAAGCATCCTAAAGATAATTTTAGGATAGTTGCCCCATGTCACAGATTAGGAACTCAGGCCCAGAGAGATGATAAAAGTAGCATAGAATCAGTCCTTCATCACCTCTTTCACTGCCCCTCCCTTCTCTGGACCTGAGTTCTCACATTGGCCCTAAACTCAAAAGCTACTGTATTTCTTCCCTGACTTAAAATTTAAATAAATGTGTCAATTGATGTACATCCATCAAAAGAAAAGAACTTACACCTCTGTAAAGGAGATGTGAGAGATTATCAAGGTGTGAGATTAGCGAGAAAAACATGAAAGAGCAGGAAGGTTGAGAAACTTTTTAACGTAATTTTGTTTTATCTGTGTCTTAGACTACTTCATCCATTTAAAAAATTTTTCATTTAAAAACTATTAAGTCAAAAACATATTTTTTGATGAAAACTAAGAAGCTTTGACTACTCAAACATATGAACTCATCGAAAAAGCACACACTGAGTATTCAAGTCAGGTGGATTATAAGAAGAGCACCGAGAGCCATGAATTGTATTAGTCAACCTGGTATCTATGGTCATAATGTATGTTTACGGAAAGCCCCTTCATTCACAGTGACTAAAATAGAGTAAAGCCTTCACAGATGATGGGGTACAAATTCTGCTCTCTGTTCTGGCCCTCTTGATGCTTTGAGCACTTGGCCTCCCAGAGGAAACCAGCCAGGACCAGTATGGACAGCTCAAAAATGGCTTCCAACAGGTGATTCCACAGTCTCTTTTCAGTTCCACTTTTCTGAACTTTGTAAAGGGCTATCAGATACCAGGATTAGACATACAATGCAGAGGCAAAGCCATTTTTTTTTCTCCATTGTCCTGATATGACTTTCTTCCCTGGACCTTTCATTCTGTATATGGAAGCCACCCATCTGGACTATGTGAAAATTGTTTGGGGAGGGGTGTTGCCAAGGCTTAAGTTCTTTCATAGGGTGGAGTGAGTAACTTGCTAAAATTCTTACCATATTCTTGCTCTTGCAGAGCTTCCTAAGTCTTCTGGGAATAGAGAGAGAAAGTGGAGGTCACCCTGCCAGCCAGCCCAGCTCCCTTTGTGTATTATACTCATTACTATTTTCTAAGTACCTAAGTGGGAGTTATTTTGACATCTTCATTCCTTTTTTTTTCCTATTACTCAAATTATTTGTTATTTCAGTGATCATTAGCACTCCTACTAGAGAACACAGGAAAGGAAATGAAACTCGCCTATAATGATATAATACCAAGAAAAAAATTTGTCTGAGTCCATACTGTGAGAGTCTTAGAATAAAGTGACTTTAGAGATTATCACTTTGTAGTGGTTACAATGACTTAAGATGTGACTTTGACTGCAAGAAAGCAAAAACCTGACTCTGTTTAAGAGCTAGAGCAATGGTGGTCAAGGGCCCAGGATCTTGCTGTCTCAAGGCTCTGCCATCCTCAGAGAGTTGACTTTTCATCCCCTCATGTGTTTACACAAGATAAAGTTGTCATCTCAATTCCAAGCATCTTTCCGCCATGATTGCTTTCAAGGCAGGAAGGTGAAGGCAGGGAACAGGCTCTCTTCCCATGTCTCTACCACTTTATTTAGGAAAATAACTGTTCCCAGAAGCCCCCCAGCAAACAGCCCCTTGGGTCACATGAGCCGCCTGACTGCAAGAGAGGCTGAGAGAAATAGTCATATGTCATTTACCAGCCTCTATTCTATACTGAGAAGTAGACAGGAAAAGAGTGGTTGAAATGACTATAGAGTTAATCAAAAGTATCTGCCACAGTGGAAAACTGTCTTATTTGACAACAAAGAAAATTACGGCCAAGAGAATTTTTAAAACTCACATTTCACATTTGTTGGGCACTGACTGTTTGCTGGACCCAAAAATTACTTGGTTACAAAACCAAAGCTAAAAGCAGGGTGAGCCTGACCCCCATCCCTATGCATGTGTGTTAGGCCACACTGTGATCTGTCCAGGAATAGAAGAGAGAAGGATGCACACTGATTTTTTGCATTAGACAGATTAAATGACTTTAAAAAGGAGATGGAGAATTGTTTGATTCTTCTTGAGTAATAGAGACATAAACCACCTTCTATTAGATATAGCATTGAGTTAAAAGATGCACCAGGAAGGAAATTTTGAAACTTCTGGCTACAGTAAGATTTGGGAGAATAATTTATTCCATAGCAGGTATCCACAAGGAACCAAGATTCTATCATCGAAATGAAGAAAAGATAAAAACATAAAAGCACTCCACTGTTTTGGAACCTTTTTATCATCCCTAATTTCATAATGAAGAACTGAAACTAAACAAGGTTCAATGACTCACATTAAGTCTCAAGGAGACTTGATGACATGGCGCAGGTCAGTGATTAATGAAATTTTCATGTGATCTCAGGCGGTAGAGCTTAAGCCATACATTTAAGCAGAGTATATGTTATATGTTTCTGAAGCATGTCAGCTCTGCCTAATTCCCTAGACAACTCAGGCAAAGGCCAAGATGCTAGCATGAATTACCCTTGGATTTCATCCTGAAGTTGAGACTATGACCTAGGTAACTGTAGCTATGGTCTATTCATTATTGTCCTACAAATAACTTTATATGGAAACTTCTAACAACCATGATAAATTGTTTAATTTGTAGCTTACATGTGGAAATGAGAGTTTCAAAATTATACTCTACTATGAATATTAACAACCACAAGTTACCAACACATCTCTGGCCTGAGCAAATGGTCACAATAAGCCTGTACGTTGAGGGCATTGATGCAGGTCCTCCCTTAGATACCCAAGGGAGGAGTGGTGTTGGTGCCACCAGACTGGGGCAGAGCGAATGAGTGGGTCTGCCCAGATTCCATACAGCTCCTAATTGCCTTGTATGACTACAAGGAACCTTATTTCCTATAGCATTGAGAAGTGGCCTTCTACTACAGAAGCTTGAGCAGGGTCTAGAAGGATGGGAAGTTTCATTCTCTTCACCCCATTCCCTAAGACATTGTTCTGATCTAACAAAGCCCAGTCCTTTGGAGACACACAGAGCCCTTTTGTTCTGTGCAGGGGAATCCACATTCAATTCAGCAGGGAGACCCAGTTTTACTAATTACATCACTATGCAACACTGTGCTGTGAAGAAGCCCCGGCCAAATATAAATGTTTAGCTATGTTCTTGCCCTATTGCATGCAAATGTTTTTTATTTCTGAATTCAGATTATCTATGTGACTATTCTAGAGAGATACAGAATGCTAGAGACACAAGGGGCTCTAGAAATGATCTACTTAGACCCCATCATTTGACAGAACAAAAAAGACACTCTAACAGTGTTAAGAAAGCAGCCAAGCCAGAACCGTAACCCAGAGCTCCTAATTTATTTGAATTTCTTTTGTAATGCAGAGATAAAGTGCTGCCTTCTGCGTGAATAGATCCATGACCACCTAAAGTGGAAGGCATGTCCCTTCCTGGAATGTACCTTTCTGTGAAGACACAGTTTTACAAAAACCAACTGGCAAAACTAAAATCATGCACTTCAGGTACATTTTGGTCTTTTGTGGGCTTACTAGGAAGCCTATTACTTACTATTTCTACAGAAAAAAAAAAATGTACTTAGGGTTCCAAACAACCAACTTGCACATGCAATTTCAGAATAAAGGCATTTCATAAATAGCCTGAGACTATGACCCCATAGCATAGTTCTTGGAAATTATTGCATTGTTTCCATGGTCACAGATACCCGGTGACTATGAGATGGCTGCCATGGTTGGTAGGAAATTCCCAGCGTCTCCGTTGGGGTCTCTCCTGACTAGGCCCTTCCTTCCTGTTATCAGAATGGCTGCACTCCCAGCAGTTGAAACAGCAAGTCCTTGCTGAAGGTGATCTGTAGCACATCTGCATGTCTACTGCAGAGATTCACTGAGTAGATGCTGCCGATGTAGTGGACACAGACGTGTGCCACCAGATTCTCTGTCAAGGAGGGGCTGCTGCCCAGCTGCAAGGAGTGTGGCCAACAGATGGCCTCCAGCTGTCAGCTCCTTCAGTGTCAGTCTCATCTAGAAAGAGCCACTTTGCCCAAGATTGTGCCTTCCTGGCATGGGCTGCATCTAGTCACAGAGTGAGGCAGTGGGATAAAGGCCCAGACAGTTTCATTCAACATGGGAAACACAGACAGACAGTACTCTCTCCAGAGCTCCCCAGCAGGTTGGCTAAGGTTTCGACGGTCCTGCATTGTAATTCAGCTTTTTATTCTGCCCAATCCTGTTATCTCCCCCTTCTTTTGACAGGTTTTGGTTTGTTTGTAATGGATTGCTTTTAAGAATAGTTTCTGATACACAGAAAAACTGAAAGGATAGCTCAGAGTTTCCATTTACCCTCATCCAGTTTTCCCTATTAATAACACCTCACATTAGTATAATATGTTTGTAACAATTAATGAAGCAATACTGACACATCACTATTAACTAGAGTTGGTAGTTATTTAGATCTCCTTAGGGTTTACTAAATGTCCTTTGATGGTTCCAGGATCACATCCAGGACATCACATTACATTTTATTCTATGTGTCTGTAAGCTTCTCCCCTTTTGCAGGTTTCAATCCAAATAAATACCTTGGATTCCAAATTCCATCTATGAATCTGCTTCCAGAGAACCCAACCCATGTCAGCTGATTAGCTACCCAATAGCCATTCTCCCTTCTTGCTAACAGTATCCCAATTTCCGATGGGCAGCAATGAGCCCAGCCCCAGGACGTGAATCACGATGGGTCTAAAGCAATAAAGAGGTCCATTGCAATATTGTTTGCTAGTGACTGACCCAGGTTGAACATCCAGTCCTGACAGATACCAGGGGACACTGTCAGGGTCTTTCTAAGAAGATTTTCCTCCTTGATTTTTTTAAGAAAATTATCATAAGGGTTCAAGGAGAAAGTTGGTTTGTTTCACCTCTTTCTCCATCTGTTTTAGTCACTGCCATGTCATGCCTGAAATTAACATCAGGCATTAAAGCAAAGCAGGAGGGGTAAAGCCTCCTGGATCTTTCATGACATCATCGAGCTACAGAACCAACACTGTAACTGGAATTCTAAGTAAACAATAAATGCCCTTGTGTTTAAGACACTGACAGGTGAATTTTCTATTACTTGCAGCTGCAAGCATTTCCAATATGCACTCATAGGCTAGCACAAGAAAAGGGTATACTGTAGGGATTCATGTGGCTAAAAGGAAGTTAGAATCTCATAAAATTTTAAGAATAGTGTCAGACCTCATAGATAGTAGTTCTGAACAGTAGTTCTAAATCCAGGGCAGCTATAAAGGCCCTCATTAACAGTTTTAAATATCCTGTGCTCAACTCTTTCTAGTCTCTTATCTGCCTCATAGCCTCTGCTTCCTCATAAATGTGACTCCCTTAAGATATCTCAAGTCTCTCTTAATCTAACAAGCATTTAGCTCTAGCTCCCACTAGAAATTCTCGATATATCCCTGTTGAAATCCCTCAGAAGAAGACTATAATTGACCCAGCTCATCTTTTTCTGCCAGGCCATACCACAGGACACTGGTCAGCCTATAACTTGTCTGTTTTTGACACAAGTATCCTGTCTTAGTCCAATCAGCTATGCTTGGAGGAATAAGGTCACATGGATAAAACCTGGCCATACAGAGCTGCCTCTTCAACAAGACTATATATGTGAGAGAGCTTGGCCTGGCATAGGGACACTCAGAGTCTAGCACAACACAGGAGCAGAAGCGTGGAGCTATTAATGCCTCGCACTTTTATCCTCATTTCTACCCCCTCCCTCACCAGATTAATATTTTTTGTCCATTTTGATTTTTATTACTGGCAGCATTTATGTCTCACACAAATAAAAGACGTCTCCAAATGCATTTTTGGTTACTACTAGCAGGAAAGAAGAAGAGAAAGACAGGGGGTGGAGACAGAGAGAGAGAGAGAGAGAGAGGAGGAAGAAGAAGGAGGAGGAGGAGAAGGAGAAAAAGGAAGAAGAAGAAGGGAAAGAGAAAGAAAATGAAAGAAAGAAGGAGGAAGGAAGAAGGAGAAAGAAAGGAAAGAAAGAACAGGGAAGCAAGAAAAACAGAGCGAGAGAGTATTTTATTTGACAGGCACAAACAGGTGTTGATGGCAGAGACTTGGCACTTTAGCCAGAGAGGAAGACAGAAAGCAAAGCCATGGAGAACTGAGGCCCAAGCCAGCTCCCAACTCAGCCCAGAACCAATGGGAAACAGGGAAGGTTTCATGGAAGATGGAGGTTTTAATGAATGACATAAACTAGACTAATCCCACAGGCTCCTGCAGTACAATCCTACTCCATGGAAAGCATTTCACGGACTCAGCCATACCCTGGGTCATGCCATTCTTCCCACAGGAGTGCCATCTCCCTTCCCCTGACATCAGAGCTATGATACATTTTTACTGCATATATCAACAAAGAGGCTTAAGTCAATTCCATTTCTAAAACAGCAGAAGTACCCAATTTATCCCTGGGAATAAGACAAGCAATGAGAAAACCCAGCGCAACATAGCTAAAAGCATAGTGCCACTATGAAAATGGGATTTTACTCCATGACTACCAGAAGTTTCTTGCAAGCATTTGCTTCGCAGAAACCTTGGCTTTTATTCCTCTCTTGATTTTTTAAGCTGGTCTTTGAACACTACTCAGTAGGTAGTTGGCCCTTTTGATGTTTGGCACTTGCATAAAAAGGATGAGCTATTTAATTTTCTGCAAAGGCAACCAAGCCTGTTCTGTATGTAAAGAGGCAAGCAGTTCAGGCATATGAGACCATGTGAGAGTGAACACTTTTCTTCTTTGAAGGTTCAAAGTTAACATGTCAATTGAATTCCAAGGAATTGTGCACTGGACCCTAAAATGTGGAAACTAAGTTAGGCAACTTGAAGTGCAGGGTTAAAGAAATTATTAGGAAAATTGAGAGAACCGAAGGACTGCTCATGGTGGAAAACTTTTTTTTTCTTCTTTGTTTCCAATTATCCAACTTGGCTATCTTCTTACCAAATAGAATGTTGGCAATCTAGCAGAAAATCCAGAAGAAACTTAAATTGGCTACGGCCACAAAAGCAAGACAAATTAGAAGTCTGCTTTGATTATGCAGAAGGGTTAGAATACAGGCTGGTGAGAAAGGTCATTTAGCCTGAGTGGTCCAGATTGATCACTTGTGTGGAGCTGAGTTAATGTGTGCTGATAGGTGTTTTCAAATTATGTATAGACAAGGTCTGAAAGGAAGTGAACAACACTCAACAAATTTGCTGAATGTCTGTATGTGCTAGGCTGTGTGCTAAAGATTATAAATACAGAAATGAAAAAAAGACAGACATCTTCCAAACCTACTCTATAAAATGAACCTAAGAAGGATAAACTAAAAATAAATTAAATATTCAAAAGATTATGAGTTTTGACGATGATGAAGCATTTTGAGTTTCATGGATGTTCAACCCCCACCTCCCACCCCATGAACCAGCCTACTCGAATCCAAGCCAATGACCTTAGATGGAATTGAAGACCATCTACAATTTGATCTCAAAAAGTACTTTTCCACCCTATCCCCAACCAAACATATCCATTTCCGCACCATGCAATCTAGGGTCAACTCAATTGTTTTCTAATGTACTGTCACTCTGTGGATTCAGTCAAGTCATTCTCTCCACGTGAAATAACCTCCCCTCCTTCATTTCTCAGAACCCCCCATTCTTCCTACCATATTTGACTGTTGAAGCCCACTTTTTAAAGCCTAATTAATTGCAAAAGCCTCTATGAAGAACATCAGTGATTACCACACACTCTCTGGGCTCCTATCACATTTTGTTTCTAGCTCCTGCTGGGAGCACATTATTTTACCTTGTCTCTGTAGTCATCTACATATCTCCATCTCCTATTAGTTTGTTATTCTGAAGAGAGTCGTGATCTTATTCATTTCCTTGGTCATGCTAGATTTGCACAGAGGAGATATTCAACACAGTCATTACTGTGTTGAGTTGAAGAAGGACAAAGCGAGATTCATGACTGTGTTCTCCTTATGTCAGCAGAGCCAACGGCCAAGCCTAAATAGCCTACAAAAATTAGTCTGTGAGGTTTCTTTGTATCTTTTGTTATTTTCTATATCAACACATTGCTTTGACCATGGGTTTCCCCTCCATGCTTCTGTACTTCTTGATATTTTCTCTTTTTAAAATTTATTTTTGTTCTGAGGCACTCTTCCTTTGTGCATCTATCTGTACTAGGAAGTTGGACCACTTCAGGAAAGCATGGACCAGTATATGGCTGACAGAACTTTCTTATCATCAGAACATGCCCATGTCCAGACTTTTCAAGGAAATGTACATTTTGCAGGAATGTTCACCATACTTTCAGCTAGGGGTTTCTCTTTTTCTCAACTTTTATTTTAGATCCAGGAGGTACATGTGCATGTCTGTGACACAGGTATATTGTGTGATGCTGAAGTTTGGGATGCAAATGATCCCATCATCCAGGTAGTGAGCACAGTACCCAACAGGTAGTATTTCAACCCTTGCCCTCTTCACTCCCTCCCTACTCCCTTGTAGTCCCCATTGTCTATTGTTCCCATCTTTGTGGTCATGAGTTCCCAGTGTTTAGCTCCCACTTACAAGTGAGAACATGCAGTATTGGTTTTCTTTTTCTGCATTGGTTCATTTAGGATGATGGCCCATCAGCCAGAGGTTTCTTTAATCCAAAGCATGCCAGTAAGTACAAACCCCGAATAAGGAGCTTCCTATTTGCAACCAAAATTACTTAGGTCCCTGGACTAATTTCAGGTAGTTCTTCCAAAGACTAAAAGAGGAAAATAAGGTCTTGTGAATCGGAGTCTTGCTCTATTGGCCAGGCTAAAGTGCAGGGCCACAATCTCGGCTCACTGCAATTTTGGCTCACTGCAACCTCTGCCTCCCAGGTTCAAGTGATTCTCCTGCCTCAACCTCCAGAGTAACTGGGACTACAGGCATGTGCCACCATGCCAGGCTAATTTTTGAATTTTAGTAGAGACATGGTCCTTAACTTCTGACCTCAAGTAATCTGCCTGTCTTGGCCTCCCAAAGTGCTGGGATTACAGGCATGAGCCACCTTGCATAGCCAAGAGTGGATTATCTATGGCAACAATTAGAGAAATTCAGAATAGGGAGGTCAAAGCCAACAAAGAAGGTATTCTTTACATGAACCAAGTTGCTTTTGACTTCATGGACTTCTGAGGTTTCAAGGAAAGGATCGGTATCATTACTAATGACAGCCCAGAGTCATTCATTCAGTCATTCAATAGACATTTATTGAATGCCTAACACATAGCAGGATTGTTCAAAGGACAAGGCAAAGCAGACCTGGTCTCTGTCCTCAGTCCAGTGAGGTGACCAGATCTTAAACTACACAATCAATTGTGAAAACTCTTATTGTGGAAAAACATATGGTGCTGTGAGAATGAACGATGGGGGTATGCAACCTACGCTGGAAGCCAAGGAAGACCTCTCTGTGGAAATGACATTGAAGTTGGGCCCAGAAGAACAAGAGGATGTTTCCCATGTTAGAAAGTAAAGAGAATTGGCCAAGCACGGTGGCTCACACCTGTAATCCCAGCACTTTGGGAGGCCGAGGTGGGCAGATCATGAGGTCAGGAGATCGAGACCATCCTGGCTAACATGG
Organism: Cebus imitator; assembly: GCF_001604975.1. Classification (NCBI taxonomy): domain Eukaryota; kingdom Metazoa; phylum Chordata; class Mammalia; order Primates; family Cebidae; genus Cebus; species Cebus imitator. Next base: position 381,167 of record NW_016107849.1, on the reverse strand, counting down.
TGAAACCCCGTTTCTACTAAAAATACACAAAATTAGCCGGGTGTAGTGGTGGGCGCCTATTATCCCAGGAACTTGGGAGGCTGAGGCAGGAGAATCACTTGAACCTGGGAGGCAGAGGTTGCAGTGAGCCAAGAAAGAGCCCCTGCACTCCAGCCTTGGCGACAGAGCAAGACTCTGTCTCCTAACAAAAAGAAAAAAAGAAAAGAAAAGAAAAAGAAAGAAAGTAAAGAGAATTTGTTTCAGGCAGAGATAATGTGAACATGAACAAGAACACAACCAGGCCTGGAAGTCATAACAGGAAGAAAGATAGGAGACAAGAAAATTAGGGTGTGAATTTATATATAGGAACCCAACTCTGACTGTCCCACGAGGCCTCCTTATCATGTGTTCTCATAGCACCCGGTTTCTGTCTTCCAGAGTTCATAATTGTGTGTGTGTGTGTTTGTGTTTGTGTGTCTGTGTGTGTGTGTGTGTGTGTGTGTGTTTGCCCAAAGAGACTATCTCTACCATCTAACTGTAACACCTCATGAGGGTGGGAACATTTTCCATTCCATTCACTATTGCAAACCCAGTGCCTACCACAGAACCTGGAATGTCGTATGCACTGTTCCAGGACAAGGCAAGGTTGTTCCATCAATAAATATTTGTGGAATTAAGAAATGACAATATGACATTCCCTCCATACTGTTTTATCCTATATTGCTACAGGAAAGAGAAAACAACACTACAAAGAGTTGGGTTTAATTCTGCTTCCAGCCTTAACTTTCTATTGATCTTGGATATTTCATTTACCCTCTTTAGGACCCACATTCCTCCATGACCAAAATTAAAATGTTGAATGTGATTATCTCTGAACTGTTTACCAGCTCAAAATTCAAATGTATTCTATTCCTTCGGGTTATACTTTTTGTTTCTTTTCTTGCGTTTATATTTCCCGCTGGGTCTTGTGTTTATTCTGCATCATTTATTATTTGCCTCCTCACAGAAAAACCCCAGTACTCCAGGTGCTGCTACATAAAGTTAGAATTTGTAAGTTTATCAAGCGTCTGTCTGAGGAAGCAAATCCTGAAGAACTGTCCTTTCCTCTGTGCACACCCGTGGGGGTTATCAAAAGACTAGCAACAAAGCTGATTACTTTACCCAGAGGTTCCCAGCCAAGTAGTCCTTTGACTTGCTTTCATACCTATACACTAAGATGAAGCTAGTTAAAAAACTAAATTCAAAAGCACTTCTCATTTATATTTTTGGCTCTTCCCGTGAAACAGATTACTTAAAACTAATTGACCAGCAATGGGTATAATTACCCACTCTACATCTTGCACTGAAACACACACACACACACACACACACACACACACACACACGACGGATTTCCATCAAAGTGTATTTTTTCCTGAAAAATTCTTAGAATTATTCTACTTCGTTGATTTATTAATATGTGCTCTTTAATATTCTTGTCTAAAAATGAATATGGATAAGATAACATTTATTTTGGTATCTGAAAAATATCACAAGTCATAATTTAAAGTATTGCCGGTGGCAAGAGTTAAAAATCGCTTGTATTTTTTACTCTACTGATTATAACAGGAGGAGAAAAGATGTTAAATGCCTAATTGTTTGCACTAATCTAGATCACAATAATATCTCAAATAGATTTACAATATATTAAATAACCAACTGACTCTAACTTTTTGGGGAAATATAAAGTTGTTTTTTTTGTTTGTTTGTTTTTTGTTTTTTGTTTTTTTTTTGCTTAGTTTAATATTACTGGTTTATTACAAAGGATACAATCCAGGAAGAGACAAATGGAAGCGATGCATAGAGCAAGGCAAGGGAGAATGAGCAGAGAGCTTTCCTGCCCTCTCTGGGCACACCACTCTCCCAGCATGTTAATTTGTTGACCAACCTGGAAGCTCTCTGAATCCCATCATTTAGAGGTTTTAATGGAAGTTTCATTACATAGGCATGATTTGTTGTTGTTGTTGTTGCTGTTGTTGTTGTTGTTGTTGTTGAGATGGAGTCTTACTCTGTAACCTAGGCTGGAGTGTGGTGGCGCCACCTTGTTTAACTCAGGATGATCACATTATGAATTCAAGAAGTAATGGCTATTCTGTCTATTTGCCAAAACAAGGCTTGGATACATATTCTGATAACACAGTATGAAAATAGAGTGAAGGAGTGCTCTCAGGTGGAACCTTTATCAATGTTGTCACAAATGATAATGAGTCAAAGCTTAATAACAATGTGCCAAAAAGGTTGTGTTAGCAAAAATAGCAAAAATCCATCCTAGCTGAATTCATCTGTTACTCCACAGTCAGATTTGTGAAACCTTCAGCAATTTTCTTCTTGCCAAGAAAACTGGCTTTACTATCCAATTGTTTTCTCATAGAAAGGGATTTTTTTTAATCAACATTTTTATATATAGGTCATATTTTAAATATTACATATTTCTCTTTGGAATCTTAATTAAAAATATGCCTTGTAAAAAGAGCTTTATTGAGATATTATTCACATGCCACACAACTCACTCACTTAAGGTGTACAATTCTATGGCTTTTAGTAGATTCACAGAATTGTGCATCCGTCATCATGATCAGCTTTAGAACACTCATTACTCCCAAAAAGAAATACCATACCCTGGCCAGCCATGGTGGCTCACATGTGTAATCCCAGCACTTTGGGAGGCCGAGGCAGGCAGATCACCTGAGGTCAGGAGTTCGAGACCAGCCTCACCAACATGGAGAAACCCCATCTCTACTAAAAATACAAAATTAGCATGGTGTGTTGGCACATGCCTGTAATCCCAGTTACTTGGGAGGCTGAGGCAGGAGAATCGCTTGAGCCCAGGAGTCAGAGTTTGCAGTGAGCTAAGATCGTGCCATTGCACTCCAACTGGGCAACGAAAGTGAAACTCCATCGCAAAAAGAAACAAGAAATACCATACCCCATAGCCACCATCTGCATAATCTCCCACCCTTCAAGTTTAGGTAACCACTAATCTGATTTCCATCTCTTAAGATCTGCCTACTCTAGGCATTTCAATAAAATGAAATGCTACAATTTGTGGTCCTTTATGACTGGCTCCTTTCACTTAGCATAATGCTTTCAAGGTTCATTCACATTGCAGCAGATATCAGTACCTTTTTCTTTTTATTGACTAATAACATGCCACTGTACCTTTTATGTATTCCTTAATCAGCTGATGGATTTGCTTTGCTTTTACTTTTTGGATATTATGAATAATGCTGTTATAAATATTTGTATTCGAGTTTTTGTGTAGATGTGAATTTCATTTCTCTTGGGTCTGTCTATACTTAGGAGTGGAATTGCTAGATCATATAGTAACTTTATGTTTCACCATTTGAGAAACTGCCAGACTGTCTACCAAAGAATTTACCAAAGTGTTTACATTCCTACCAGAAGTGTATGAGAATTCTAATTTCTCCACATCTTTGCCAACACTTGTTATTAACTGTCTTTTTATTATAGCCATTCTAGTAGAAGTGTATTATATCTCATGATGGTTTTTATTTGCATTTCCCTAATAACTAATTATGTTGGACATCTTTTTATGCGCTTATTGACTATTTGTAGATTTTGGAGAAGTATCTATTTAGATCCTCTGCCCATTTTAAATTGGGTTGTCTTTTTATTATTAAATGGTAACAGATATGTATTTTTAAAAGGACCCTCAATATGTAAAAACTAAAAATTCAATTAATATATATTGAGTACCCGTTATGTGCAGTTAAGGGCAATACCATGTGTGCAGAAGGCACAATATGTGTGTAGAAGGGAAAATATGCACTAAGAAACTTACAATTACTAAGGTAGATGGAGGTGTGAGATAAACTAGTACAGAAAAATCATATCAGGTTAGAAAATCAAAAGGGCCTTGTAGAAAATTTGGTATTTGTAATGGGTCTTTAAAGTGGGGAGAATTTTGAAAGCGATAGGAGAGGGCATTTCAGGCAGAGAGAACAGCACGAAAGGGGCATGGGGACACTGGTGTTTAAGGTATGATAGGAGGATAGCAGTTTTTTGGGTAGAGGATGGAATAAGCAAAAGTCTAGATGATGAACCTGGGAGAGGTTAGATGGGAACACATTTGGGAGGTGTGTCAGGTTGAAGGGTCTGTGTTCAAATCTTTAAATCAATAGTTCTCAACTAGGCAGAATTTTAGCCCCCAGAGAATATTTCACAACATCTGGGTATATTTTTAATTGTCACAACTGAGGATGCTACTACTAGTGGGTACAGACCAAGAATGGTGCTAAGTACCCTACAATGCACTTCAGCCCCCAATAACAAAGAATTATCTGTTCTCAAATGTCAATAGTGCCAAGGTGGGTCTGACAAAGACCTCAGCTTACCACTTGGAGAGAATTCCCATGCTGCAGCACATAGAGAGGGATCCAGGTCCCTTTTAAAGAAAGTATATTGACATGCTTAGAGAGAAGAGAAGATGGAATCATATAAAATGCTCAATTAATAACAGAGAAAGCAGAAAGGGAAGGGAAGATAAATGGGATGGAAAAAGATATACCATGCTAACTCAAACCAAAATACAGCTGGAGTACCTGTATTAATTTGAGACAAACCAGAATTTAGAACAAGGAAAGTTTTCAGGAATGAAAAAGGACACTATATAATGATAAAGGGGCTAATTCTCCAAGAAGATATAACAATACTTAAATGTATATACCTAACAACACAGCATCAAAATACATGAGGTAAAAACCGATAGCACTGCAAGGAGAAATAGACAAATATTATAATTGGAGACTTTAACACCCTTCTTTCAGTAACTGACAGATCCAACAGGCAGAAAAACCAGTAAGGACATATTGTAGTTGAACTGAATGGTACCATCAATCAGCTGTATCTAATTAACATTTATAGATTACTGCATCCAACAATAGCAGAGTACTCATTCTTCCCAAATTCACATGGAACATTCAATACAGACCACATTCTGGGCCATAAGGTGCACCTAAGCAAATTTAAAAGAATAGAAATCATATGAACTATGTTCTCAGACCACAGTGAAATTAAACTGGAAATCAGTAATAGAAAGATGGCTGAAAATCCCAAAATATTTGGAGATTAAACAACACACTCTAAAAAGACAAATTGAAAAGAATGAACTCGTGTCTTTTGCAGCAACATGGATGCAGTTGGAGGCCATTATCCTAAGAAAATTAACACACAAAAAAAACAGAAAACCAGATGCCACACATTTACTTTTAAGTGGGAGCCAAACATCAGGTATTCATGAACATAAAGATAGCAACAATAGACACTGGGGACTACCAGAGCCAGGAGAGAGGGAGGCAAGGGTTGAAAAACTAAATGTTGGGTAATATGCTCAGTATCTGAGTGACGGGACCATTCAGACTCCAAACCTCAGCATCACACAGTATACCTAAGTAATAAACCTGCATGTATACTACCTGAATCTAAAATAAAAGTTGAAAAAGAAAAAATATATATACTAATAACTAATAAAAAATAAAAAGGCAAATCATACTAAGTATTGGTAAAGATGCTTAAAACTGGACCTCTGATACCCTGCTAATGAGAATGTAAAATAGTACAACCAGCTTGGAAAACAGTTTCATGATGTCTTAAAAAGTTAGACATGCCAGGAGCAGTGGCTCATGACTGTAATCCCAGAACTTTGGGAGGCCAAGGCACGTGAATCACTTGGGGCCAGGAGTTCAAGACCAGCCTGGCCAACATGGAGAAACTGCATCTCTACTAAAAATACAAAAATTAGCCTGGCATGGTGTCATACCCCTGTAATCCCAGCTACTCTGGAGGCTGAGGCACAAGAGTCCCTTGAACCCTGAAGACAGAGGTTGCAGTAAGCCAAAATTGCACCACTGCACTTCAGCATGGGCGACAGAGACTCTGTCTCAAAAAAAGAAAAAAATAAGTTAGACATAAACCTACCATGTCATCTAGCCATTCTACTTCTATGTATTTACCTAGAGAAATAAAAGCATATACCTATATACAGACTTATCCAGGGCCTGGCACAGTGGCTCATGCCTGCAACCCCAGCACTTTGGGAGGCCGAGGCAGGTAGATCACAAGGTCAGGAGTTCAAAACCAGCCTGCCCAAGATAGTGAAACCCTGTCTCTATTAAAAATACAAAAATTAGCCAGGCCTGTAATCCCAGCTACTCATGAGGCTGAGGCAGAGAATTGCTTGAACCCAGGAGGTGGAGGTGGCAGTGAGCCGAGTTTG
>NW_016107849.1:326619-374794 GCF_001604975.1 Cebus imitator | reverse complement strand
AAAAAAAAAAAAAAAAAAAAAGACTTATCCATGAGCATCCATGCAGCTTTATTGTAATAGCCAAAAACTGGAAACAACCAAATGGCCTTCAGTGGGTATATGGACAAACAATTGTGATATGTCCATACAATGGAATACTCCTGAGCAATAACGAGGAATATACTACTAATGAATGTTACAATCTGGGTTAATCTCAAAATAATTCTTGATGGAAAAAAAAAAAGCCAGACAAAACAAAAATGCATGTTGTTTGGTTATAAAAATTTATATAAAATTCTAGGGAATTCAAACTAAATTCTAGGGAATGCAAACAATGACAGAAAGAAAATCAGTGGATGCCTAGAGATTGTTGGGAGGAGGAGGGGATGCCATAGGGTAGGAGGCAGGGATTAGAGAGGGGAACGAGGGAGTGCAGGGTTGTAATGCATATGTCCTTTATCTTGATCGCAGCAGTGTTTTCATGGGTGTATACACATGTATTTATCATTTATCAAATTGTACATCTAAATATATGCACTTTATTGTATGTCATTTATACTTTAAGAGAGCAATTTTAAAATACAATATAATGCAAACATTCAAGAAAATTAAATTTTATATAATGCGAATATTTCTTTTGTACAGGGGCAGATTAAGGCATTTTTCAATCTAAGGTTCTTTTACTGGTTGGTTTCATTGTCTATTACAGACCACCAAAATGTTAAAATTATAGTGAAAAACTAACTCAGCAGCTTACCTCATTTTGTGCTCCATGAATTATCCCTTTGGTAAATGTGTGTTTGGTTATGATGGTAGCCAGGTAAGAGTATGTAGACAGAAAAGATGCCCAAAATAAATGATAAGTCATTTAACATTATCTTCTTATACAAAGACAGCATACTGTATTTCTACAAATAGGTATTTTATATCTGTACTTTTACCAGGCATCTTCTTGCAAATGTCAGCTCCTAGAGACAGAAATCACATTATTTATGAGTGCTTTATAGAGCATCTGGGGCTTAAACATGCTATTTGATGAGAAAGATGTTACAACCAAATCTTAATTTTGCTCTAAAAATCTATTTATTTCTTTTGCAGCTGCTTAAAGCAAGTGTGGGCTTTTACGGCTCTAAGAAAGGCAAATGAGCAAACAACACATTCTTTTTTTTTTTTTTTTGAGACAAAGTCTCGCTGCCTCATCCAGACTGGAATGCAGCAGCGAGATCTCGGCTCACTGCAACCTCCGCCTGCCTGGCTCCTGGTTCAAATTATTCTCCTGCCTCAGCCTCCCAATTAGCTGGGATTACAGGTGCCCACCACCACACCTGGCTAGTTTTTTTGTACTTTTAGTACAGACAGCGTTTCACCATGTTAGCCAGGATTGATCTCCTGACTTCATGATCCATCTGCCTCAGACACCATCTGAATATCATGAGGTCCATTTTGTGTGACTTTGTTTTAGATTCTGGGCATGTAGACCTTTATTTACTTTCATGGTAGCCCTAAGTACTCTCATCTTTGCAGGCTTTCCCTGGCGATCTGTTGATGGACATTTTAGTTACGGGTTTCTCAACCAAAGAGTATTTTAGTCAGGAATTAAGAGCCTCTGCCTGTCACCTCTAGATATCATTAACTTAATCATATTTTAAGCTGATTTCACTACATTGAAAGGAAGAAAGGAAGATTAATACCTTTTATAAAGACTAAGTTAGGTGAATATATTAAACAAAGCAATGCTTCTAAAGGTTTTCATTTTAGCAGGTAATATAAATAGCTTGTCTCCATGAACTGGCTTGTTTCTGTCTTTCATCAGTTGGCTTTCCTTTCTTGGCATCTTTGAAATGATTGCCCATTGAGAGGCCCATTTGGAGGGCTGCAGACTCTGTCGAGGACAGTAAACCCTTTTCACTCTGAACATGGATTTAACACACTGTCTGAACTCCTCATATGGACCTTATCACAGTCTATGGAGCACTGTTTTTATTTTCCATGTACTGAGTCAAAAAATGTAGGATTCTAGGCTTTCTCTACGATGCAACAAGTCAGAATCTTAGGGGGAGGGGCCTCAGGAACCTAGCTTTGTAAAAAGCTTCCCAAGTATTTCTAATACACACTGATGTTTGAGAAATTTCAACTAGAGCCAAAATTTTCAGTCTAGGGGTAGACCCAGTATAACATACAAAATCAATTCATTCCATTATAATAAGCATTTTTTAAAATGAAATACAAAAATAGAATAGACTAGAATATATCAGAATGTACCCAAGTTATAAGGATATGGAACAAGGGAAAGTATGCTTTAGGGTAAATTTTGTGAATATATACATATTATGAAATACATATAATTTGACATAAATAAAATGTGTGTGAGCATATATATCAGTGATTATCAGATTTGTATGACATGAGATTATATATATTATAAATATATATTATGTATAATATATAACATATAAAATTATATATTATATATAATCTCATGATGTCATGTAAATACATATATATGAGAAATCTCATGTATTTTTTCCCCATGAAAATCACTAGCTAGCGGAATTCTTCAGACAGCCCTCCCACTGGGCTGCTTCTCTGGGCTCTGAGTGCCGGTGGGTTTGAAGTCATATTTGTGAGAAGAACTCTGTTGTCAGGCAGATGTCGTGTATCCTAAACTACCAGCCCTAGTGGGCCAAGAGTAAGTTCACGTTTGTGAGGAGCTGAAGAGCTAGACAAAAATCAGAAACTGAACAGGAGACCAGAGATCTCAACAAACTCCCTGAAGATTGGCCCAAGAGTCCCCTCAAGACAGAATTTGGGCTCTCCCTAGCACAAAGGCAGAATGAGCAATTCTGGGTTCATCCCTGTGGCTGAACAGCACCTCCCCCATGTAACCATTTTCTCTCTCTTCTTACATAAGACCTCTTCTCCTGCTCAAAGATTCTGTATGAGTCTAGGGCTTACAGTTGAGACATCTATTCCCTATCTTCTCCACCTGAGAAATGCCCATATTACAAAGCCAAGCTTAATTTCCATCTCTTGGTGAAAGATTTCCAAGCCACAGTAAACGTTCCCTTCTCTGAAGTTCCACATTTTTCAATTCATTATGATGATTTTATTTCTATGAATTTATGCATTCATTCAAAACAAATATTAAGCCCCTACTATACGTCATATACTGTGATGGTAGGAAATTCATCATTCAGGCAAATGATGTATATTATTTGACTATAAATAAGTCCAACAAAAATTGTTAACTAATTGACTAGTAATATGCTTTTTTACTTCCTACCTATGCTTTCTTTTTTTTTTTTTTACTTTTTCTCTCCTTTCCTTATTTTTTAAACTGGGTAATAATAGATACAGTGAAAGAACATGATTCCAGGGGGCTAGGAAGAATCTCAGCTGCAGGGTCACTGTGGGTAGGGAATAAAAAAAAAAGAAAGAACATGGAAGTTCAGAGCCAATTGAGTGACAGGTGGTTGTGCTGATTTTCTCATAGCTTTACAATATAGGGCTGTTCTTGTGTAGATGTGATCATGTTTAATTAAATTAAAAACATTTATCAGGAATGTATCTGAATACATTCCAAGCATATCCATCCTATAGAAGCAAGTCCACTGAATGCATAATAAACTTTTTCATTTGTCTCAATTTGATCAACTTGAGATGTTTAAATGAATACATAATATACTCACATCTCCCGAGGAATATCCTAAACCAAAAGCTAAGAATGACTTGCTCTTTTCTTTGCTAAATAAGCTTTAGGAGTAAAAATATTGCCTTTATGCACTTTTAAAAAAGGAACTAAAAATTTAAAAAATCTTCATATTATCAAAAAATGGGATAAAAATGTATACTATATTTCTATAATTGAGTAGTTTGAAATAGCTATGAAGCTGGATTCACTAACCTTCTTACAATAAAGCTTTTGAAATACACAATATGTATTACAGAAAAATTGAAAACAGATAAATACAAAGAAAAATAATTTGTTTAAATCACCTGTAGTCCTATCACCTAGGGAATAACACCTGGACTATATCAATAGGTCTGACTGAAGACGTCTTTAGGTTTTTTTAAACATTGATTTGAAATCTTTGGATTTGCTAGTCCTAAGAATAGAACTTTGTCATCCAGCCTTTGACATAATGGTAGAATCAGACAGAAGAAAAGCGATGTGGAACAGGCAGTATGTTCCAAGAAAATTCCTATGCACCTTTCTTAATGCAGCTATTAAAATGGAGGAGAAAAACTGTTAACAAAAGGTAGCTTTATCACCAGGACAAGATATCCTGTTATTGCCTTAATAACCAAATTACTCTGTGATATTAGTTTCACTCAAGAATGTCATATGCTTAATAAGAAGTGCCAGGATGGGATGTGCTTGGCATTCTCACGCTCATTGATTGCAGTGCCTCTGAGCATTATAGAATGTTCAATTGAAATGTAATTTTCCAGCTAAGTTACAGTTCTGCAAAGGGTTAGGGAAACTCAAACCCTAAATTTTGTCCTACAGATTTTGAAGTTAATGTTATTATGACTATCTCACATGCCAGGGTAAACCCAATAGTGTTAAGTTACACTCATGAGAATAGAGTGAAACTACAATCACCAACTTACAACTGACTTACAGAAAAGAAAAAATTGAGGCAAACTACTGCTTTAAAGGAAACTTAACTAATGGTAGTATTGGAAAGATGAAAGCAACTTGATCTCTACATATTAATGTCAATATGTCCATGCATATCCCACTATAATGACTATAAAAATGGAAAGATGTCAGGATATGTAAGAACGGTGTTAACATCTAGACAAAATTAACTTTGATCAAAGACCAAAGATATTGTAACTATCCATCTTAACTTCCTTCTGTTAAGTTTCATCATGAGCTTACCTATAATTTATTTCCGAGATCTCCAAGACATTCTGACTAGTACTCCAGAATTTTTTACTTAGCAGTTCAGAGATTGAGATATTTTAAGAATATATAAGCCTATAATAGCATATTTATAGATAATTATATATATAACCTGATTCCCTGATCTTTTGATAATGCTAGGACCCGCTGAATGATAGCCTGAGTGAAAGCAGTAATTCAAAATTTCCTTCCTTTGTGATTTTTTTTTTGTCTAAATCTCACCACGGCTTTTTTATTGTTTGGGCCGTATTGTATAAAGGGCAGAGTAAGCCTGATAAGAGCAAAGGAAAGGCTTAACACAGTTTGGAGAAAGGAGTGTGGATTTCCTCCAAAATCAGCACAGGGACCCGCCCTGGGGGCCTGGAACCATGGGAATTTCCTACTGAAGGATGTACCAGACTATAACATAATTTTCACCATAAGATTAATGGGACATGGACTATAGGACATTCTCTGACTCTGGGTAAAATCAAATACCACAAGTTAGAAGTTGAATTTTTCTTTTTTATGTATACCAGCATATTGTCAAGGGGACCCACAGACTACATACAGAGAGAGAAAAAAAGATTTCTCCTGCATCTCCTATGAACTGTGAAGAATTGAAATTCTATGCTTGAAGACAGCAACCACACAAAGCTTCAGAAGAAGAAAAAACTTTAAAGCCACTTCTGAAAACTGATGAATGTCACATGTTCTGCTCACAGGATATCCTATCCGAAAGGATTTGCTCCTTTCCACTGTCAGCTTGCAGCTGTGACTGTCACATTCTTGGGGTGAAACTATGTTCCACATCCACTTAAGCCTGATCTGCCCATGAAAGTTACCAACCCATAAAAATGCAGCCCCTGGAACATCCTGCCGTCCCATCAGTACCATAAACACTTTGGATACTGCTGTATTTATTAACATGGTAAGTGATTCTATGAGAACAGTGATGCTCAACATGGGCTGATCTGCCCTTCAGAGGACATTGGGCAATGTCTGGAAACATTTTTGATAGTCACAACCAGAAGGTGTTTGGGGCTACTATTGGCATCCAGTGGGTAGAGAACAGAGATGTTGCTAAACATCCTACAAGTCATAGAAGAGCCCCCACAGCAAAGAATTATCTTGCCTGAAATGTCAATAGTGGCAAGGTTGAGATATGCTGAACTGGAGTTTTATTTTTTTTTTACATCTCCTCCATGAAAATGAGCATGTATGTGGATGTGTAGGGATGAAATAAGAGTATATTTATTTACTCCCACATTTCTTCACCCATCAGCAACCTACTCTCTACCTTTATATAAGTGGTCACCATTCTGCTTTCACCTAAAGCCATGGCTTCCTACTGAAAGACACAAAGGGTCACTTTCAGCACAAAACAAATGTTTCTCTCTTCTAGGAGCCAAATGGTAAATGCTAAATTTTCAAGTGACTTCAACTATTTTGATGAATTGAGGTTCTTCTCTAGCCGGTGATGATAAACAACCTAGATAATAGTCTCTGCAGCTGTTGGGAGGGGTGTGTGTGTGTGTGTGTGTGTGTGTGTGTGTGTGTGTGTGTTGTCTAGATTAGCTGTCCTGGCTACATCAATTCATGCACTTGACCAAGCAAAATGTCTCATTCCTAAAATAGGGTAGTCAAATAAACCAGATCAACCTGGAAGGAAACATTAAACCATGGGAAAGAAGATAAGGCTGACCACATAATCATCTTGTCTTCAGAAGAATCAAAGGCTTGCAATGCCAAAGCCACCTGTTGAAGTCCAGGAAAAGAAACATTGGAAGAAGATAAAAATGCCCATGAGGATGCAGTAACAGGGCAAACCAGAAACAGAGGTTGGGAGACAGAAAGGGCCACACTCTCTTCCCAGAACTACCTCAGAACCAACCCCCAAAACATAGGCATTGCCTGCCTTCTTTTAAAAGTGCTAAAGGGTAATACACATCCTCCCTGGGTTGCACATCACAGAGCTTACAGCCCTATTCTGATAAAGGTAGATATCTCTATTTCCTGAGATGTTTGAGTCTAAAAGCAGAGTGGTCTGCATGACCTGATAAGCCCTTATCTGGTATCATCTTTTGACATGGAGCATATTTTTATTCCACATTCATGGGTTACAGAATCTGTGATGTGAAAGAAAAGGCCAAGGCCTTGCCAAAAACCGGAGCCCCTTATCAGAGAGAGGACTTGAATGTATAATGAGGCAGAGTGACCTAAAGAAAAATCCCTTGCTCAGAATGTTTTCCACTATCTATCACAATGCTTGAAAGTCACTATTAGAGATTCATTTTCTTTCTTCTTTACACTCCAGCTACAGAAGGAAGTGTGGGTTTGCACACTTGGGATTCTATGTCCTGCCCCTGTTCCCTTTATCACTTTGTCCCTCACCCTCATCCCCACCCTTATCTTCTCTTTCATTAAGATAGGTGGGCCAGGCACGGTGGCTCACAGCTATAATCCAGCACTTTGGGAGACCAAGACAGGCAGATCACGAGGTCAAGAGATCAAGACCATCCTGGCCAACATGGTGAAACTCCGTCTCTACTAAAAATACAAAAAATTAGCTGGGCATGGTGGTACACGCCTGTAATCTCAGCTACACAGAAGGCTAAGGCAAAAGAATCACTCAAATCCGGGAGGCGAAGGTTGCCGTGAGCCAAAGTTATGCCACTGCACTCCAGCCTGGCAACAGAAGGAGACAGCATTTCAAACAAACAAACAACAACAACAAAAAAAGATAGGCTCGGGTGTCATTTTTAGGGAACTTTCCTTTGACCCTACCCCACCACCCCCTTCTATGCTTCTATTATAACCAGTTCATAACATCATTAATATACCTAAGACATTTCACATCCGTTAAGTTCCAGTGGATCTCAGATGTTTAGTGAGCAAAATATTTACTTGTGGGAGTTGCTAAAAATACAGATTCCCTTGCCCCGTGCAGATTTTGATTTAGCAATTGTGGGGTGGGCCCAGGGGGCAATATTTGTAAATAAAACCTTCCTCAGTGATTCCTTTTTTTTTTAATGATTTGTTACTCTTTATTGAAGTATAATCAATAAATCTTTTAAAATGTATATATTTAAGGCATTCAATGTGGTCTTTTGATATGAGAATACCTGTGTAATGATTCCCACAATCAAGCTACCTTTTTGTGTATGTTGGGAACACTTAAGGTCTACTCCTTTTTGCAAATTTCCAGTACCTAATACATGATTATTAAGTAGATTTACCATTCTGTACATTAGGTCTCCAGAAATTATTATTCTTATAACTGAAAGTTGGTGCCCTTTGACCAACATCTTCCCATTTCCCCCACCCCCTGGCAACAGCTATTTCTCCATCTCTCTCAGTTCAACTATTTTAGATTTCACATGTAAGTGCCATCATGCACTATTTGTCTTTCTGTGATCCCTATGATTCTGGTCTGGTGTTCACCAACCACACTGAAGAACTTGACCTTGTCTACACTCCGAGCCCCTTGATGTTCAAGGCTACAAGCTATCTTTAATGTATCTTCATATCCCTGGCAGTGGTCCAGGACCTGGCACAAGGAAAGTCCATGCTTGATAATAGTTGTTGAAGGAATGAGTCCTGAAACGTCTCCAACTGAAAAGGCCAATTAAGGCCAGGCATGGTGGCTTATGCCTGTAATCCCAGCACTGTAGTGGGCTGAGGTAGGAAGATTGCTCAAGCCCAGCAGTTTGAGACCAATCTGAGCAACACAGTGAGACCCCCCCTTCTCTATTAAATATTTTTTAAAATTAGCGAAGTATGGTGGCATGTGCCTGTGATCCCAGCTACTTGGGAGGCTGAGTAGGAGGACTGCTTGACCCCAGGAGGGCAAGACTGCAGCGAGCCTTGATTGTACCACTACACTCCAGCCTGGGTGACAGAATGAGACCTTGTCTCACCAAAATAAACAAATAAATGAAAAGTTAACTGAGATGTCAAAGTCTCAATGTGGAGTAGTTGAGAGTGTGAGAATAGGAAAGGAAACTAGAAGGCAGGGGTGATGGAAAATCCCTAAAATCAAATTTCCATTTGCTTCACATTTTGTCAAGGAAAACTGCATCAGTCCCTCCTTCACTTTTAACATCGACCCACTGCTGAGCTTCCCTCAGCCCACCATACCCAAGATTACACCAATTAGTTACCTGTGAGCTTTTTGGTTTTGTTTTTGTTTTTTGAGACAGAGTCTCATTCTGTCATCCAGGCTGGAGTGCAATGGCACAACCTTGGCTCACTGCAACCTCTGCCTCCCGGGTTCAAGCGATTCTCCTACCCCACCCTCCTAAGTAGCTGGGACTACAGGCGCCTACCACTGCACCCGGCTAAATTTTGTATTTTTAGTAGAGATGGGGTTTCACCATGTTGACCAGGATGGTCTCAATCTCCAGACCTCATGATCACCCTGCCTCAGCCTCCCAAAGTGCTGAGATTACAGATGTGAGCCACCATACCCGGCCACCTGTGAGCTTTTATATCATCTTTATACTGTAGCCCACACCCTCCTAGTACTGCATTAGGAAGTAGGTGTGCTTTAAGTGCCGCCTTGTACTGTCTCACCATCCATTTATTTTAGCTTTATTGAAGTATAATTGATACACCAAAGTGTGAACATATTAAATGTATACATCTTGATGAGTTTGAACATACGCATATACCCATATTATCATCACAACCAAAGCACTTAATATTTCCACCATCTCCAAAACTTTCCTTGTGTTTATTTATTATTTTATAAGAACACTTGCAATGAGATCTGTCCTACTAACTTATTTTAAAGTGCACAATATAGTATTGTTAGCTACAGTTACTAAGTTGTATAGCGAGTCTCTAGACCTTAATCTTTATCCATTTTTAACAACTGGTAGTGCCCAGCTTGAGATATAATGTTTAAGAGCACAATGTGAGGGAAGGCAAGGAGAGGTTCTCATATCATACTATTTTTGGACAAATATAAAGGAAATTTTGTATTCACATAACTAGTAAAATCTGGAAAGGAATATAGATCCTGGTTTGTAGATAAAAGTCTTGTGTATGCTGTTTGGCACAGATCTTAGCCAGATGAGAATTCAACAAAAGTGTGTGTCTATGTGTCTGTGTGCACGTGTGTGGATGTGCCTCTGTGTGTGTGTGTGCGTGTGTGTGTGTGTGTGTGTGCGTGCGCGCGCGCGCGCGTGTGTGCAGTTAAAAATGAGCTGGCCAAGAATTTTCTGGTTTCCTATTAGAGCAAAAAGAGTTTAATTATTTGTTCCAGCGTTTCCCATCCTGGTTCAGTGGGAATTGAAACTGTTCGCCTAACCCTCAGGGTCAAAGAGTTCTGTGTAATTGGAATGCGATTTTGTTTTCAGGCTGTTTGATGTTAATGGCTTGATTACCAATACAGTGGTGTAGAAAGGAGTTTCATTTTGGGAGGTCTTAGTACCATATGTCAACAAATAACAAGACAAACATCCCTTCATGTCTCCAAAACACACACACACACCCCAAATCCTGATTTACTCCCCTCCCCACAACAAATCTCTTTGTAAACATTCCATCTAAAAAGCTTTACACGTAAATACTTTTTTAAAACCACCGTTTTATGTTTGAATAACCTTAGATTAACAGAAAGTTGCCAAGAGAATACAGAGAGTTTTTGTATATCTGTCATCAATTTCTCCTAATGTTAACATTTACGTAACTTTGGTTCATTTGTTCAAACTAGGGAATGACAAACTGTAGCAGCCTATAGACCAAATCCAGCCCACTGTCTATTTTTGTAGGGCCTGCAAGCAGAGTATTAAATGTTTAACGGTTAAACAATCAAAAGAAGACTAATATTTCATGGCATATGAAACTTACATGAAACTGAAATTTCAGGGCTTATAAATAAAATTTTAGCCAGACACGGTGGCTCAAGCCAGTAATCTCACCACTTTGGGAGGCTAAGGCAGGAGGATCATTTGAGGCCAGGAGTTTGAGACCACCCTGGACAACATAGTGAGACTGTCTTTACAAAAAAAAAATTGTTTTTAATTAGGCAATGAAGTGTGCCTGTAGTCCTACCTACTCTGGAGGCTGAGGCAGGAGGACTGCTGGAGCCCAAGAGTTCCAGGTTGCAGTGAGTTCTGCCACTGCACTCTAGCCTGGGCAACAGAGCAAGACTCTCTCAAAAATAATAATAAATTTAAAAATAAAGTTTTATTAAAATAGAGCCATACCTATTCCTTTATATTTTTGTCTGGTTACTTTAGCGCTACAGTGGCCTATTTGAGTAGTTGCACAGATACTATCTGGACCACAAGCCCCAAAGTCTCTCCTCTGCTCCTTTACAGAAAAAGCTTGCTGACTCGGGGTCTAAACTAAGAAATTAACGTTGTTACAATACTATTACCCAAAGCACGGGCTTTATAGAACCAGTGTTTCCAGTTTCACGATGCAATCCAGGAACCACAAGACATTTAACAAATGTGTGTTTATATGGTGAGCCTCCGTCTATTTATCCACCAGGTGCATGGTAGGTCCTACTTTAGAAAATTTCCCTGACTCACAAATGAATTTCAGCTGGCCACTTGAACGGGTTTGTTTTTGTTGTTTGTTTGAGGTTATTTACGTCTTTTACACAATAGGCAGACAATGGAATACAACATCTGGGCTAGGAACGCTGTGCGAACTTGAAGGAAGAGCTGTATTTATTCAAGTAGTTCATGCGCTGGGCTAAGACAGGGCATCAATTCAGGCCCTTGAGAAAAAGGGGTTCCCAGTGTCCCCCCTCGCACGGTGTGAGGCCTTCTCCTGATCCCACGCAATCCCTGCCCCAGCTCCCTGTCCTTTGTTTCCTGTTCCCCAAGCCGGGCCTGTGAACCACGCGGCTCTGCCTTTCACCCGGCGGCTGCCGCTTTCAGTGAGCTCTATAAGCGCCGGCGGGCGGCGTCCGGTTGCCGGGCAACAGCCTGACAGGCAGCTCACGTTGCCGCCAGGGCCAAGACACATCCGCACCAGCCAGTCTGCACTGCGAGCCTGTGGCCTGATTTCTCCCCCTCCATTGTTGTCGCTAACACAAAAGGCTACAACTCTAGTGTGGTCACCGGCCTGCGTTGAATTACATGCCAGGCCATTCTTCGGGCTGGAGCCTTTGTGGGCTGGGATGCGTCCCCTCCCAGGGCCAGAACGCTGGGCCTCGCCAGCCTTTACGAGTTGTCTCCCACCCTCCGCCACTTCCACCCACCTATCGCCTTTGTTCCTTTCAGTTGGCAGCCAGGGCCTCGCTTGCCTTTTGGCTGGTATGAGATCACTCTGGCGGTGGGCTTGGGCAGTCCTCCCCACCCGCTCCCCTCACTCTCAAATTAAGTACTGCACATAAAATCCCAGGCCTATTCAGTCATCTTTTCTTATCTCTTTCTCAGCCATCCCTCCCACCCCCATCCCTCTCTCTCAAGCTTCTAAGGCTGCCGTTGCTAGGGAACGCAAACCTGACGGCTGAAGGGAGGTTTTCTATGGTGTCTGCAAAACTCCCAAAACTCAGAGGACAGAGGCAGCACAAAGTCCCTGGGATTCCCCAAACGCTGAAGAGAGTTATATGTAACTCACCACCCTCTACCCCATAACCTAGTGTTCAGCATCATGTTTGGATTCCTGGAAATTCAGTGGTGAAGTGGGAAAAGAAATTTCAAATCACACAAAGAAGCAATTGCTCCTAATGTAAACGCTGGAAAGGGGTCTCCTTCCAAAGGAAAAATATCCCAAGTTATGAGTTCATTTTCCTTCAACAGTATAACAGGGACAAAGAGCATTCTTATTTCAGCTATTTGATAGAAATCCTTACTTAATGAGAGAGAAATGTATGAAGATAACAATATGCTAGGTGGTTTTTTAAATACTAATACCAGGCTCTACATGGTGGCTCACACCTGTAATCCCAGCACTTTCGGAGGCCCAGTTAGAAGGATTGCTTGAGCCCAGTAGTTCAAGACCAGCCTGGACTACAAAATGAGACCCCTGTCTCTACAAAAAAATAACAATAAAATTAGCCAGGTGTGGTAGCCTGAGCCTGTAGTCCCAGCCACTATAGAGGCTGAGGCAGGAGGATGGCTTGAGTCCAGGAGTTTGAGGCTACAGTGAGCCTTGATCTCTGCAGTAGGCCATAATCACTGCACTTCAGCCTGGGTGACAGAGGAAGACCCTCTCCAAAAAAAATAAACAAATAAATACTATTACCAATGTGTAATGCCTCCTCAGCTAAGGTCCTCAAGTGTGGGCTCCACTCACAGCGCCATCCGCAGGCCAGGGGTGGGAGCGCATGCTGGCTACAACCAGCATGAGAATCCAGGTCTGACTTGCTCCTGCAGCCTTCTGCCATCTCTTTGCGTTTCTCCGATTATTCCCTCTACCTGCCATATAAATATTCTGTTAAAACCTAGGTATAGGGTGGGGCATGGTGGCTCATGCCTGTAATCCCAGCACTTTGGGAGGCCAAGGTGGGCAGATCACCTGAAGTCAGGAGTTGGAGATCAGCCTGGCCAACATGGTGAAACCCTATCTCTACTAAAAATACAAAAATTAGCTGGGAATGATGGCACATATCTGTAGTCCCAGCTACTCGGGAAGCTGAGGCAGGAGAATTGCTTGAACCCGGGAGGGGGAGTTTGCAGTGAGCCGAGATCCACCACTGCACTCCAGCCTGGGTGACAGAGTGAGACTCTATCTCAAAAAAAAAATCCAAAAAAAACCTAGTCACAATGAAGTAAGGTAGCCCATGAGAGGAGAGGGATTCAAACCATATGTTATAATTTATTCTTAATACAGAATTCATATTATGAGGGTGGCAAGAAGAAAGTAAAACCCTGTATATTTTTCCTCTATTTTAACTTTTTCAGTTGGTCAAGGTTAAACTCCAGTTGCTATAAATCAGTCAAGCAGGGGTAAGGTGCAAATATTTGTCAACCAATGTGGCACAAGCACTGACCCATCAGAACAGATGCCCTACAGAGGGGCATGGACCCTGGCTGGTAGCCGGCATGAGCATGACCCAGCTGAACACCACTCCTGATACCCACTGAGATCACAGCCCCATACTAGGTGATTGCTGGGCTTCAAAGGGAAGCCCAGCACGCAACACATTGTCTTCTCCTCAAGATATTTACCAGTTGGTTAAAAAGTAACGAATTTAGCATACATGAAATGATACCAAATATTAGAAGAAAATAAAATTTACTTCATCGCTTGGCATTTTCTCATTAATAATGATAGCTAAACTTTCACAACAACCATATGAAATTATTAGTTTTATTATTAACCCCCATTTTACATATATGGAAACAGAGAATCACTGGAGACTTCTTCCCCCGGCCTTGGTGTATGTAGGATAGATGGGAAAAGAAGAGGGAGACATTTATTCACGGCTGCAGTGTTTCAGGTGCAGTTCGAGGCAAGATAAATATATATGTAATGCTCAAAGATGGGCCATGCCTGCAAATGACCACGCTGTAGAAACATGGATTTAGCTGCTATGTGTAGGACAAATAGGAGGAAGAAAAGCTGTGATCAAGGGTACTAATTAGATGTTTGGAAGAGTCTAGATCAAAAATTATAGGAAGGAAACTAAGGGAATTATAGTAAACTAGCTTCAGTTACCTAGCAAACTCAGAGCAGCAAACACAGAATGCTTTGAGGGAAAAGAGAAAGAATGTCAGGGCTATAGGGGATCCCTGGGAGGAGGGGCCCCAAGCCTCAACCACAGACCAGAGTGGCAGTTGGGTAATAAGGCCTTCCTTCAAGACAAGCAGATGAAGAAAGGAAAGAAGTGATGTAAGAGGCACTTGGGAAAGAATCTTAGCCACTGATTTGTGTGGGGGATGGGACAGAAGCGCAAAAAGTAGCGAAGGTTTCAAACATGCAGAAGTTTATTATAACTGATTGCTCAAGTGGGTTACAAGAGTCAACTCAGCAGCCCAAAGTGCCTAACTCATCTCTGAGTAGCTTACCAACAGAAAAACTGAACTAATGAATAAATATTACATTACTTTATGCAAAACAGTGCTAGGCATATAGTAGTACCTAATTGAGTATTTATTAATTGCTTAAATAAATTGAGGAACAAAGATATGTGTCAATCCTAAACCTTCTTTAAAATTGATGTGTTTTCAGCTTCTGCCCTGGGTCCAAGACACAAAGGTACAATAGAAAGAAGCAGAAGACTTGGGTTTGTATCCTGGTTCTGTCTCTAACTTGGATGCAACACCTAAGGTCACTTCATTCCTCTGTTCTTGGGTATTCTTGCCTGTAGAATGCTGAGGCTGGACTAAATAATCTTAAGTATGAAAATCCAAATTTTGCAAACATATATCCACCCAAAGTACTTGAAGAAACGTGAAGCATTTTGCACTGAACAAAGCTTGGCAATTTCCTCCAAAGACAATAGAAATGCAGCTGATTAAATGGTGAAGGAGATGATCATAGGCTCTTTTCCTAAATCCTGGCAGTTTTCACACTTTTGAAGGGACTTTCCCATCAGTTTTGATTCCCATGATTTCACACTCATGGAAATTTCCTCAGAGAAGCAGTTTCTTTGGCAACTTCATGCTCATGATCATCATAGCATCAATAGGAGTGACGCAGACATGTCAGCAGGAGAATAGGCCTCTTCTGAGCAGTGGGAAAAGGCACTGTCTCCTTTTGTTACCAAAAAAATAAATACAGAAGACACAAAAGATGTTTACCACACTTGTCACATATGGTGGAATAAGTGGAAGATGAAACTAAAATCATCTCTGTAAAACAAAAGGCTTTGTGTGTGTTTCAGAGGCATTTTATGTCTCATAACATGGAATTAGCTCCAGCTCTTTGAGCATTACATATATATGTATTAATATATATTCTCATACATGAGCATTAATAAATATATATGTAATGCTCAAAGAGCTGGAGTTAATATATTCTGAAATGAAAGTATACTGAATTCTTCCTTATACTTCCCCTCCCAGAAAAATAGGACGCCACTTAAAAAAAGACTGAAAGGAAACATTATTTGGGAAGAACTTATCTATAAACAATGAGGTGTCCTCAATAGTAAACAGTTCCACCAAGTGGTACCTGTGGTCACATTCACTATGCTTTGGCTTAGTATTTGTGGTATTAAAATCTAGACTTAGCTTTGATTTGCTATTGTCTGTTTATTTAGTTCCATGTTCTTCTGAATGTGGTCCATGGATCAGCAGCAACAGCATCTTCTAGGATTTTGGTAGAAATGCAGAATCTCTAACCCCACCCAGACCTACTGCCACAGAATCTGCCTCATAAAAAGATCCCCAAGTGATTTTTTACGTTACTACCAGAAAAAGACTGCTCTAGTCTACAACACCCCTCTATCAGAGATAATGTTCAAAAGTGGTTTATTTTGAAATGGCAGTTTTCCTTTCTGGAGAAAAAATTATAGAAGTCATTGGCTACATCTGTCAAAAATGGCACTAGTACTCTCTAGTGACAGAGAACAATGAAATATAGCATGCTATCATTAGTATAAGAAAATGCCAACAGACACCTGTGATTGGTGAGGCTTGCATTTGTGGTAATGTTGGGACTCCTCCATTCATATTCTCTTGACCCAGTCTTCCTATGACCAATTGTTCACTTTTGCAAGATGGCTGGGGTTAAGAGTACAATCTGGCCACAGAAAGGAGAAAAGCTTGCTGACCCATGCTGACCTCCGACCTTGACCTTATTAGCTAACCAAATGAGCTAACCAGCCATGGACATCAGAGAGCATTATGTGTTGATTAAGCCAAAGCACAAGATGAACCAGCAAAAGATCAGTTATACAGACGCTTCTACCTTGATCACCATACTTATTAAAACAATATGAGGAGCACATATGCGAATTCTTTTCTATCTTCTGGCATTTTATCCCCATTGTACTGCAGGACTTGAAGACAACAAAGGGTTATTTTTTTTTCACAACTCTCTCCTATTTCCCTTCAAAGTAGTTAAATTGTAATTATAAATTTATTCTTGTCTTTATACTTTTATGATAGTCTCCACCACTAAACTCCCTAAAGGCAGAGATCTTCTGGTTTGCCATCTATACTCAGCACTTAGCAAGATCCCCTGTGCCCAGTAGGAATTGAAACATTTGCTGAGTAATGGACTAAATGAATAAATGAGTGAATAATGGGTCAGCGCTCTAAAAACAAATCTACCATAACTATCCTCTAACATTCAAGAAGCATTCAATATTCTATTATGCTAAGGGTTGGATATACAAATTTGCCCTTCCGTTTTCCACATTCTTGTGGAAAAGATAGATTTATAATAATATTAACAGCTAATATTGTAGTCACTGTTCTAGGCACATTACACATATTAACCTTGATTCCAACAGCAGCTCTAGGAGAAATTATCTACATTCTGCAGTCTGAGCCACGGAAAGGTTAAGTAACTTGCCCAAGGCCACACATCTAGTACCTGTATGTGAACCCAGGCTGGCTGGCTCCAGAAGCCATACTCTTAATAAGGCACTTTGGTAACTTGCCTTCCAATAAGCCAACAGGGACTGGATATCATGAGAATCGACCAACAAGGTAGACACAGGATTTAAGGAAGCAGAGAATGGACAACTGGTTCCAAACCCAGCCTCTGCTCTTCAAACAAATAATGAAAAGTGAGCACTTGCTGCCAAGAAAGAATTCCCTGGCAAGGTCTGTGTGGTGCCTGCAGAGTGCAGCACAGTGTTCCTTGGGGTTGGAGTCAGCCTGCCAGAGGGTCAATTTCATCTTTCCTCAGCTTGCTCTTTTCGGCCTTGGTAGCAAAAGAGATCCCAATCTAATAAAAACACATATTAACCTACACTGTGAGTTTGGGGCAGGAACCAAGCTCTGACTTCAACAGTTCAGTGGATTCACAGGAAGTTGGAACAGGACATCAATGACATCCAGATTCAGAACTTAGGGCACAAGAGGATAATCACATACCCAGGCACAATGTATATAACTGTTTTCCCTCTTGGCCATCTCTCTACCTTTATTCTTCCTTTCTCCCCCCGCCAGGGAGGGACCCGTCTCCTTCAGTCTTAACATACATTAGGGTCTTTCAAGTGGAATCACTTCCTTTAATTCCTGATAGGTTACGAGCATGACCTCTAGTTCCGCTTCATGTGTTTCAGGCTGAGATACCATCAGAACTCACATTTCCCTTCCAGGGCTTCACAAATTACTCTGGTGTGCAGATGACATAAAAATATACTCTCAGTTCCTCGAAGTAGTTTAACAGAACTTGAAATTTGGGGGAAATTATACACTGTGGCGCAATTTTTAAATAACTTGCTTAAACCAGTTAAGTTGAAAAAGGAAGATGTCATTTAATTCAAGTCTTCTCAAAGGCAACTATCTTTGAGTAGCTCTTTGGTCACTGAATGCATAACGCTGGGACTTTTTTCTAAGGAATAAGTTATAAGAAGAAGCAAAAAAGAAAGAAAGAAAGAAATCTGCCACTAAATTAAAAGTTACTTGAGGCCAGGCACAGTGGCTCATGTTTGTAATCTCAGCACTTTGGGAGGCCAAAGCAGGAGGATCACTTGAGCCCAGGAATTTGAGACCAGCCTGGGCAACATAGTGAGACCCCATCTCTACCAAAACAAAATTTAAAAAAAATTTTTTTTAAGTTGCTTGAGATAGTCTTGGTCCATTTTAATCTCTTTCTACCTTCTGCCTCATTTTTTGGTTAACCTTATCTTTCAGTGTGTTTTCTTCTGTTTCTTTTACTATTCCTATTGTACTTAAAAGTTACCTGCATTTTTTACTCAGAAGGAAATCTCTCTTACAGCGATTCCACTTACCCTTTGGGGTTTGGTTGTACTTCTTCCTTCCTCCTTCTTTTTCACTGGCCCCTCCCAAATTCTTTGCCTCTCAGCTTCTCTCTATTTGCTTGTTTTTCCCACCACCAAATTTATCTTATTTCTTTCTCCCTTACATGCCTGGATGGCACAAAATGAATAGTACAAGGTGATGGCATTTTTCTATGTGCCATTAAATTTATTTTATTTTTTCCTGACTGTGGATATGTTATCACAAAACTTGGTCATTCCTTGTAAAACATTACCAATGACTTGCAACTCAATACTAACAATTTCTATGATCCCCATTGTTTTAGAAATACACCAACTGTAGCCATATCAAGTGCAACTTATGACCAGAGTGAAGGCTAGATAGTGGTGAGTGTTCTCTCCTTCATAGTCAGTGCCTTTCCCTGCAGTGGCCTGGGTGAAGGCAGCCATTTAAGTAAGGGGTACACTGAATGGGAATGGGGTAGGTACAGTGGTAGTAAATATTTTTATTAGAAAACATTCTGTTGGGCCAGGTGCAGTGGCTCATGCCTGTAATCCCAGCACTTTGGGAGGCCAAGGTGGGTGGATCACTTAAGGCCAGGAGTTCGAGACCAGCCTGGCCAACATGGTGAAACCCCATCTCTGATTAAAAAAAAAAAAAAAATCAAAAATTAATCAGGCCTCATGGCTCAAGCCTATAATCTGGCTGCTTAGGAGGCTGAGGCAGGAGAATCACTTGAACCCAGGAGGCGGAGGAGGCTGTAGTGAGCTGAGATTGTGACACTGCACCCCAGCCTGGGCAACCGAACAAGACTCCATCTCAAGAAACATAAGAAACCATTCTGTTGTTCTCATTTGCCCTGCGTGGCCTGACAGAAGAAACTGAGAGCTTTAAACTGGACATGAATAACCACTTACCTATGATTTTTCAGCTATGTCTACTTTCTGAGTAACTGAAATACTTTTCTGTTCCTGATTTCAGACATGCAGTACTTTCAATGTGCCATTGCCTAAGACAAGCACAAAAAAGAATTTGAAAACTCAATACAATATAATCAGATAGAAATGTAAAGGCAATCATGTAATGTTTTATTAATAATACCTTATGCAGCACAGAATGGTTCAAATACTTTTAATATTTGGGTAACCACTTACTAAATTTAAATTTTAACTAATGCTTGCTGATAAGAATAATCTTAAGCTAACTGAAGTTTTCATTCCTTCCTATCTAACAGCATTTACCATGGTTTAACTCTTCAGCCCACCAAAGGAATAAGCAAGACTAGTGAGCAATTTTATTTTCATTGTGTAATATCAATTTTATTTACATCCAAAGAAAATATGGATGAAAAATTACTGTTGAGTAGTTAGACTAAGGTGGTATGTAGCACTGCTTAACCCATCAAGTTTTCTGCTAATAGCATTTCTAAATCTATTACTAGATTTAGAATTATTATTATTAGAATATAATTAATAATTTGCTATGCATGTATAACAATAGAAATCAAGTTGGAAGCTTGTTTCTTCCATAGGTCTTCTGCACTGTCACTGTTGCAAACAAGGTCTCTTTCAACAAAATGCCCACATCCAACAAATGATGTTGAAATGCTAAGTGATTTGTAATTTCTAATAATAGCTTTTGTTTTGTTGAGTCTCTTTTTTCTGCCCATTAGCATCCTTCAAAGCTTTAATGATCCATGTAATTAAATTACAACCCAGAATGAGAACTTTCTGGAAACAATACTAGAAATATAAATTTTGATTAAAATCAAAGCAATGTAATTTAAAGACAAATGTCTAAATGTCATTAAAATTGGGGGAGCCTGGGCCTAAAACAAGTGCTTCTGATAAAGAAGTGAGTTGAAGACGTGTGAGAGGGCAGAGAACCACACCCCTGAGGCCAAGGTCAAGATTAATTCACTTTCTAACTAAGACAGATGAGAATCATTGCACAGGAGCCCACAGAGATGAGGGCCATGCATCAAGCCCTGATGCCTATGGATCCCAAATGCTGCATATGGCCACTGAAAACTCATCAATTCCATTTCAAAGGAGCAATCTTAATGAACAAAGCAGAGCTCATGCAATCACATAGTTCAAGCTTGGGGGAGTTTCTGCCCAACTGGTGTCAGATTCCTCCCAGAAATACAGCTACAAGGAAAAAGAAAAAAATAAAATAAAGCTGAGTTTCATCATCATAGGAGAGTACTTTCCTATTTTGTCACCTGAAAAGAAATAACAGCACAACTACACAGCTGATACCTTTGGATGAGGTCCCCCTACCTTCAGAGAAAAGAGAACATCTGAGAGAAAAATGTGGCAAGTTTCTCAATCCAGATCCTCTGCTTTCTCTTTTTTTAAAAGATGAAAAAAAAAAATGTTAAGGTATGAAATGAATGTGAATGCACTCAACCTTGCTGCTAAAGATATTGTGAGATTTCTTATTGCTAGACAAAGCAAATTAGCCATGCTGTTCTAGGTGATCAGAGGACAAAGGAAAGAGCTCATACTCCCCCCATCCTACCCCTTGTACAGTCGAGGAGAAAATGTCTTCTGTCTATTGTAGTGTACTTCAGAGGATGATTAGCTTGGTCAGGCCCATTCTAGCATAGCATTTTAGTAGAGCACATCTGTTTGAATTTCTAAACTGATGCCTCAATGTCTACTCCCCAGACACTTAATTTAACACATCTACAAGACAGAGATCAAAATCTCTTGATGTTACATGTTAGCCACAGATCAAAACAGTTGGCCACGTAACAACTCTAGCTCCATCTAGCAGTTCCCACAATAGCTCAGCTCTGACCCATTATCTGCAATGCTGAGAACTCATGTCATCCTAGAATTGTAAAGAAGTAGCCAAAATTTATATTAGACAGAAACTGCCTTTTAGGGTTATCTTTCTACTCTTTAGAGACTCACTATATCTTTCTTGCACCCTTTTCATTGCACTTTTGAAATTACAATAGTTCATAGCTCTATGACACTTTTAAAACAGTAGGGAGGAGGTTTTCTTAAACACCTTAACTGAATGTGCAGAATCCAGATAGAGGGATAAGTAACAATTGACAAATACCGACTCGGTTTTGTTTGGTTTATGTTACCTTTGATTATCTGCACTTAAGTCATACAATCTTACTTATCTATGACTCAAAGCCCAGTGATGCTTTTTTATTTTCCAGACAGAGTCTTATTCTGTTCCCCAGGCTGGTGTGCAGTGGTTCACTCTCAGCTCACTACAACCTCCACCTCCTGGGCTCAAGCGATTCTCATCACTCAGCCTCCCAAGTAGCTGGGATTACAGGTGTGTGCCACCATGCCCAGCTACTTTTTGTATTTTTAGTTGAGACGGGGCTTTTTTTTTTTTTAAATCAAGGTCTTGCTCTGTTACCCAGGCTGGAGTCCAGAGGCATGAACATGGCTCACTGCAGCCTCTACCTCTGGGCTGAAGCAATCCTCCTGCCTCCACCTCCTGAGTAGCTGGGACTGCAGGTATGTGCCACCATGCCAAGCTAATTTTGGTTTTTTGTTGAGATGAGTCTTGCCTTATCACCTAGACTGTTCTCAAACTCCTGGGCTCTTGTAATCCTCTCACCTTGGCCTCCCAAAGTGCTGAGATTACAGGTGTGAGCCACCAGGCCCAACCTGGTGGTGTTTGTTTGTTTGTTTGTTTGCTTGCTTGCTTTTTAATGACAATGCTGCTCCCAAAAGATCTTCCAAGATGATTTATATTTTGGGCTATCTAAGAATTCCTGAAAGCCAGGGAATTGAAATTTCAGAACGGTCTGTCACCTAACCTTTTGTCATCCAAACCTTGTTAGTGCCCTTTCCACACCTCCTGGCTGGTCCTCCCTCTCCTCAACAGGGAGAGTCGAAAAGAAGGGCTAGGAAACAGCAGAGTGGGAGGTAGAGGGAAGCCCAGTGGAATGTGCCTGAAGAAGCCTGGAAGGAAAGAAAAATCTTTCTGTCAAACAGAATGCCAGTGAAGAGCTTGCTCTGTGTGTTTGGAATACCAACCAAACAGGGTCCTAAAGAAAAGAGTTCTTAAAATAACTTTATCGTCTTTATGTAGCCACCATGTGATACTACTTAGAGTAGGGAAAAGCCAAGTGAAAGGCAAATATTCCGTCTATTACACATGCTCCAATTACATATTCCCACTGTAACTTGTTTGTCCTATATTTTATGCACAGGAATTTGGGACAATATAGTTCCTTCCTTGAAAAACAAGCATTTTCCCTTCTGGTCACCACACCGTAACACAATTGTAACCCTGGTGTGCCTGATGGGCCCTGTTGAGCCTGCAGCCTCTCCTTCCTTGCTGCTCTGAGAGCTTCCTCCCACACTGTGTGTGCTCCAAGAGTTTGCTTGGCCTGAGCCTGTTTATACCACGGGAGGAGGAAGAAACAAAGCAATTGTGAAGCTTGTTAAGAGGTAGTTCATATGATATTAAAGGTGACCTTGTCATTTCCAGTTCTATTTATTCCACTTCCTTCCAAACCGGGGCAAATCCTTCCTTTCAGGGCAAGAGCACCGCTCTGTGGATACAGTCTGTGGGAACGGAGAAAAGTTCAAGCCCTCAGAAGTTATTCATTACCCATGTCTGGAAATATAGTACTTCCCATTCACTCACATGTTGGGTTCTGTAAATCACTGCTACTTGGCAGAAGGAGAGAAACCTTGGTGAAAAGTAGTTTTTGTTATTGTTTACTGCAAAAAATATTCACATCAGTGAGGTTTAATTTTATCACTCTAGGGAACTTTCAGAAAAAAAAAAAAGTAATGATCTCCCCTTCCCTGATATTATATATATACATATAAGAATTCATACAGACATACATACACAGAAGAATCCATAGTATGTAGACTCTACATGTATATGTGTGTGTGTGTATATACATATATATATATATATATGAATTTCTTTTTTGAACTTAGCCATAGTACAATCTACAAATATTAATCACTCTAGTACCTAATCCTGTCAGAGAGGGGACTACAGTTCACAATTTGGTGTCAGCTGGCTGGCTGTGATGGTGTTTTGGGTTGTTTGTTGCATTCTTCAGGAAGTAAAGACATTTCCTGAAGGGCCAAGAAAGCCAGCAGGTGTACTGCAAAGTGTAATAGGACATGTAGCCATGAGCTGTACTCCGTGGAAACAGAAAATGCCTTAGCAACATTTAGGCTTAGCTATTCTGAACAGTAGTTCGGCTGTTCAGCTTAACTTCCTCATTGACAGTGTCAAGGCATTTGCACCATCAACATAAAGTTTTTGCTGTATATTAAATCTGGGAGGGCAGAAATCAATGTACGTCATTAAAACACTTTCAAACTCCTTTTTCTCCGCTAAGAACACTTAGTTTTTATTTTTATTTTGCCCCTCAGTTATATGGAGAGTCCTTCTCTCTTCATTTTGTGGACAAATGTGCTGTCAGTGAGACAGAAAAAGAGCTGATAAGTTACCATAAGTGCTTGCCTCATTGCAAAGTGTTCATCAGTTCTCCCTTGGTAAAAATTCCAATGTATCCATCTTCTGCTAAGTATTGGGGTAGCAGGGGTTGAGAGTGGGGAAGACTGCAGTTTGGTTTACCATCCTGGTGTCCCCTCTCAGTCGTGGTCTTTCCTAGTCTCCTCTCCATGGCTCAGATGAGAGGTTTCCACCTGAGGTCTCATGCCACACAAAAACCAAAGAGCATCTTTAGCACTTGTCAAGTTCATTCCATGTCTGCAGAGAATATGAGCATTTGGCTCCAAGTGTACTTTTGCATTCACACACTCACTTATTCAGTCAACAATCATTTCCCAGCATGCTTTATAACTCTGGGGGGTATAAATCTGGACAATATTGGCCTCTGCCCTCAAGTCATTCAAAATCTAATAGGAAAAAAATATATATACACACACACACACATATACATATATTTCAATAATTCTAACATAGGACAGAGAATGAGAATAGAACATGAACGAATTGCTATGAGCACACAGAGAGGGAAGTAAATCCTTCTGGCTGGGTGAGGAAGGGGAACATCATAATCATCATAACATATAAGGTGGCTTACAAAACTGGGTCTTGAAGAGATGAGACCTCAGAGATTAAGGAAAGCCATTGAGACAGTGCGAAAGCAGAGCAAAGGCAGAGAGGCAAGAAAGTGGACAGAGTCAGTTCAGGACACAAATACCAAGTGGTCCTATTTGGCAGGAGCACAGAATTTCTGAACAGGAGGAAGTAGGGGGGAGGGGATTGACCTTGGGTGGAATTATTAATGCTAACTTACCTAAAACACTTGAAGATTTTTTTTCTAAGCCACTAAGCATGATTTCTAGGCATAGGGGACCACTACTATTCCCTTCCTAGCATAATATTATTATTATTTTTTTTTTAGATAGAGTTTTGCTCTTGTTGCCCAGACGGGGTACAATAGTACAATCTCAGCTCACTGCAACTTCCTCCTCCCAGGTTCAAGTGATTCTCCTACCTCAGCCTCCCGAGTAGCTGGGATTACAGGCATGTGCCACCACACCCAGCTAATATTGTATTTTTAGTAGAGACGGGGTTTCTCTATGTTGGCCAGGCTGGTCTCGAACTCCTGACCTCAAGTGATCTGCCCACCTCAGCCTCCCAAAGTGCTGGGATTACAGGCATGAGCCACCACGCCCAACACATAATACCTTTCAAATTTATTCACCTATTTTTGGGCATTTATTTATTTCTTTCTTTTTCTTTTTTTAGACGCAGTTTCGCTCTTCTTGCCCAGGCTCGAGTGCAATGATGCAGTCTCAGCTCACTGCAACCTCTACCTCCCAGGTTCAAGCGATTCTCCTGCCTCAGCCTCTGAAGTAGCTGGGATTACAGGCGCCTGCCACCAAACCCAGCTAATTTTGGCATTTTTAGTAGAGACGGGGTTTCACCGTGTTGGCCAGGCTGGTCTCGAACTCCTGACTTCAGGTGATCCACCTGCCTTGGCCTCCCAAAGTGCTGGAATTACAGGCATGAGCCACTGTGTCTGCCTGGGCATTTATTTCTTTATTCATTCTTCCCAATAATAAGCAAAGCTCTGAGGAATAATTTTGTACACAAGTTTTTGCATAGATCTGTACTATTCCTCTGAAATACATTCTTAGAAGGAGGCTTGATGAGCTAAGGATGTGGGTTGTTCTCCAGCCATGGTGAACCAGGGAATATTCCACAGATAGGAGAGAGCCTGTCACTCCTAACCTCCCCAACGCTTGGTGGCCATTTTAAGTCTTTACCAATTTGATAGACCAAAAACAATGATTGAATTTTTATTCTAATTTTCATTTCTTTGATTACTAACCAGGCTAAACACCTAAATCAAATATTCATGGCTATAGAGCCAACATATAAAATCCTTTAGGTTGGATTTTATTAGTATGAAATGAACTACAAAGAATGCTTCAGATTCATTTTAATTTTGCTTCCTGAAATGAGATTGTAAAACTATTGATCCTGAAACTGCATCTATGGGAAAGTAGGAGAGGGTGGCCTTATTTTCCCATTGACTGCACCTTCCCTCAGCTTTGGTCTTCGTTTGAGTGAGAACAGCTGGCCTTTGAAAATTGGCCATGCTGTAACGCATTGTACCAGAACCCCAGTTCTGTGCCTTATCTTAGGCTCTTTGAACCTTGACCTGGTCTTCCAGCTCTTTGAAGCCTCATTAAAATTTATTCCTCTCTAAAGGCATGTATCATATCATATTTTGTTTGGAATAGGCACTTCTCTTTCCCTTCTACAAAGTGATAAGTTTTTTGAGAGCAACGTTGACATATTCATGTGATCCCCTGCAATAGCTAACATGATGCCTCCAGCATTTTTTGAATGTAAATAAATATAACAGTTTAAAAAGCATTTATCTCTTTCTCTTAAAAACAATGATCTTTTCTTGTCATCAGGATTTCTTATTCTAGGAAAAACTCCCCTCAACATGAAAACAAAATCTCAAAAAAAAAAAAAAAAAGGATATAACCAAATTAAATAACACAATGAATTAAATAAAACCCTAATACCTCAGTAACATCCAAAGAGGGTATTTCCTCCTTTCTAGAAACTCTCTCCTTCATGGGCCAGCTGTCATTGAATCATTAAATTATATTGTATTCTAGTGGATACAAATAACACCTTTTTAAGCTAAATATGGTTTGGTTTTTGGAACCAGTTGTTTTTTCCCTTTGATTCAAAAATAATTTCAGATTTTTATACATATTTAAGGACTGTTTATTTAAAACCCCAGATTGAAGTACATTCTAAACATAATTCATGTTGTATTTCTCCACTGGAAAGGTTCACCTCTGTTGAGCACAGGGACTTCTGAAACAGAACCTTAATAGCATACTTAGCCAAGGAATAGTCACTAGCTGACTAGCTATTGATTTAATGTTCCATCATTTCCATGGTTCAATCACACTTACCATGGTGAATCAGTTGGAACATCCTCAATGAACCAATAAATGAGCAATTTCCCCCACCAAAGGAATATGTTTCATGTGTGGCAGAGGCATACATAACTTAAACAATGTGAGGATAAAGTGCAGCATTGATTTACCCTGAATCATCCAGACCTCTGTTTTCAGTAATGGTTTAGTCCTCTAATTGGCACAAACCCCACACACCAGCTTTTTGTTTAAATATTTGGACAGGTGATGTATCTCTGCTTGAGGTCAGGGACCATTTCTTACATACTTTATCATTTACCAAGACATATATTAGGCGGTCAATATGTATTTGTCAAATGAGAATCATATGTAACATAGAATAGAGCCAGAGTTTGCGATATGTCTGTGGTCCTGAGCCCTCGGTATCAATTAGAATCACCTGGGGATCTTTTTGAACAATACCCAGGCCTCATCCTCAAAGCTATAGACTTAATTGGGTCTAAGGCAGGGTCTGAGCATTCCACCCAAACCTATGTTTTAAAAGCTTCACAGTTAATTCTAATGAATAGCTAGGCCTGAGAAGCACGGCTGTATTGTGACACAATAAGGCAGGCAGGCAGTGTGGTAAATGGCCCAGTAAGTACCACTCTTCTCAAAGTGTGGTCCCTGGACCAGCAGCAGCAGCATCTTGCCACTTGTTAGAAGTGAAAATTATTGGTCCCCTTTCCAGACCTAGAGAATCAGAAATAGGCCAGGCACAGTGGCTCACACCTGTAATGCCAGCACTTTGGGAGGCCAAGAAGGACAGACCACTGGAGGTCAGGCACTCAAGAACAATCTGGCCAACATGGCAAAACCCCACCTCTACTAAAATACAAAAATTAGGGCCGGGCGTGGTGGCTCAGGCCTGTAATCCCAACACTTTGGGAGGCCAAGGTGGGCAGCTAACGAGGTCAGGAGATAAAGACCAGCCTGGCCAACATGGTAAAACTTCGTCTCTACTAAAAATACAAAAATTAGCTGGGTGTGGTGGCACATGCCTGTAATCCCAACTATTAGGGAGGCTGAGGCAGGAGAATCGATTGAGCCAGGGAGTTGGAGATTGTGGTGAGCCAAGATTATGCCACTGCACTCCAGCTTGGTGACAGAGTGAGACTCCATCTCAAAAAAAAATTAGCCAGGTGTGGTGGCACACCTGTAATTCCAGCTACTTGGGAGGCTGAGGCAGAAGCATTTGAACCCAGGAGGCAGAGGTTGCAGTAAGCTAAAATCGCACCACTGTACTCCAGCCTGGGCAACAGAAGGAGACTCTGTCTAAAAAAAAAAAAGAGAGAGAATTAGAAACTGTTGGTGACGTCCATAAATTTGGGTTTTAACAAGCCCTCCAGATGACTCTGATGCCTCCTAAAGTTTGGGAACCACTGCAATAGACAAATCTATGTTGAACTGAAAATGGCAATGCTAGCAATGTCTTAGAGAAACTGATTTCAAGTTATATTTAATTCAAAACATAAAGCAGATTATGTTTCATGAAACAACACTCTGAACCATAGTTTTTCTTTTTTCTTTTAAAGAGACAGGGTCTCGTTCTGTCACTCAGGCTGGAGTGCAGTGGTGCAATTACAGCTCACTGCTGCTTCAAACTTCTGGGCTCAAGCTATCCACCACCTCAGTCTCCCAAGTAGATGAGTAGCCGGAACTACAGGCATGTGTCACCATGCCCAGCTAATTACAAAAAATTTTTTTAGACACAGGTCTTGCTTTGTTTCCCAGGCTGGTCTTGAACTCCTGGCTTCAAGTGCTGGGATTACAGGCATGAGTCACTGCCCCTACCCATAGTTTTCCTTGATATTATCCTTTTAGCACCTGAAAACAAAAAAACAAATTTCAGTATATATAAGATACTCCACTAAGACCAAACAGTGGAGATGGCCATGTTGGCCTTCCCTATACAGAGATACTTGTCCTAGAGGGGGAACAAACTGCATGTCATCAGCTCCTGCCTTCATTGCCGGTGGCCCTTAATACTTGGGCAAGAGACCTGTTACTCAACTCACTTTCCACTCATTGTAAAATCAAAGACAGCAGGAACCTCAAACCACAGACCCAACTTTCTAGCCAGGTTTGCAGCTTCTTAAGAAGCCAGGGACAGAAGTAGGTGTGCTTTTGCTCCCAGCTGTGGGCTTGTGAATATAGAATGGGAACACCCTCATTCCATCTTCCACAGTGGCTTCTTCCTCAAGTGCCCAACGCTAGATCTGACTCAGCCATGGAGGGTGAGGAGCAGAGGGACAGTGGCCGTTGGTGGTGGCAAGGGGGAAGTGACAAAGGGAAACGCGGGGGTTGGTGGCAACAGCAGAAGTGGTGACTGGCAGCACATGATGTGGTGAAGGGGTGATGCTGTGACTATCACACCCAACCGTGACAGGAGGCTTTTTGCCATACCTTTATCCGATCCATTCAAGGGACAGGCAGAGTAGGGTTGCTGGTTTAAAAGTGATTAAAGGTCCAGGTGCAGTGGCTCACGCCTGTAATCCCAGCACTCTGGGAAGCTGACGCAGGTGGATTGTTTGAACTCAGGAGTTCAAGACCAGCCTAGGCAACATGGAGAAACCCCATCTCTACAAAAAATAAAAAAATTAGCCTGGCATAATGGAGCATGTCTGTGGTTCCTGCTACTCAGGAGGCTGAGGCAGGGAGGATCACTTGAACCCAGGACATGGAAGTTGCAGTGAGCCGAGATTGTGCCACTGCACTCCAGCCTGGATGACAGAGCAAGACCCTGTCTCAAAAAAAAAAGTGATTGAAGGCCTAACAGAAAGTAAGGTTGGTGATACAGACCTGTGAACAAATCTCTCCAAGTTTGGCTGCTGTGCTACCTGTGTCAAAATCACCAGAGGTAATTGTTAAGGCTGCATGCACCTTCTGGACCCCCATTCCAAAACTTCTGAATGAGTATTTCTTTTATTATTACTATTTTTTAATTTTAGTTGAAGTTCTGGGATACATGTGCTGAATGTGCAGGTTTATTACATAGCATTCATGTGCCATAGTGGTTTGCTGCACCCATCAAACCGTCACCTAGGTTTTAATCCCCACATGCATTAGGTATTTATCCTAATGCTCTCCCTCCCTTGCCTCCCACCCCCTGACAGGCCCCAGTGTGTCATGTTCCCCTCCCTGTATCCATGTGTTCTCATTGTTCAATTTCCACTCATGAGTGAGAACATGCAGTGTTTGGTTTTCTGTTCCCCTGTTAGTTTGCTGAGAATGATGGCTTCTAGCTTCATCCATGTCCCTGAAAAGGACATGAACTCTGGAATGAGTATTTCTGAGGGTGGACAATCCAGAAATCTGTACACTAAACAAGCTCTTCATGGGATTCTGATACAGGTAGTTCTTAAGGTCTCGTTTTCAGAAAACTACCTGAACATAATTTTGTTGCTTTGAAATTGGAGGGTGCTTGTCCTTCAATGTTGACTCTATGCAAAGAACTGCAGAAGATACATAGTAAGTCTTAAGATGTAGTCCCTTACAAATTAACCATAAGTATTATTAGGAGGAGGAGCAGTAGTAGTGATAAATAAATAAATAAACATTAAACTGCAGCAAGGTAGAGTGAGGGAGGAAAAGTAGCAATGAAAGTTTATGGGCATTCAAATGAGAAAGATTAAAACTCGGTGTTTAGGAAAGGGATTGAGAAGGAGGTCACAGTTCAGGCTTCTTAAATAATCTTTTTCCTTAAAACAATACATGTATAACAGTGGGTAATTATCTGCAAGGAATGGAGGAATGAAGAGAGGATTTCAACAGGTGGAGCAGGAAGGGGAAAGTACAGGATTCTAGGAGGAGGGAACAACATCAGCATGGATGTGTATTGACTAGTATTTCTGTCATCTCTGGAATTTGCTCTTAGTAAGAATCTTCAAGTACCTTAAAGTTAGGACCTTTGGAAATTGGGTTCTCTTTCAGGCTATCCAAGGCTAATTTACATTTTGGGGGTCCATTGATTTCTTTTTCTTTTTCTTTTTTTTGAGATGGAGTATTGCTCTTATTGCCCAGGCTTGATGGAGTGCAATGGTGCCATCTCGGTTCACCGCAAACTCCGCCTCCTGGGTTCAAGCAATTCTCCTGCCTCAGCCCTTGAGTATCTGGGATTACAGGCATGCACCACCAGATCCAGCTAAATATTTTTGTATTTTTAGTAGAGATGGAGTTTCTCCATGTTGGTCAGGCTAGTCCCAAATTCCCAGCCTCAGGTGATCCACACATCATCACAGCCTCCCCAACTGCTGGGATTACGTGTATGAGCAGCCACCACACCCAGCCAAATGATTTCTTGTAATTTTTTCTGGTTCCAAAATGTCTATAAAATTGAGGAATTAAATGATGATAAAACGCTATGCTGCTTTAGGGGAAGGAGTACAGGTGTCTGTAATTCACTTCGAAAGGCGTCCAGGAAATAAGGTGCTAGAAGGATGGATAGAGGAATACTTAGAAAATAAATGAGTTTAATTAAACGTTAACAGTAGAATTCAGGAAATGGATATACAGCTGTGCCTTGTAAAAATCCTTTCAACTTTGCTGTGTGTTTAGATTTTTTCACAATAAAATGGGGGTGGGATGTTCTGCTTCTACAGGTCATGTGACTCTGAGCAAATCTCTGCTTAGCTCCTCTAGGCTTCACTTTGCCATTAAGAACAAAAACCACAATTACTTTTGCACCAACCTAATGGTTAATCTGCAAGGTCCTGTCCAGTTCCCAAATACTCTCTTATTTCCTCTTCTCAGATAGGGAACCACAGGGGTTACTACCACAGAGAAGCAGTCCTCTAACCTACCATGACTTAGCTCTGCTGATAAAGGTAGACAATCTTCCTTATGGCGTGGCAGAGATGACCTAACTTGCACTCAGACAGTGACAAACTGCTGTCTGTGGTTCTAGAGCAGGTGCCAGACGAGTCAGACCTTGAAATTTGTTTTGAAACTGACCACCTGTTACTGTAATTGTGTGGCTGTTTTCCTGGCTTATGGGATTTTACTTCAGCTGTTGTTCTCAGGCGAGAGTTTATTTCCTCTAGGAATCACTCAGTTCACTTGCCCTAAACTTAGCATTTGAGTGTAGGGATCTTCCGGAGACTGAGTCAACTATGCAAATCTAAGTCTTCTACCAAAAATCCTGAAGTTACCTACAGACTTGAGTAACAAATTTTAAGGGGAAAAGTGAGAATCCTCTTTCAAGTCTTTTGTTACAGATAAATCATCTTCTGAATTTTGCAGGAAGAAGGAGCTAAAGGATTAAATTTATGTTTGCTCCTGACTCATTTTTGTTCCTGGCTGTCAGACGGCATTGTGCTGACTCAGCACTTTCCTGGCATTCACTACCCCACTGAAAACTCTCGTGCCCATAAAACTTTACTGCAAGTTAAAACTTAACCAAGAAGAAGTCCATTTTTCCCTAATAGTTTGAAGGGAATGCCACAATTATGGAACTAGAATAGACCTTAGTGATTCACTAGTCCAATCCTTCATATTAGAACTGAAGCAAGTAAAGTTCTGTGACATTATTATAAAAAGACTTGATCAGGGTCATAAATCTAGTTCAGGGCTAAGATAGAAATCTCCTTATGTTGCAGAATGTGCTCGTATAAAGGGAGAAATAATAAAAGCAACTTACAAAACTCTGTTTATCAAGTTATTTTCTTAAAAAAAGAAACCACTATGGTGTTCTAGTTGCCTATTGCTGCCTAACAAACCACCACAAAACAGAGTGGCTTCAAACAACAATTTATTATTCTCTGCTATGGTTCTGCAAGACAGGATAATACTAGGCTCCTCCAGGCAGTTCTCACTTGGGGCGAGCTGTGTGGTTGCAGTCAGATGGTAGCTGGGGCTGGGCATCTAGGATAGCTTCTTTACCCACATGTCTGGTACCTGAACTGGGATGGCTGGAATGTGGGGCGGGGGCGAGCGCTGGCCAGATGTCTCTCCATGTAGACATCTTGGGCTTCATACAGGAAAGAACACTTGAGGAGAATCATGAAAAACAAGTGGGAGTTTGCCATACACAGGAGACGGGAAAAGCAAAATCAATAAAACAGACACGGCATGTGCAAAGGCATGGAAGCAGAAAGCATCATCAAGAAGGGAAAGCAGCTTTAGACTGGGAGTGAGGGTGCTGCCTCCTCCCTCAAAAAGAGCCCAAAATGGAGGTAATCCTAATGGGAAATAGAAAGCCATTGAGGCTGAGCATGGCAGCTCAACACCTGTAATCCCAGCACTTTGAGAGGCCTATGCAGGCAGATCACCTGAGGTCAGGAGTTTGAGACCAGCCTGGCCAACATGGTGAAATGCTGTCTCTACTAACCTACAAAAATTAGCTAGGCATGGTGGGGCACACCTGTAGTCCCAGCTACTAGGGAGGCTGAGGCAGGAGGATCACTTGAACCTAGGAGGCAGAGGTTGCAGTGAGTCGAGATCATGCCACTGCACTCCAGCCTAGGCAACAGAATAAGACCCTGTCTCAAAAAAAAAAAAAGGAAAGAAAGAAAGAAAGAGAGAGAGAGAGAGAAAGAAAGAAAGAGAAAGAAGGAAGGAAGGAAGGAAGGAAGGAAGGAAGGAAGGAAGGAAGGAAGGAAGGAAGGAAGGAAGGAAGGAGGGAGGGAGGGAAGGAAGGAAGGAAGGGAAAGTTGTTGAATATTTCAAGGGAAAGCTGAAGGAAAATAATGTTCCTGAGTGCCATCTTTGGGTGAAGTTCCACTTCATTATTTGAAACCTCGCAGTTTTGTTAGAAATTGAAGCTTCTGCTGGGTAGCAAGTGAATTCCCTGAAGCTCTCTTCTTTTGATTTTTTTCACTGCTGGGAAAGAAGGGTCCTTTCTGCCTTGTGAAGGTAATAGCAACTTTCATGACTTAACATTGATGTAGATGTGTCATGTGTCTCAGAAATCAAAATGGAAAACTCTTTTTAAAGAAAGTGAAAGCAGTTTTATAGCACTGAAGCATAGAGCTGAAAGGAAGGAAGAGGAGAAATGAGGTCAACTAGAAGCACCAGTGAAGGAACCACTTTGGAAGCCATCATGGCAGCCCAAGCAAGAGATGATGAGAGCTTGAGCTATAGTTGAGCAGAGATAAAGGAAGAGGAGGTGATTTGAGAGCAATCTAAGGAGTAAAATGAAAGGACTGGTTAGCTATACAGACAGAGGATGGAAGAAATCCAGAGACTGGCCTAGATTCCTGGCTAAGATGACACAGTAGTTGACATATATAGTCATTAGCTGATAGAGTGTAGCCAGGAGGAAGAATGGATGGGGTGGGAAAGAAAGTAATGAATTTGGACATACTGAGATGAAGATGCCTGCAGGACATCTAGAAAAGAACTGTTCCTTAAGCAGTCCAATGTATAGGCCTGGATCTGGGGGAGCTAGGCCAGGAGAAGAGATTTGTGAGCTACTTGCCCACTTGGAGAAGTATTTTTTAAAGTTATTGTTTTTAGGCCAGGCACAGTGGCTCACACTTGTAATCCCAGCACTTTGGGAGGCCAAGGCAAGTAGACCCCTTTGGCCAGAAGTTCGAGACGAGCCTGGGCAACATGGCAAGACTTGGTCTCTACAAAAAAAAATGTTTTTAAAAAATTAGCCAGGGCCAGGCACGGTGGCTCACACCTGTAATCCTAGCACTTTGGGAGGCTGAGTGGATCATCTGAGGTCAGGAGTTCGAGACCAGCCTGGGCAACATGGTGAAACCCCGTCTCTTCTACAAACACAAAAATTAGCCAAGCATGGTGGTGCATGCTTGTAATCCCAGCTACTCAGGAGGCTGAGGCAGGAGAATGGCTTGAACCCAAGAGGCGGAGATTGCAGTGAGCCAAGATCTCGCCATTGCACTCCAGCATGGGCGACAAGAGTGAAACTCCATCTCTAAAAAAAAGAAAAAAGAAAAAAGAAAAGAAATAGCCTGGTGTGATGGTGCACTCCTGTAGTTCCAGCTACTAGGGAGCCTGATGTGGGAAGCTCACCCCCCAAGGGCAAGGATGCAGTGAGCCAAGATAGTGCCACTGCACTCCAGCCTGGGCAACAGAGTGAGACCCTGTCTCAAAAAAAATTTTTTTAATAATAAATAAAAATCCTGTATCACAAACTAACCAGGAAATCCTGCCACACCTTAGTTGATGTCCATTTAGTTGATTCTATACATGACTAAATTATATACAAAGAAACAGTCCGTGTCATGTCATGGAGTTTGATTCTCCCTGGTTTACAACAGTAGCAAGTAGGATTAGGGTCTAATAAAGGTGGAAGAATTACTGTGAGTTTGGTTTAACTATTTTCACTAAATGGTACTACAGATCAGTATCATTTTTTATCAGTAGTTACTCTTCTCAAGACTTTCTAAGAGCACACCTTAGGAATGACGAGCTATCAGTTCTGATATCTATTCCATTGTTTCCTGTTGCAACTGGTTCTCAAACTTTTAAAAGCTTTAGAATGTCGTAGCGAGCTTTTTTTTTTTTTTCATCTAGATTCCAGAGCCCCAGCTCCAATGATTCTAATTCAGTAGATCTGGGGTACAGCCCAGGTATCTATAGTTTTAACAAGGATTCCAAAACAAGTATGACCAAGACAAATAGAATCATTTCTTAGGGCTCAATTTCTTCATACGTAAATGGGAAGTTATGCCACCTGCCATGCCTATTCTCAGGGCTGTGATGAAGTCCAGAACAACAGTGATATATGTAAATGGGCTTTGAACACTGTGGGTTCTCCACACTGGTAAGATGTCAGAATATGTGGGGCAGTGCATCAGAATTACCTGGAAATCTCCTTAAAACATAGATTGCTGAACCCTATTGCCAAGATCTCTGATTCGGTAGATCTGTGATGAGGCTCAATAATTTGTCTTTCTATCAAGTTCCTAAGAGATATTGATGCTACTGCTGAGGTAACCGGTCTTTGATTTTCTCATCCGGGCACCCAAAAGCACTGGTCTTAAGTCAATCAACTGAAAGCTGCCAGGTTGGTTCAGAGGGTGCCAGATTTTACCTTAGAATTGTCTGGGCTTAGGTTCTCAATGTTCATGATTCCCAAAACTGTATTCATTTATCCAATAAACATTAATTCAGCACCTCTGATGTGCTAGGAACTGCTCTGAACACTGAACACACAACCCTGAATAAAACAGACTCAAAAATGAATGAATACAATAACTTCAGAAAACAGTAAGTGCCATAAAACTATAAAACAGGGTAATGGGATATAGAGTAGCTGGGTTGGGGGGGGTGGTTCTTCATATAGAGGGATCAGGGAAGCATCCTCAAAAGAAGTAACTTTTTTTTTTTTATATACAATGTCTCGCTCTGTCACCCACGCTAGAGTACAGTGGTGCAATCTCAACCCACTGCAACCAGCCTCCTAGGCTCAAGCCTCCTGAATAGCTGGGACCACGGGTGTTCGCCACCACACCTGGCTAATTTTTGTATTTTTTGTAGAAATGGGATTTTGCCACGTTGCCCAGGCTGGTCTCAAACTCTTGGGCTGAAATGATCTGCCCGCCTCTGCCTCCCAGAGTGCTGGGATTACAAGTGTGAGCCACCATGCCCGGCCAGAAGTAACAGTTAAGCTGAAATAAAAGAGTCAGCCATATTAGATGGGGCAAGAGCCCTCCAGGCAGAGGGAACAGCAAGTACAAAGGCTTGAAGGCCAGAACGAGAAAGTCTAGTGGGCTGGAACTAGTGAATGAGAGGCAGAGTGACATGGATGAGACTGGAGAAGTATACAGGGCCAGAAATGTGGGATCTTGCAGGCTTTGGGGAGTGCAGGTTATGAGTCAGGTCTATAGAACAGATCTGTGCAAATCAGCCCTTCACAAACTAATATGCATGCAAATCGCCAAGGATCTTGTTAAAATGCTAATTCTGATTCAATAGTCATAGGATGGTGCCTGATATTCTGCATTTCTCACAAGCAAGATGCTGCTGTTCCTGTTGCTGGAATCCACATCACACCTTCAGTATCAAGAGCCACGGAAAAAGATGCTAGGAAACAAATAGACTCTGTCTTCCTTCCATCAGGGAAAAGTTAAGGGGAATGGGGGAAGATAGAGACCGAGGAAAAAATCATCATGTTAGGGAACCGTCGACACTAAAAATTATTTTTCAGGAGGATCTATAATGTTCTTTTCAGCATGCAGCTCAAAAGATTAAAAGACTGTCACCGAAATGAGGAACCTAAATAAAATAATTCTCTTGGTAGTTTACTTAGAAGTGGCTGCAGAGGTTTCCAAAGTGAGTCTGTCTGCTCACAGTTTAGTGCTAAACCACACCAGAACTGCTTGCAAAATAAATGACTATTTCCACAACCTCTTTAACCTTCCATGGCTCTCTATGGCTACAGCCTGCCACTGTCTTCCTCGAAATTCGCTATTCCCATTAACCAATGTTGCTGCCCCTTCATCCTCCCTCTCCCAAGTAAGGGCTCAGGGCTTGGATGGGGTAAGTGGGAAACGGAGGCCTGAGGATAGCAGGGGGAAGAAGGCATTTCAGAGCCTGCCTGTTGCCTCTGCAGTACTGCCTGGAGCGCAGCCATAAAAATATAGCCAGAGTCTGCTTTCCTTCCTCCATACTCTTCTGGGGATAGGGGTGGGAACTGAGGGTCTTACCTCATAAGCCTTATGGTTTTTTCTTTTAAGGAATGATCTTCCTAGAATGCAGCCAGAAGCCCAGGACAGTAAAAAAAAAAAAAAAAAATCTTAAAATCGGATGCCTCTTTGTGTAGACTTCTATACCACTATACCACACGATAGATCCCTTGTTTGTTATCATAAGCACGTTTCCCCAAAATTTCCTGTTTTTTAGATGATTTGTGAATTGAAAATTCTGTCTATGGAAGGAAAGCCACATTATTGAAGCCCCAAACAATAGAATGACTACGGCTTTAATCCTTTGAATAAGGCTTTGTTTCCCATTGACTGAAAACTTCCGAAAGGAAGAAAAGCTAGGAACATTCAGGAAGGATTTGTATTTTATTTTACAACGGTTTTGTGAAAGGGGAAAATCATCTGGAAACCTTAGACTCCCTTTCCTGGTTGATGGGCA
Organism: Cebus imitator; assembly: GCF_001604975.1. Lineage (NCBI taxonomy): Eukaryota > Metazoa > Chordata > Mammalia > Primates > Cebidae > Cebus > Cebus imitator. The sequence continues at coordinate 336,629 of NW_016107849.1, read as the reverse complement.
TCCGAACACAGTCGTGCTGGGAGCTGGCTGCAGATGGTGGTTCCTGCCCACAAAACACTTCCCCACCCCACTGCCAACTTTGTTTCGTTATTCTTGACACCCACAGACATCATCCTGAGCTGGAGTTTCACATATTCCTGGGTCATGACTAGGAACAGGTGCACCCAGTCTATCTCAGTTTATTTGCATGGATCAAAAATGTTCCCCTAATATATTCCACAAGGCTTATATGGCATACTCCTTAATTTATGAATTTCTTGTTAATAAAGAGATGTCATAATAATTGAAAAATAGTCATCAATCATTGAACTTTTAAATTACTTTCAATTACACTCCCCCTTGATTGTGTTTTCATTTACTTTACACATCAATAATTATTTTCTTTTAAAATAAAGTGAAATCAATGAGCTGAATCCTCCTTACAATATGGGGAAGAGATCTCTGGATAAAAGAAGCTGATTGAGGCCATGCACAATGGCTCACACCTGTAATCCCAGCACTGTGGGAGGCCGAGGTAGGCAGATTACCTGAAGTCAGGAGTTCAAGACCAGCCTGATCAACATGGAGAAACCATGTATCTACTAAAAATACAAAATTAGCCAGGAGTGGTGGTACATGCCTGTAATCCTAGCTACTTGGGAGGCTGAGGCAGGAGAATCACTTAAACCCAGGAGGCAGAGGTAGCAGAAAGCCGAAATTGTCACATAACATTAAAACCTCAACAAGAGCGAATCTCCATCTCAAAAAAAAAAAAAAAAAAGAAGCTGTTTTTAAATCCTCAAATGTGCTGATATGGCCATTCCTGCTTTGCACAGATTCTGTGCCAGAGGCATAGATTATGGAGCTCAGTTCATGGGCTGTTAGGCCCCATTGCAGAAGTCAAAAGGGCCTCTTGGACACCTGCCCCTTCTGAGTGATATCATTCTCATTTATAAATCCCCACTGAATGAAGAATACCACACATACCCTCTTATGGCCAACAGCCCTTAGGGTTTAGTCTCAGGCATGTCTCTGGGGACATAATTTAGAGATTCATCGTCCTGAGAATTATGTTTCAGGTAGCAAATCCTAATTATAGGTCTACTCCTTAAGTGACTTACCAGAGACAGAAGGTGCAGCTGAGGTTAGGCCTGGGTCTTTGTTAGCTGTAATTAGAGATGGGCAATACCTCTTCATCACGTGGTCCTATCTTTATTGCGTTACCTGTACTGGTGGGAAAAGCTAGCCTCACCACTCTGTTAGGGATACACTGGAGAAAAGAGGCCAGTCCTTGGCTGAGAAAGACAGAATCCATATTTCCAGGGTTTTCCAAAGCAGCATCCACTTTGCTTTAAGTCAGGGAAAGCCTTCAAATTACTTTCAGTAAAAGATGATTTTGGCTCAAGCCTGTAATCCCAGCACTTTGGGAGGCCGAGGCGGGTGGATCACGAGGTCAAGAGATCGAGACCATCCTGGTCAACATGGTGAAACCCCGTCTCTACTAAAAATACAAAACATTAGCTGGGCATGGTGGTGCGTGCCTGTAATCCCAGCTACTCAGGAGGCTGAGGCAGGAGAATTGCCTGAACCCAGGAGGCAGAGGTTGCGGTGAGCCGAGATCGCGCCATTGCACTCCAGCCTGGGTAACATGAGTGAAACTCCGTCTCAAAAAAAAAAAAGAACGTTTCTGTTTAGGATTTTTCTGTATTTTGTCCAAGGATTCTTCCATCTTTTGTCCAACCACAGAATCCTTTCAGAGTCTGTTGATAATTATGAATCATTTCCCCTCACAAATGCACATATGTGTAGACACAAACAATGTTGCATACAATTTCAAAAAGTTCATGGACCCCTGGAAACCCATAAGTCTCAGATTAAGAGCATTTGATCAAGATTTATACACTTTTTAAATTTACAGAAGTTGTAAATGTATAGAAGTTGAAAGCAGAAGAGCTAGTAAATGCTCCAAAGCATTTAAAGGACAAAACGAAAATAAGAAAGTAAAAATATAAACAATTAAAAGATAGCATTTTTCTAAAGTAGATCACAGTGGTTGTCTTTTTTCTTCAACAAACATTGCAGAGCAGAGCATGAAACACCAGTTTTACCCTTTGCAGCTTACATGCTAAGATGCCATGGTATGTTAATGGTCCCATAGACCCACAGTATAGTCTACATTTGTAATTAATAGCTACCCTGATGGCTGCTTGGTATATATATGAGGCCAAGGGTTTTGAGTATAGGATTAGTTATTGCTCACAACAAGCACACAAGGTAAATATTACTAACCCATTCTACAGCCAAAGACATGGAGGATCTGAGAAGAAAAGAGGTTTCCCAAAGCCACGCAGTAATGAAGCAGCAGAGATGGAACTCTGACCCAGGGCTGTCTGTCTCCAAACGTCTTTTTCTTAATATAACATAAGAATGCAGGCCTACTGAATTTTATAATTAGCTTTTAATTTTTCCTTTAGAGTTCTTGGGTCTCTTATCAAGCAAATAGGAAGCAGGAGAACTACAAGGGCTGCTTGAAGCAAAATCACATGCTTTGCAGTGACAGCCCCAGGATGTCTGCCTAGGAGGGATCTGAAGGCAGTGGTACTGGGGAGCTTGCCTGAAGGCTGCGATTGCAATTGCGTAGCAGGCACGGAGACTTTCCTCCCCTTCAAGTCAGATGGCACGGTTTGGGAAGCCATGGCCCTTGCTATTAGAAGAAGCTGCCTTCTCTATCAGTGGGTGGTTGGTGAGAGAATTGGGGCTGAGCTCCCGCCTAGCTCTCAGGACTCAGAAGTGCAGATAGCTCCGCCCACCCCTGTCCTGCCTGGGGCCCTCCATCGATTCTGCTTCTCTGCCCCCTCTGCACCCTCAGCCTGTCACTCTGCTGCCCTCTGCGGTGGCCACACAGGGATGAGAAACCTGGGAAAACCAGGCAAACATTCTATTCTACCCTGAACTGTGGATGTAGGAATAGTCAATTTAGACTTTTCTAACATTAGACTTTTCTAAATGTAACTGTTAGCATGGGACACAGCCTGGAACCTAGAATAAACGAGGAAGGCAATCAAAGCCTTAAAGGACTTTCTTAACTAAAGTAGGGCCAGGCATGGTGGCTCACCTGTATAGTCCCAGCACTTTGGGACCAAGGCAGGAGGATCTTCTGAGTCCAGGAGTTCGAGGTTATAGAGAGCCATGATCATACAACTGCACTCCAGCTTGTGTGACAAAGCAAGATCTTGACTCAAAAAGGTTTTTTCTAAAAAAATAAAAATAAGCTTGAGACATTATTTATGGGAGGCAGGACATCACAGTAGCTTAGCATATGGCTCTACAGTCTAATACTTGGGTTCTGATGGTGATTCAACCCACTCACTGTTTTACCAGTTACTTTACCTCTCTGTGCCTTAGTTTTTTCATCTGTAAAATGGGAATAATAATAGTTCCTAGCTCAAAAAAGTTGTTCTAAAAATTGTTGAGACTGAAAAACCCTAAACAGAAACATTCTTTTAAATCTTCTTTAACTGAAAGTAATTTTAAGGCCTTCCCTGACAAGACAAAGAGAATGCTGCTTTGGAAAGTACTGGAAATGGATCCCTTCTTGGCCAAAAAGTTGTTCTAAAAATTAAATATATTAATAAATATATTACACTTAAAAGCATTCAAAAAGTGTTAATTAATATTGTGATCATTATTTGCCCACTTTCATAGTCACTGATGAGTGAACTACTTTGTCTATAGAGCTAAAATGATTGTGAAAACCCAGAAAGTAAGTGGTATTTCCCTGCAGAGGTTTGAGGGTGATGAGGTGAGCTGGTGAACATGGTGCAAGGCCTCAAAACCAAGCTGAGCAAAGAAGCCTCAGTGTTTCAGTCAGGTATTGCTGCATTACAAACCACCTCCCAATGTACTGGCTTAAAACAACAGCGGTTTATTATTCCTCATGATTCTGTGGGTCGAGCAGGCAGTTCTAGTTTATAGAGTGTTGGCTAGGGGTCTAATGGGCTGGAACACCCAAAATGGCCTCATTCACATTCCAACTGGGAGCTCAGCTGGGGTTGTTGGCCAAAGTCCTGAGTTATCCTCCATCAGGCCTTGTGATATGACTCTGGAGCTTCTTCACAGCTTGGAAGATGGTTCCAAGAAAGAACACTCTAAGACACAAAGGCAGAAGCTGAAGATTTCTTAAGGTGCAGCCTTGGAGATTACATTCTGTTGGTCAAAATAGGTCACAAGCCAGTCTAGATTCAAAGGGAGTGAATCTAGACTACCTGTTGATGAGGGAGTGGCACAGTCACATTGCAAAAGAACATATGGAATGAGAGATATTGTTGCAGCCATCTTTGGAAACACAATCCACCACAGCTACAGGAAGAGCGAGGAACCAGGTTTTCCTAACAAGGTTTGGATTGAGTGACCCAAACAGGAAGACCAATATGAGTTTGGATCACAAAGTTACCTACTAAAATGAAGAAGTAAATGGAACTAAATGTTTTTAATTTAGCACAACTTGTTTATATGTGACTTAAATAAGATTATTCTAGGCCGGGCGCAGTGGCTCAAGCCTGTAATCCCAGCACTTTGGGAGGCCGAGGCAGGTGGATCACGAGGTCAAGAGATCGAGACCATCCTGGTCAACACGGTGAAACCCCGTCTCTACTAAAAATACAAAAAATTAGCTGGGCATGGTGGCACGTGCCTGTAATCCCAGCGACTCAGGAGGCTGGGGCAAGAGAATTGCCTGAACCCAGGAGGCGGAGGTTGCAGTGAGCCGAGATTGCGCCATTGCACTCCAGCCTGGGTAACAAGAGCGAAACTCTGTCCCCCCCCCAAAAAAAAAAAGATTATTCTTCAGAATATTAAAAATAGTTCCTTCAGGTCTAAAATCACATTGAGGCCTGGCACAGTGGTTCACACCTGTAATCCCAGCACTTTAGGATGCTGAGGTATGTGGATCACCTGAGGTCAGGAGTTCAAGACCAGCCTGGCCAACATGTTGAAACCCCATCTCTACTAAAAACACAAAATCAGCCAGGTGTAGTAGCACACACCTGTAGTCCCAGCTACTGGTGAGGCTGAGACAGGAGAATCACTTGAACCCATGAGGCAGAGGCTGCAGTGAGCCGAGATCGTGCCACTGCACTCTCTCTCCCAGCAAGTTTGGGACTGCGCAAGACAGGGTGAAACTCTGTCTCAAAATAAATAAATAAATAAAATCAGAACCATAAGTTAAAATAGAAAAAAAAAATTATGTTGGAGAAAATAACTATCAGTAAGGTGCCTTTCTAAAAGTAAAACATTTTCCTTAAAAGGTAGATGATAAAACCACATACTCCCTGATAGTGACAATGCTGAGCTTATAGTGAAAACTGAAGGGCACTGTGTTAAAGTGAGCAAAGCAGAAAACCATAAAAAGAAGGCTGAGTGATGAATAGGAAGAGTCAGACAAGAGCCCCAGGAGAGTCTTGAAATTGCTATTGCTGAGAGTTTGATTTTTCCCCACCTCCTTGTACATGTAGAATTCTTTTTACAGTGTGATATACTTTATATTTGTATTTTACATTATAATTTATTGGGGTTGGGGGTTAACATCCTTTATAAAATTTCTGGATATGGCTGCAGTCATACATGGATTTACAAAATAAGACTGGAGATAATCTCACCAAATGAATTATGATTTACCTTGAATGTTCCAGTTCTCCACAATTACAAAAGCTCTGGTCTTTAAGATTCATTAGAGATGGATACGTTAAAAAAGGGAAAAGCTGAAAGATTTTGCTAGATTTTTGAATGGTGGGGAGAAGAGAAAGCAATAAGAAATGGCACCAAGATTTCGGGCCTCAGCGATAAATGAATGGTTGTGTTTCCTAGGGTGATTGAGAAGGTGAATAGAAGGAAAGAGAATTGCATATTGCAGGGCAGAATTGCAAAAACAACAAGTTTGGGACTGAAAGACTTTATTAAGGGAAAGTAGCAGCCATCCAGCATTTTCATAACATCCTGACGTCCCTAGCTTACTTCTATTTGGGAGAGGGGCCCCACTTGCTCACATTTTATGAGACTATAACTTTTTAGTATTCATTTTACTGTTTGTCATTTATTGAGTTGTTTCTACCCAGTGTGTTTACAACTCACATAAAATACTGAAGATAATCAAATATACAGAAACAAGGCTGGGCTCAGTGAAAAATGTCATTAGTATCTAGTGGCAGCTGCATACTGTAAAACCATTGGAATAGTCTCAGATAAAAGGCAAATGAAAAACAAGGGAAATGACTATCTAGATGCCTTGATGGAAAACTGTTTTTAATAGAAGGTGGTTTTAAATAGGCTGTCAGGGAAAGAGGATAAGTTGTCCAAGTGAGAAACTAGACAATCCATCAAGAACAGAATGCAAAGAGGAGAAAAAGGTAAAGTTCTCATGGGAACAGGATATAAAGTTGATGACAAAAGGCCTTCACAGGGCATGAAGCGCAACATAACAATGTGTGCCATGTATTATTTGCATAAACTGCAAAGAACTTGGCACAATTTACATTTCCCACATCACAAACATAAACCAGGAAGTAAGAAAAAAGAGTGTCAAGCAGCCAAAATAGGTGGGGTATTCAACTTCACTCAAGGAAGTTAAGGGAGTTCTCAGGTCCTCATTTAACAAATAATTCCAATAAGCTTGGCTATCCGTTTCTCCAAACTCAACAATTTCAAGTGAGATGCAGATTCACCATATACATGTTAGGTATCTCAACAGTAGCTCAGACTTGTTGAGCATTAACTACGCATCAGGTGCTGTTCTAAATTCTATCTAGATGGACCTATTTATCACCATAGCAACCTAAGAGGTAGGGACTAAAATTATCCCCATTTTACAGATGAGGAAGCTGAAACACAGAAAAGTTTTTAAAACTACCCACAAATCACATAGCTAGTAAGTGGTAGAGTCAGGATGTGAACCCAGGCTAGGCAGGTTCCTATATCCTTAACAACTAGGCCAGCCCTGCCCATAACAATCACCTATCGGGCTTTTAAAACATAGTTTGCTGAGAGTTTCCTGAGAGTTTCTGATTCAGTAGGTCTGGGATGGGGCCAGAGGCTTTACATTTCTAACAAGTTCCCAGGTGTATTCATTTGCTCGGACTGCCATAACAAAGTACCATATACTGGATGGTTTAAATAACAGAATTTACTTTTTCACAGTTCCAGAGGTTAAAAGTCTGAGATCAAGATATTGGCAAGGTTAATTTTTTTCTGAGGCCTCTCTTCTTGGCTTGTAAATGGTCCTTTGCTCTCCGTGCCTTTACACAGCCTTCCCTCTTGTCTGTATGTGTCTGTGTCCTATTTCCCTCTTCTATGGACACCTGTCATATTGGATTAGGGCTTACCCCAATTAGAACAATTAAATTGTTCTAATTTAATTACCTCTTTAAGACCCTATCTCCAAACATGGTCACCTTTTGAGGTAATGGGGTGCTCCAACATATGAGCTGGGGAGGTACAGGTGGGACTATGCCTTCAGTCTATAACACCAGGTGATGCTGATGTTGACATGCTGGTCCAGGGACCACAATTTGAGAACCACTGAAATCAGCAGCAGTAGGTGCCTTGGACTGTTTTCTCTTTCAATTATTATGTCTTTTAATCTTCATATGAGAAAAACAGCATTACTCTTATTTTCTTGAGACAACCGAGGATCCAAGATGTCAAATGACTCTCTTCAAATCACACAGCTAATGTACTGGACACGGCTGGCTATCTACTCAGCATCCATTCTTATCTTTCCTCCTTCCTAACAGAATCTGGTTTTATTTAGGTGTCCACCCCTCTCCCAGGTATGCATGTGCTCTAGTGGAGGCAACACTCCCAACCCACCACCAAAATGCTGGGGTAGGCCTGATTGCCTATTTATCCCATTTCCCTTACCAATAACTGGTTTGAACACAGGCATGAGATCCAATTCTGGCCAATCAGGTGTGAAGGAACGCTAGCTGCAGAAATTTTGAGGAACGGTTTCTATGTTTAAGGGAGAGGCACCAAAAGGTACGAGGTCTGTCTCCTTCCCTGATATTGTCACGACTGGTTGGATGCCTGAACTTGCTGCAGCTGTCTTGCTACCAACCTGAGGATGAAGCCTTCAGAGCTGAAAGAAGGAAAGAACTGCTCAGTCCATGAGGACATTGCTGAATGCATGGATCAACAAAACCTGGACTCTCCCTTTTCCCCAACTTCCTACTGGCTGAGCAATACATTACTGTTTGAAACAGTCTGAGTCAGGGTTTCTCTTATTCGCAGCCAAAGGCATCCCACCTGATTCACCTGGTAAATAGGGGTGTTAAGATTTGGATTACATGCAGGCATGAGAGAAGTAATAGCTAAATTCAACATGACAGCGAGGCTGGAGCCAGAATGAATTTGCAATACAAGAACTCAAAAAGCCTGGCAATTTCCAACAGGACAAATACTATATGATTCCAGTAACCTGAGCTATCTAAAGTCGTCGAAATCATGAAAATAGAAAGTGGAATGTTGGTTGCCTGGGACTTAGGGGAAGGGAAATGCCAAGCTGTTGCTCCATGGTGCAGGATTTCAGTTTTGCAAGATGAACAATTTCTAGAGATTTATTACACAACAATGTGAATATAGTTAACATTACTGAACTGTAGACTTTAAAAAGGTTAGAAGGATAATTTTTAGGTGTTTTTGGTCACAATTTTTAAAAAATCTTGGCAAACTAGAGTCGTTCAGGATAGAGAAAGAATCTTACACACTTCAGAGTCCTTAAAGATGTCACCCTAGGTAGAGAACATTGGCCTTCTTGCTCCTCCCATCTTAAAGCCTTTACACTAGCTGTCCTCTTGCCTGGAATGCTCTTCCCCCAAATACGTATACAGGCATATCTCTCAGTGCCTTCAAATTTTCAAATGTCATTTTCTCAATGAAGCCTACCCTGACCACCATATTTAAAACTGCAACCTCACCTCCCAGAACTAATGAGCTTCCAGATGAAATGGCCCATGGGCTGTCCAGCATAATGATGAATTTAAACCCACAGACTGATAAATATTATGAAATTCTTGAATGTTAGAACAAAGAATGACCCATGTAGCCTACTTAGCAGATGTCCTGTGAGCTTCTTTCTTTTCCGGGGGGAAAAGAACCACATACAAAGGACAATATTGGCAGGGCACAGTGGCTCACACCTGTAATCCCAGCATTTTGGGAAGCCTAGGCAGGTGGATCACTTGAGGCCCAGAGCTCAAGATCAGCCTGGGCAACATGGGGAAAATTCATCTCTACTAAAAAACAAAAAAAATTAGCTAGTCTCATAACCGAGTCTCAAAAAAAAATTAAAAAATTTAAAAATCACAATGGTGCTTCAACCCTCTTAACAGCAACAGCTAGAATGAAATGGGTCCATGGATCTAGGGGCCTACCGAAAAGTGATTTTCCTGCTCCTAAATGTATAGTTTGGGATGGGCATCATATTGGAAGTTGGCAGAATCCCACACTGATTGCTGTCAAGACAGGAACACACAGGACAAGCAAGGAAAGGTCAAGACCTGACTGATTCCATCAATAAAGCTGTAACAAGTGGCTTTTAGATTTAGACAGTTTGTTACTTACCCAGACAGTGAAAACAAGAATAAGCCCCCAGCCTGGGCAACACGGTGAAACTCCATCTCTACAAAAAATACAAAAATTAGCTGGCCATAGTGGTGCACACCTGTAGTCTCAGCTACGAAGTGGGAAGATCCCTTTAGCCTGGGAGGTCGGTGATGCAGTGAGCCTTGATTGTACTGCTGCACTCCAAACTGGGCAACAGAGTGGGATCCTGCCGCCAAAAAAAAAAAAAAACGGCCAGGCGAGGTGGCTCCCAGCACTTTGAGCCTGGGCAACATGGTGAAACCATGTCTCTACTAAAATTATGAAAATTAGCCTGGCATGGTGGCAGGTGCCTGTGACCCCAGCCACTCAGGAGGCCGATGCAGGAGAATCACTTGAACTTGGGAGGTAGAGGAGGTTGCCAAGGTCACGCCAAT
>NW_016107849.1:315048-326525 GCF_001604975.1 Cebus imitator | reverse complement strand
TCAAAAAAAAAAAAAAAAAAAAAATTAAATTTAAAAAAAGAGAAGACAGAGAAAAGGCCAAAGGTGTCAGCTCCCTGTGATTCTTGTCCCATATACCAATAAGGACATCACTGAAACAAAAGGCACCAAATGACTACAACATGAGTAGTGGGACGCTCTGTCGCTGAAGAGCCACTTCTAGACTCCTGCTAAGCAGTAAGATAAGAAGACATTATGTACATTTTTGTATTCTGCATTTCCCTTGAGGGAAGGTGGTAAGAAGTCACATACCTCATCAGAACCTGGGAGGTAGTAAGAAACCATCCCATGACAGCCTCTTAGGAAGATAGGGAAGTGAGTGGGAGATAGCCTTCCATCCTCTTATGTTCCAGTAGGATCACAAGGTGTTTTTCCAAGATTCAAGTTAGCTACAGTTCAAGCCCTCGCCCACATGGCTTATGTGGATCCTGCAAAGCAGCCAAGGTGCCATGGCAGAGCTGTTCCCCTATTCCTTGGTCTGTGGAATAAGGCTACCATACTGAATAAAGCTAAGAGAAAATATCTAAAAATCACTTTCCCAGCTCCCAACTAGGACAGTAAATAATAAACAACATGTCCCCCAAGAGGAATAGTGATCAGTGCAACCCTTAAACACCTGATGGTTGGTAGTCTCCAACACATTCCCATTGACACCAGTGTGGTTCCTGCAAAAAACAGACATATTCAGGAAATTGACAGTAGACTACTGCAAGATCAACCAAGTCATAGCCTCAGTTGTAGCTGTAGCACCTTTACTACAGCAGATTCTTAAGACCTCAGGCACATGACACGTGGCCATTGATCTGGCAAATGCTTCTTTTCTATCACCATCAGGAAAGAGGGCCAGAAACAAGAATATATATTTACAGTCTTACTCCAGGACTAAATAAGAATATTCTTATCAAGGCAACAGGGCCAAAGTAAGAAAGAAGTACATGGACAGCCTCATGAACAGATGGAGAGGTAAGATCGCTACCCTAGCAAAGGGGTAACAGATGGGATTTGTTTTCAGATTTCTGATCATCAGTCCATACATTAGGACCACATCTGATTGAAGCAATCAAAGCTTTAAAACGAAATTCCAGGATGAAGCAACTTCACAGACCCCCTTCTGTGTTTGAATCCCATGAGTATAATGGAATGCCTTTTTAAATGGAATGTCATATTGATCAGGAATATTCCATGTTCCTCCCCAAGGAATGAGTAAATTTTCCTGCCCCCATGAACTCAGGAATGGCCATGTGACTTGTTTTGGCCAATGAACTAGGGGCAGAATGTGAAATGTGTCACATCCAGGCAGCCACTTTAAGAGCTAATTTCTTTTCTTGACTCTAATCATGGACGCATGTATCAAGACGGCACATCTATCAGCCTAGGTCCCTGTGTAACATTAAGAATAGGAATTAGGACTTAACTTTTCATTGCCAGCACCTGATATAATGCCTGGCACAAAGTAGATGTTTGTAAATAATCTTTGATCAATTAAATAGGGAATAAAATTTCATGCTACCTGCAATTAGACAGTAAGGTACAGGCGAGCAAAGATCACGGCTGTCTTTTCACTACTGCAAGAGGGAGCCTCTAGAGACCTTTTACTTGCGCTGGGATCTACGTGCACTCCTTTACACTTTGTACCAGACTAAGACGCTACAAGTCAGCTGAAACTACGGAGTGCAAAGTCTGGCAGGTGAAACATTATTTAACCAAATCTCCAAATTATTTTCAATTTCAATTCAAAACTGATGACAGTTTAAAAAAAATTTTTTTTTTTGTAAAAAAGCCTAACTTGGGGATATTCATCCAATAGCCAAACACTACGCACTGTCCCTAACACTGCAAAAGATCCAGGCAATCAGTGCAATTGTGAGGGTTTGTTGTAGCCATTGCAACTGTATTTACGTCTCACTGATCCAGGGCCTGGTACCCCATGCTGCCTCGGCAAGCCCACTGCACTCCTGGGTCCCAACACGCAAAGCAAGACTGCGAAGAGGCCTCCTCCGACCCCGCCCGGGGGGAGAGAGAAGGCGGTAAAGTCCAAGAGATGAGAAACCGAGGCCCGCGCTTGGGTGCGTGTTTTAGTGACGAGTCTGCGGTTACAGAAGAGCAGAGTTGAAAGGGCTGTTAGGAGAACCGAGCAGAAGTCGCAAGGACGAAGCTGAAGAGAGCTGGCACTCGCCCTGGCCTACGGCCATCCAACTGGCAACCCCAGACCCCGCCTCCAGAGCCAATCCCGCGAAACTACCGCGAATTCCCGGGAATTCCCTCCAACTCTGGGAAAACTCCCGGGGGGGCGGGGCAAGAGTGGGAGGAGACCCCGCGCGCGGCCGCCGGCGCTCCGGGATCTCGAGATAGCCTCAGCTCTCGCGATCTTTCCGGAGCCGCCCCTCCACGCGGAGTCCAAGCGCGTGTGCTGAGACCCGAGGGTCGGGAGGGTGGAGACTGGGAGGGCGGGAGAAGCCCCTTTGGCCTGCTCTACGGAAGCCTGCGAGGGAGGGTGGTGTCCACTGCCCAGTTCCGTGTCCCGATGCCCAGCGCCAGCGCCAGCCGCAAGAGTCAGGAGAAGCCGCGGGAGATCATGGACGCGGCCGAAGTGGGTTTCCTCCTTTCCCGGGCCTGGGATTACAGACCCCTGGGCCGGGCCGCGCTGAGGAAGGGAGGAGGGGGAGCGGGGCCCTGGAGGTCCCTGTCGGCACATTTTCCTCAGGCCACGGGCCTGGGGTCCCGGCGCCTAGAGCCCTCGCCCCAGCAGCTGGGCCAGACCCCTCCGGGCCGCGTTTCTCGCGGGGTCACCAGGGAGTTCGGCCTGCTAGAAGCGTGTTCCTGGGGTGGGGAGGACGGGAAGCACCAGCCGCCCCGGAAGTTGGAGCGCGGCATCACACTTGAGCCTGAGTTGGGCACGTCCTGCACGTAATGCACAATCCCCGGGAAAATTTTAATAAGCAGTAGTAATCGATATGTACTCAGCCCTCCTGTTCTAATGCTTTGGCGAGTAATGACAGGACTTAGCAAAACCATCTGCCAATATGTTTAATGACCATTTCCCATGTGACAGCTTTAAGGAACACATGTCATTTTTATTCACTTTATCCCTCTCAGTGATCCAGGAAGGTAGGTAACAGGAGTTGCCGAGAATGCATTCGAGGCGAAGTGACCCCAAATCACATGGATAATTCATAACACCCAGTGATCCTTCGGTGCTTTTCAGAAATCAAAGTTTGAAACCATCCTACAAGTTATGTGTGCTGTAGTAGTGTTAAGCCTTAATTTCTGCCTTGCTCCTAATTTTTCTTATGAGGAATTCTGAATTTATGGTAAGCAACATGAGAAATAGGTCATCTCAGAATACGTAATGAGAGTCACCGAAATATTGATAGTACTGATTAGAATGGATGGCAACTTTTTTGTCTTCACACAATTTAATCTGCTGCTACCCTCAGGATTCATTGTGTGACTGTATCTCTCTACTCTGGTGGGGAGGGGGTGGTTATCTTTTTCTTTAAATTGTTCAGTAAGCAACTTAAACATATCTGGTTTATTTTGGTGTAAACACAAAACCCAGCATCCTCCAGATCTAAGGATTCCAACAGGTAGCTGTCAAGTGACAGAAACTTAATTGTTTCATACAGATCTTAAGTTACCTTGTAAAAATCTAGGGCAATTATTTTTGTGTATTCTTAATTAAATAAACTATCAGTGTACCCTTACAAATAGTATAGGTCTAGATATAAGGTAAACATTGTGGCAGAGTTAAGTCATTTTATAGCTGGGATAATCTTAAGAGATTATTTTAGAGGTAAAGTAAGATTGAAATAAAGGCCACTTATCTATTTAATAAGTATGTTTTGTTACCAGACGGGATCCTAGGTCTCCTGTTTCCTGTTCCTAACTCTAATCAGTAACAAGAAATTTGATATTATTATATTGTCAGTGTCAGACCCCTGTAACCTCGTATCCTGAAGTTGGTTTTTAGAAACAGGAAGCTGGTGAATTTTTTGATGATGTTTTACAAAAGGAAAGTTGTAGTTAGCTTATACCCAGCATCTCCAGTTTCTAAAAACTGTAGACATCTGGTGCTCAGAAAGCTTACCCAAAACGTTGGTTCTCTTTGAACATTTCTTCCTGCAATAGGAAGTTAATAAAACTGTGGTACTTCATCCTACTCCCTTCACAGAGGGAATTTATGTCCCTGCTTTGAAGTAGTTTAATCTTTTTGAAGAAGGTAGTTAAGATGTGAGATGTGTTGTACATATGTGTAAATTTTATCTGAGAGTGCTATTAAGTATGGTAAATCCATCTAGGAGTGGTGATCTTCAAAACAAACTAACCAGAAACAGTACTTTTCTGTTTTCTATAGAGTACATATGTAAATGAATGACAGATTTCCACATTATAAAACTACTGACTTTCTGAATTAATAAAATGATCCTGAAAGTTCAATTCATTTTTGTATGATTTGTATTTATGTGTTTACTGTGCTCTTAGTATTTACATAAAAAGTCACAATGCAAAAATTTTTTTTGTAGGATTATGCTAAAGAGAGATATGGAATATCTTCAATGATACAATCACAAGAAAAACCAGGTTAGTAGCTATGTGACAATAAATAAAGCTTTTTTGCTTTCTAATTCCAGGAAAGCTCTTCATGAAGTTTTAAGTAAGGTTGGCATAACTCTGAAGGCATAATTCTGAAACACTTAAATGACAAATAATCCAAGTCAATGTCATAACCCTGTGTAAGCATTGTCAGTTTAGGGTTCCGACTCTAGAAAAGAAAAAAAAAGTTATAAGTATTGTAGGTTAAATGGTATGTTTTAAGTGGTAGATTATATTTTTTAAATATTCCTGAATGATTAGGTAAGGTTTAACTGCTGTCTAGGAGATAGAGAGTGGCTAATAATAATTGCCTTCATCACATGTAGCCTTTTTGCATGCTTTAATAAAGCTATCTCTTTTACTTCCCCCAACCCCCACAACTTTACTTCTCTGTTTTCAGCTATTATTTATTCCTATTCTGCTTGACTCTTCCCAAACATTTATATTCTCACTTATTCTCTGCAATATCCTTAAAAACTGAGGAACCAAAATTGAAAGATAAGAAACTTGACTTACACAGAATCTGCCAGACTGGGGATTAGAACAGAAGGCCATCTGATCCTAGCGTCCATGGGTCTTTTTATCTTCTCTGCTCTTTTGGCAGTACTATGATTTGAGTTTTAAAGCCTCCACCCCTGCTCCTTTTTAGCCTGAGTGTCTGGGAATGAAAGTATTCTTCTTAGACCCCGGTCTGTCTTTTCTCATAACCACTCTTTTTTGTTAGTGTGTGTTGGCATCTTTATATTTCTTTCTTTCTTTCTTTCTTTTGTTTTTGGAGATGGAGGCTTGCTCTTTCTCCCAGGCTGGAGTGCAGTGGTGTCATCTCGGCTCACTGCAACCTCTGCCTGCTGGATTCAAGCAATTCTCCTGCCCCAGCCTCCTGAGCAGCTGGGACTACAGGTGCACACTGCCACACTTGGCTGATTTTTTGTGTTTTAGTAGAGATGGGGTTTCACCATGTTTCCCAGGCTGGTCTCTAACTCCTGAGCTCAGGCAATCTGCCAACCTTGGTCTCCCAAAGTGCTAGAATTACAGGTGTGAGCCACCACTTCCAGCTTTATATTACTTTGAAATTGACCTGACTCGTTTCTCTCAGACCTGTAGATTTTTTATTTGTAAATGTTTGCTTTTCTTTTACTTCTATTTTATGTATGTAATTTCAACAGATTTATCTTACTCAACTATTTGACAGTCTTTTTCCTGTTTGTAGACACTTCAAATTATGTCTCTCACTCTTTGCTGCAGTAATTGCAGACCTTTACATTCTTACCCATTGGAAGCTCTGCTTCCAATTTAGAGGGCTACCTATGAATACTATGCTTGGGAAATAAAACACCTCTAGGTTAATTTTATTGTTATATTTGATTAACCACATGATCACAAAATCACTTTTCCCAACCTTGTTGGAAAAGTATACAATAAAAGACCAAAATTGAGAGGCTGAGGCGGGAGGACCACTTGAGCCCAGGAGTTTGAAACTAGCCTGGGAAACATAGTGAGACCCTGTCTCTACAGAAAATAAAAAAAATTAGCTAGGCACGGTAGCACACATCTCTTGTCCCAGCTACTCAGGAGGCTGATGTGGGAGGATCACTTGAGCCTGAGAGGTCAAGGCTACAGTGAGCCACAATCACACAACTGGACTTTATCCTGGGCAGCAGAGTAAGACCTCGTCTGCTGCCCAGGTTGAAGACAAGACTGAAAAAAAAAAAAAGACCAAAATTGTTTGCTAAAAATAAATCATTGCCAAAACATAAAGATGAAATAATTGAGTATAGGTTGAGTATCCCTTATCCAAAATGCTTGAGATCACAAAAGTGTTTTGGACTTTATTAATTTTTTTTGGGGGGGGGCTGTGGAATTTTGGAATATTTGATTTTGTTTACCACTTGAGCATCCCTAATCTGAAAATCCAAAATCCTCCAATGAACGTCTCCGTTGAACATCATGTCAGCACTCAAAAAATTTTGGATTTGGGAGCATTTCAGGTTAGGAATGCTCAACCTACATAAAGTAGACTATGAATAGTAGAGTGTAGGGGATGATACTCCCCTGCCAGGGCAAGCAGGAGAAGACACTTGAGACTTTGTTTTCAGGTTAGGTGTCTTTCTTAACTGTGCTTCCTTGAGTTGTAACTGGAGTTTCAGTCTTTAACATAGGCCAAAGCAGCCATTAACATAATTGCTGTTCCTCTTTGGCTGGCAAATCCACAAACTATTGTCTTCTTCACTTACAATTTTCCCCAGAGAGAAAGATAACCTACGTATGTAATATGGTTATAGTAATTTAACAAAATTCTGCCTTTGGTTTTACTTCTGCAAAAATCCCAACACTTTGCTCAATGTGGTTTCCTTTCTCATGTGCTTCTGTTTCTCCACATTAATCCTTCTAATGTCCATGACTCTTAAAAGTGCAGTTTTCAAACAGAAATCCTACTACCACTGCTCGTTGCCTGTTAGCCAATCATACTGGTGAGAGAATGGCATGGGCTTCAAGTATGTTCGGGTGTATTAAAGGTTGAGAACCCTATGCTAATTAATTGCAACGCCAGAGGAAAGAAGAGCCATTACCCTTTTTCTTTTCCAAAGTATTACTAAAATTATCCTAATTATCACGTCTGTTAGATTTATGCTTTTCTGTTTTGTTTAGTTTTGAGTTTTGATTGCTTAGTTAGCCATTGCTTTTCAGTCTTGGCATTTTTCAAATCTGCATTTTAAAATCTTCTGCCCATTTGCCTGTCTTTCCTGTTTTACACTCTCTTTTGCCTGAGTTTATACAGCAGACTTGGAAGTTGGCTTAACTCATAAACTCTGTTGGCAGTGTTCTGCAGAAATCCTCTTATGATGCCAGTGGCTTTAAAATTCCTCTTTCATTCTCTTTGCATTTGGCTATGAGAACCATGGTATTTATTCTCCTGTAAATCAGATTCTCTCTGCAGCTGCATCTTTTCTTCAATGGGCAAATTATAAATACATTTAGACAAATTAGATAAGACATACAGTATTTATAATTTGACTTTATTATATGTCTCAAGGTATTCTTGATACTGTAATGTCATGTCTATTACTGTATTTAACTAATACTTAAATTTTTTTCTCTAATCAAATGATTGAATTTAGAAGAGCAGCAAAAGTGATTGTTGAATATTGCATCATATATGCATCTTTATATAGTAGTTGTTTTGTAGCTGTTTTCCTGTTTAGGGAACTCTAGATGAATGTAGAATTTTATTTAGTATTAGGAGCATAATAGTTGGGGCTCGCTTATAGCCAAAAGGCTTCATAGGAAAATGTATGAGATAACATCAAGCATGATTGGATCTTGGGGCTCAAGAAGCATCTACAGGCCTTTCTCTCTACACCTTTAGGCTCTGTTTCCTTTAAGATATAGGCTTCCTTCTCGAATCCTGCAAATTAGCAGGAAAGATGAAAGCTGCAGCCCTGGGCCTGCACCACCATCTCAGTACAGCAATCCCAGGAAAGAGAGCTTCATTCCCAGCATCTGTATGTTTAGTTCCAGAGAAAGATTTTGATTAACTCAGTTAGACTCACTGTGTCCTGGGGAATAAGATACTGTGACTCTCCAGACTTGGCAGATACTAGTTGACTTATGTACCATAGCAGGCAAGTAAAAGTTCCATATCCTAGGCAGGATAGGCTGTATTTGGCCTTATAAGTCATTGAAGTATTCAGATTTGCATTTTGAAACTCTCTGACTTCAAAGGAGATTTGAATTACAAGGGGACACAGGGATTGCAGTTAGGAACTATTGCTGTAGTTTAGGTAGGAGATAATAGCTTGGTTTGGTATGGTGGCAGTAAAGATGGTAGATAATTGAACGGATTTTAGAAATATGTTTAGAAAGCACAATTCACAGAACTTGAGGCAAATTGCATATGGAGCGTGATAGAGAGGACATTGTTGTCAAAGATTGAGAATTATTCAGGATGGTTCCAAGTATTTATGCTAGCTATCAGAAATAATTATGACCTTTTGGAAATTCTGAATTTAAAAATTCTTTTACTATATAAAAATCGTTTACTATTGCAGAGCAAGTTTTGGTTCGGATTAGAGACTTGACAGTACAAAAAGCTGATGAAGTTGTTTGGGTGCGTGCAAGAGTTCATACAAGCAGAGCTAAAGGTAGGATTGATTTAATTATTGAAGCTCTTGTGATAAAGTCTCTGAATTTTTTGTTTTACATGTTCCTCACAGACCAAAGTAAATCTTTAAAAAAAAAAATCCAAAAACATGTAACTTTTCATTTTTAAAAGTCACTGTAAAGTATTAACCCATGGTTAATCAATTTTAGGTTCCTATAAGACATCCTTACAAATAATTTGACCCTAAAGACTCTGATGAAATCTAAGACTTCAAGCTGCTTTTCTAGCATTGCTCTAAAGTTTAATTATTTTCAGCTGGAGAAGGAGTAGCTAAGGAAAAAAAAAATTGAAAAAACCAAGAGTAAAGTTTTAATTATTTAAGTGAAGAGTGTTTTTGAGAAACTTGCCATTTGTTAATATTTTTATATTTGTAATTATCTAGATGAGGAGAGAAGTGGACAAAAGATAAGACTGGGCAATTCAGTACAGTAACCACTGAAAACATGCAGCTATTTCCTTTTAAATTCAGTAACTCCATCACACTAGCTGTATTTCAAGAGCTTAATGACCACATGTGGCTAGCAGCTCCGATTTTGGACACATAGCACAAATACAGAATATACTCATTGTAGAAAGTTCTTTTGGACAATGCTAAAAATTTAGCCTTAACAATAGAGAAGAAACATTAGGATCATTTAGACAGGCCTCCATTTCTTATAGAAAATTGACCCATTATAGTGTTCAGAATTGTCTAAAAATATCAGTTGACACATTAGTTTATAACTTTATACTTTTCACACTTTTTCACATTTGCTCATCCCTGCAAGTTTGTGAAGTAGGTAGAACAAGCATTCTTTCTTTTTTTTCTTTCCAGACAGAGTTTTGCTTTTGTTGCCCAGGCTGGAGTATAGTGGCACAATTTCAGCTCACTACAACCTCCGCCTCCCAGGTTCAAGCAATTCTCCTCTCTCGGCCTCTTGAGTAGCTGGGATTACAGATACCCGCCACTCCATCTGGCTAATTTTGGGTACGTTTTTTAGTAGAGACGAGGTTTTACTGTGTTGACCAGGCTGGTCTCATACTCCTGACCTCAAGTGATCCTCCCACCTCGGCCCCTCAAAGTGCTGGGATTACAGGCGTAAGCCATGGTGCCCAGCTGAGAACAAGCATTTGTATTCCACTTTATAAATGAGGAAACAGGTTCAGAATGAAGCTACTTACCCAAAGTCTCATAGTAACTGGTGGATACAAACAGAAGCTAGCAGCTTTGAAAGATACCTCTGTCTCTTTAGCAGAGTTCTTTGCTTCTATAGTATTTAATATGTCCCATGACATAGCATTTCTTAATTGTGTTTTATGATATTTTTTATTGTAGAATTAATACATACCCATTATTTTTAAAATTCTACTTTGCTTCTGTAGTATTTAATATGTACCATAATATAGCATTTCTTTTCTTTCTTTTTTTTTTTTTTTTGAGATGGAGTCTTGCTCTGTCACTCAGGCCAGAGTGCTGTGGCACAATCTTGGCTCACTGCAACCTCTGCCTTTTGGGTTCAAGCGATTCTCCTGTCTCAGCCTCCCAAGTAGCTGGAATTACAGGCATGTAAGTTTGTGAAGTAGGTAGAACAAGCATTCTTTCTTTTTTTTCTTTCCAGACAGAGTTTTGCTTTTGTCTGGTTTCTGTAGTTTTAGTAGAGACGGGGTTTTACCATGTTGGCCAGGCGAGTCTTGAACTCCTGACCTCAGGTGACCCTCCCACCTTGGCCTCCCAAAGTACTGGGATTACAGGTGCCAGCCACTGTGCCCAATAAATATAGCATTTCTTAATTGTGTTTTATAATATTTTTTATTTTAGAATTAATACATGCCCATTATTTTTAAAGTTCCAGCACTTTATACATATATTTCACTCTCAGGGCCACCATTGTTAAGAGTTTGTCTATTTTTTCAGTATGCTCCCCCTAAACAGATGAATACTGATGGACTTTGAGAAGAGTACTGGTGGAATTTTAAATTTTTGAATAATATTGATTTGCCTTCTTGAAAGGTTGGGCCATTTATTCTGCCAATAGTCAGTCACATTGTATTATAATCCTTCATTTACTCATCTTTCTCCCGTTATACTGGGAGCCTTTGTTCCGTCCAAATTGGGCACTTTGTTTCCTAAACATAGTAATTTAGCAAATTAAAAGATAAATGTGTGCTACAAGTAAGCCATATCTGTTCGCAACATTTAAAACACATAAGTGAGTGATATTTCCAGTGGTTATGAATAAGACCTTTTGAGTAAGACAGATCTGTATTTGAATCCTGGATTTGTGTTTACAATCTATTACTCTAGGCAAATTGCATAACCTTTCCAATCCTCAGTGTCCTCTCTTAAAATAAGTGTATATTAATACCTAGCTTATAAGATGTTATATAGTAATATTTATAAAGTAATTAGCTCTATGCTTGATGCAGTGTAAGCCTTTGATAATTGAGTCATGTTAATGAACATGACAGTTACTCGCCTTCTATTTTAGTGTTTTATGTGTCTTATTTTTCTGTTGTCAGCTCTGAAGATACTACTGCTTATTTTCTTGTTTTGTTTGGTACACAACACATAATAACCCTACTGAATAACAGATGAATAAAATAGGTGTTTTATACACATATCATAGAGCATTGTCTTCTGGGTCTTATACTTGTTGTCCAGTAGCTCACTCTAATGGGCAGCACGTAAGTATGAAGCATCACATAAGTGAAAAAGTATACAGGT
>NW_016107849.1:243073-314823 GCF_001604975.1 Cebus imitator | reverse complement strand
TTTTTTTTGAGGGTCATGTCGGCATTCAAAAAGTTGGGGATTTTGAAACATTGCAGATTTTCAGATTTGAGAATGTTCTTCCTATACCATCTGCTAGTGGTTTTTTTCCATTTGTGACAAATTGTTATAGTCTCTTCATTGATAGTGCCTGTTGCATCAAAACCTGAAACAAATTGCAGGTGTAAGGACTTTATTGATGATACATGCTAATGGTGGGCGGATAGGGAGAGTTTATGAGTGTCAATGTTATGAACGGACTGAAAGCTTTAAAACCTTCTTAAGAGCTTTTTATTTAGGAATTTTACAGCACTTTTTATTTGTATATTAACTATTTGTTATTCTGTCTCAAAAAAATAAGTATGAGTAGCTGGAATTTTGGAGGGACTAAATGGAAATAACCTTTTTCCTTTTAATTGAAAACTAATGCACAGGCAATATTTTAAAACTCAAACAGCACAAAAACTAAAGAATAAAGCAGAAAATGTAATTCACCTGTTGTTTCACTCCCAGGGGAATAAAAAGACACTGTAGAAGTTTAAAATGATAGAAATTGCTTTAAACAAAAATTGACACTTCCTTTTACAAAAATGAGTTCATACTCTATGCCAGTGTTTTATGTAGCACTACATGATAATTTACAATATTTTTTATTTCAAAATAGAAAATTTTGTTCTGGATTATAAAAGTAACCATTTTTCATGAAATGCTTGATCATTATAGAATTAAATCATGGATAAAGTGGAAAACTGACTATAATCCTTCTTTACAGATTTGTGGGTTTTTTGGTTTGAGACAGAGTTTCACTGTGTCACTGAGGCTGGAATGCAGTGAGGCGATCTTAGCTCATTGCAACCTCTGCCTCCTGGATTGAAGCGATTTTCATGCCTCGGCCTCCCAAGTAGCTGGGGTTACAGGCACTGCCACCACATCCAGTTAATTTTTGAATTTTTAGTAGAGATGGAGACTTTTTTGAGTCAGGATCTTGCTCTGTCACCCAGGCTGGAGTACAGCCTCAGATTTGTTTTTATGGGGAAGCTGGGGGATGCGTGTGAGTGTATATGTGTGTTTGAACTAAAAAATTTATAATACTCTGTATTATTTTATAACCTACACTTTTTCTTTTGGACATCTTTTCATGTCTGTGCATATAGTCCTGCTGCATCATTTTTTTTAAATGGTTTCATAGTATTTCATAGTATGGCTGTATTTATTTATTCATATATATATTTTCCCATTTGTGTAAAGTTCAAGTTTATCCATTGTTGCTTTAATTTGTGTTTCACTCATTGGTTAAACTTCTTTTTCTGGTATGTTAACTATTTTGAACTTCTTTTGTGTATTGTTCTTGCTCTGTTTGTATTTTTATTGTACAAAACAAATATTTTTCTCCAAGTCTGTTTGCATTTCAGTTTTTTGGGGGGAAGAGAGGCTTTACAAGTAATGATTACTATGTCCTTTTCTTTCAAACGTTTGTATCTCATTTCTTATTGTTTGTTTTGCAATGCTAGTAGATTCTCTAGTACTTCAGGGAGTCACACAATGAAGAATTTTTGAAAGAGCAGAAATTCAAGTTCTAAATGAGTTATTTTGACTTAAGGATTCTACATAAAATGTCATTAGAAAATAAATGGCCAAGTTTAAAAAGTCGATTAAAAGTAGTTCTTTTTCTCATCCAGGTTTTCTGTTTGGCAGAAGGAGGTGTTGAATTTTATCAGACCTTTTTCTAGCATTTCTTACCTTCGAAATATAATTGTGTTATGTAATGTTTATGTAGAGCGGTTCATTATACTATTCATTCTGCTTTTGTGTTAGTTGGAAATTTTCTGTATAATAAAAAAATTTTAATGTAGTTAATCCTCATTATTCGTGGATTGCATATTTGCAAATTCATCTACTGGTTAAAATGTATTTATAATCCCAACATGAATGCTTACAGTACTTTATGGTCATTCTCCATCATGCCAGACCTGTACGTTTGCAGAGTGGCAGAATATTTACGTCATCCAGTACAGACGTTCCCAATTAAAGTCAAACACAGTAAGGCTCTACCTTCTTGTTTCAGCTCTTATACTGTAAACAAGTGTCCTTTTCACAGTCTATTTAATGCCACATTTCTGCCTTTTAAAAAGAGACTTTAAAAAATTTTTTGTGGTTGCATAGATGTATATATTTCTGGGGTACATGAGATATTTTGAAACGGGCATGCAATGTGTAATAATCACATCATAGAAAATTGGATATTCATCGCCTCAAGCATTTATTCTTCGTGTTATATACAATCCAGTTATATATTTTTAAGCTATTTTTATTGTTTAAATTTCATTTATTTTTCGAGACAAGGTCTGACTCTGTGACCCGGGCTAGAGTGCAGCTGTGTGATCTCAACTCAATGCAGCTCTATCTCCTGGGCTCAGGCCATCCTCCCATAGCCTCCTGAGTAGCTGGTACTACGGTACTACAGGCACATCACCACACTCAGCTAATTTTTTTTTTTTTTTTTTTTTGTAAAGACAGGGTTTGGCCATGTTGCCCAGGCTGGTCTCAAACTCATGAGCTCAAGTGATGCGCCCACCTCAGCCTCCCAAAGTGTTAGGATTATAGGCGTGAGCCACAACACCCAGCCATTATTTTAGTTATTTTTAAATGTACAATTGTTACTGGCTATAATCCCCCTGTTCTGCTACTTTGGGTACCTATTAATATCTCCAGGACCCCATACCTTCAACCCCTATTACCCTTCCCAGTCTCTGGTAAACTATCTTTCTGTTCTCTGTCTCCATGAGTTCAATTGTTTTGATTTTTAGATCCCACAAATAAGTGAATAAATGCAATTTTTGTCTTTCTGTGCCTGGCTTATTTCACTTAATACGACCTCCAGTTCCACCCATGTTGCTGCAGATGACAGGATCTCATTCTTTTTTATGGCTGAACAGTACTCCATTGTGTATATGTACCACATTTTCTTTATCCATTCATCTGTTGATGGATACTTAGGTTGCTTCCAAATCTTGGCTGTTGTGAACAGGCTGCAGTAAACATGAGAGTGCAGATACCTCTCAGTATATCAGTTTGATATACTGGTTTCCTTTCTTTTGGTATATACCCACCAGTGGGATTGCTGGATTATGTGGTAGCTCTTTTTAGTTTTTTGAGTAACCTCCAAACTGTTCTACATAGTGATTGCACTAATTTACATTCCCACCAACAATGTATAAGGGTTCTCTTTCCTCCACATCCTCACCAGCATTTGTTATTTGTTTGACTTTTTGATATAAGCCTTACTGGAGTGAGATGATGCCTCATTGCAGTTATGATCTGCATTCCTCTGAAGATCAGTGATGATGAGCACTTTTTCTTATGCCTGTTTGCCATTTGTATGTCTTCTTTTGAGAAATGTCTATTTAAATCTTTTGCCCATTTTAAAATTGTATTACTAGATTTTTTTTCCTGTAGAGTTGCATGAACTCCTTGTATATTCTGGTTAGAAATACCTTGTCAGATGGATAGTTTGTAAATACTTTCTCCCATTATGTAGGTTGTCTCTTCACTTTGTTACCTTTACTGTGCAGAAGCTTTTTAACTTGATGTGATCTCATTTGTCCATTTTTACTTTGATTGCCTGTGCTTGTGGGGTATTACTCAAGAAATTTTTGCCCACATCAGTGTCGTCAAGAGTTTCCCCAATGTTTTCTTGTAGTAGTGCCATAGTTTGAAGCCTTAGATTTAAGTCTTCAATTCATTGTGATTTGATTTTTATATATGGTGAGAGATGAGAGATGGGATCAAGTTTCAGTCTTTTGTATATGGATATCCAGTTTTCCCAGCACAATTTATTGAAGAGACTTGTCTTTTCCCCAATGTATATTCTTGGCACCTTTGTCAAAAACGAGTTTACTATAGATGTGTGGATCTGTTTCTGGATTCTCTGTTCTGTTCCATTGGTCTATGTGTCTATTTTTATTCCAGTACCATGTTATTTTGGTTACTATAGCTATGTATGTAATTTGAAGTTAAGTAGTGTGATTCCTCCAGTTTTGTTCTTTTTGCTCCATATAGCTTTGGCTATTCTGGGTCTTTTGTGATTCCATATAAATTTTAGGATTTTTTTTTTTTTCTATTTCTGTGGAGAATGTCATTGGCATTTTGATAGGGATTGAATTAAATATGTAAATTACTTTGAGTAGTATAGACATTTTAACAATATTGCTTCTTCCAATCCATGAACACAGAATATCTTTCCATTTTTTGTGAGTCCTCTTCAGTTTCTTTCAATAGTGTTCTATAGTTTTCAGAGATCTTCCACTTCTTTAGTTAATTCCTAGGTATTTAATTTTATTTGTGGTTATTGTAAATGGGATTACTTTTTGATTTCTTTTTCACTTTGTTCACTATTGGCATATAGAAATGCTACTGATGTTTATATGTTGATTTTGTATCTTGCAACTTTACTGGTTACTGAATTTATCGGTTCTGATAGATTTTGCTGGAGTTTTTCCAAATATGAGATCATATCATCCACAAAAAAGGATGATTTGACTTCTTCCTTTTCAATTTGGATGCCTTTTATTTCTTTCTCTTATCTGATTGCTCTAGCTAAAATTTCTAGTCCTATGTTGAATAACGGTGAAAGTGGGCATACTTGTCATGTTCCAGATCTAAGAGGAAAGGATTTCAGTTTTTCCCCATTCAGTACAATACTAGCTGTGTGTCTGTCATATATAGCTATTATGTTAAGGTATGTTCCTTCTATATCCCCTCTTTGGGAGTTTGAACTTTATCAGCTGCTTTTTCAGCATCAGTTGGAAATGATCATATAGTTTTTGTCCTTCATTCTGTTGATATGATGTATTAGATTGATTGATTTGTATATGTTGAACGTCCTTGCATTCCTAAGATAAATCCCACTTGGTCATAATAAATTATCTTTTTAATGTATTGTTGAATTTGGTTCGCTAGTATTTTGTTGAGGATTTCTGCATCAGTATTCATCAGAGATACGGGTCTGTAGTTTTCTTTTTTGATGTGTCTTTGGTGCCAGGGTAATACTGATCTCTTAGAATGAGTTTGGAAGTATTTTCTCTTCCTCTGTTTTTTGGGACAGTTTGAGTAGGGTTGGTGTGAGTCCTTTAAATATATAGTAGAATTCAGCAGTAAAGCCATCAGGTCCTGGGCTTTTCTTTATTGGGAGACATTTTATTACAGCTTTAATCTTGTTACTTGTTACTGGTCTGCTCAGGTTTTGGATTTCTTTATGGTTCAATGTTGGTAGGTTGTATGTGTCCAGAAATGTGTCCATTTCTTCTAGATTTTCCAATTTATTGGCATATAGTTGCTCATAGCAGCCACTAATCTTTTGAATTTCTGTGGTATCGGTTGTAATGTCTCCTTTTTCATCTCTGATTTTATTTATTCAGGCCTTTTTTCCTTAGTCTGGCTAAAAGCTTGTCAGTTTCATTTATCTTTTTTAAAAACCAACTTTTTGTTTCATTGATCTTTTATATTGTTTCCTTCATTTCAAAGTCATTTATTTCTGCCATGATCTTTATTATTCTACTAATTTTGTGTTTGGTTTATACTCGCTTTCCTAGTTCTTTAAGATACATCATTAGGTTATTTGATCTTTTTCTTTTTTCTTTTTTTTTTAGATAGATACTTACAGCTATACATTTTCCTCTTAGTACTACTTTCACTATATCACATATGCTTTGGCATGTTGTTTCTATTATTTTGTTTCAAGAAACTTTTTTATTCCTTTAATTTCTTCATTGACCCCACTGGTCACCGCAGAGCATATTCTTTAATTTCCATGTATTTATATAGTTTCTAGAATTTCTCATTATTGATTTGTAGTGTTACTCCATTGTGGCCCAAGAAGATGCTTAATGAGCTCTTTTTTTTAGGCATGGTCTCACTGTGTCGCCCAGGCTAGAGTACAGTGGTTATTCACAGGTGTGATTGTAGTGCACTGCTCCCTCCAACTCTTGGCCTCATACAGTCCTCATGCCTCAGCCCCCCAAGTAGCTGGAACTATAGTCATGCATCACTGAGTCCAGCTTGCCTTTTTGCCTTTTAAAATGGCCCCTAAGTATGGTTCTGAAATGTTTCAAGTGTCCGTAAGCACAAGAAGACTGTGCTGTCCCTTAAGGAGAAACTACTTGTGTTTAGATACGCTTTGTTTAGGCATGAGTTACAGTGCCCTTGGCTATGAGTTAAGTGTTAATGACTCAACAATATATATTAAGGTATCTTTAAACAGAAACACACAAAAAAGAAGGCTGTCTATTAATCAGTTGGCAAAAATTTGACCATAAGCGTGAAGGAACCTAACCCTAAATTTCCCTCAGGAGCAATGATTCAGTATACTCTAATTCAGTGTTGTGGCAACTTTATAGAACATAACTGCTATAAATAACAATCAATTTTTTGTAATTGTAGTGATTTACAATAATGTATTTTATAACATTGAAGCATTTTTAGATTCTTTGAATAAATTCAATTTGGCAAAGATGCGGGTTGTTTTCTTTTTAGTATAGTGCTAGTTTAACTTATTTACTTTTGCGGAAT
Source organism: Cebus imitator (assembly GCF_001604975.1). Classification (NCBI taxonomy): domain Eukaryota; kingdom Metazoa; phylum Chordata; class Mammalia; order Primates; family Cebidae; genus Cebus; species Cebus imitator. The sequence goes on along the minus strand of NW_016107849.1, from coordinate 308,259 downwards.
TTTGCATGTGTAATCTGGTTTTCATCATTTTAAACTGGAAAATTTTATTCTGTTTTTAAGTTACAGTATTTATGTAAGTTACTCAAGTAATACGTTAATACTTTCACATGAATCTTTAAAAGAATATAGAAATGATACTCCCTTTTTTCTTTTATATTACCTATCCTCTGCCCCAACCTTTTCTATTCATTCTTTTTCATTTTTATTCATTCTTAATTTGTTAAGCATCTTTCCAGATCTTTGTAATGCATATATGCACACACAGAGTTTGTTTTACTTTGGGTGTGCGTATGTTTAGTATGTCTTATACTTTACATACTATTTTTCAACTTTTTAAAATAATAGTGTTTCTTGGAAACCCTTCCATGATACTTGTTATAGATCTACATGCGTAGTATTTCTCCAAGATGGGTATCTAGAAATGAAATTGCTGGGTTAAGGGCATGCATATGCATTTTTAAAATTTCTAATACCAGATTATCCTCCCCAGAAGTTGTACTCAATTATATTCCCACAAGTATTTCACAGTACCACTTTCTCCACATCCTTGCTGCCATGGTTTCATTATTTGTCCCCTGTAGAACTCATGTTGAAACTTAATCCCAGTCAGGCATGGTGGCTCACACCTGTAATCCCAGCACCTTGAGAGGCTGAGAGAGGCAGATCACTTGAACCCAGGAGTTTAAGACCAGCCTGGCCAATATGGTGAACCCTGTCTCTACTAAAAATACAAAAAATAGCTGGGCATCATGGTGCTCATCTGTAGTCCTAGCTACCCGGGAGGCTGAGGTGTGGATCACTTGAACCCAGGAGGCAAAGGTTGCAGTGAGCCAAGATCACACCACTGCACTCTAGCTTGGGCGACAGAGTGAGACTCTGTCTCCCAAAAAAAAAAAAAAAAAAAAGGCTTAATCCCCAGAGTGACATTGTTGAAAGGTGAGGCCTTTAAGAGGTGATTGGGTCTTGAAGGCTCTACCCCCATGAAACAGGAGTGGCATTAGTGGTTTTCTAAGAGGAGGAGAGACTAAACTAGCACACTCAGCTTCTCAGCAAAAAGGCACTTAGAGGTTGTGTCCCTTCATCTTTGGACTTCCCACCCTCCAGAACTTTAAAAAATAAATTTTGTTTCCTTGTAAATTACCCAATTTCAGATATTTTGTTATAAGCAACAGAAAATGTACGGAGACAGTTTTCAGTAATGATTGTCAGTGTTTTTTATTTCTACCAATGTATATTCTCTTCATTTATTTTTTTGAGATGGAGTCTCGCTGTGTCACCCAGGCTGGAGTACCGTGGTGTAACTCACTTGGGATCATTTGTGTGCTTTAACCCCAGGAGTAGTAACATATTAAAGCTGAGCTTGAAGGAACAACCATAGTGGCAATTTCCAGTAGAGCAAAGTTCTGAAACTATGAATAAGGAAATGGAAGTGTCAAAATCCTACTGTCAAAAGTATAACAATTAGAATCCTATAATGCAAAAATAAGAGTCTCTTTGTATTAAAAAAAAAAAAAAAAAAAAAAAAAAGCCTGCATATTTTTTTCTTAAGGGCAGTGTTTCAGACATTGTTTTAAATGAAAATCACATTTTTTATAGTAGGTTTATATGTAACATCCCTAAAGTGGAGTGTTTTAAATAGGAGCAAGGAGAAATTTCTTACCTTAATGATATGCTCAAATTAGTTTCTTTCAAGCATGGAAGCATATGAGCTTAAGTCTGCATATTGAAAGAGTAATTTGGAATGTCTGTTGTTCCTTTCAAATTTTACACATACCATGTGGAAGACACTGGCACAAAATAATTCTTTCGACACTATTCTTCCTAAAAACTTAGTTATACTTCCAAAATAACATCAACTTATATCTGTGCAAGAATATTTCAGGGGAAATAATAAATGGAAAATGCTTTAGAATGTTTAGGTCTTTGTTGTTTTAATCCCTAGTTGATTAATACAAATAATGAAGGAAAATGTTAATGTTGGGCATTAGAAAGTTAAGGTACATTATCTAAATAATGAATCTAGGGGGCTTAGCAAGCTTAAAGTCAGCAGGAAGAGATGAAAACGTAGGGTTGCGTTACATCTTTTATAACCTGGTTCTCCCATGAAGGCCCACTTCACTCACCATAATGGAGCTGAGAATAAACTTTCTGTCCTAACCACCTATGTGTTTGTTCCTTAGCTCAGAAATAAAGATTACACGATAAAAATTTCTAACTTTACGTTTTTCTAAAAGAGTACATCCATATAAATTTAAGAAATAAACTACTTCTTCTAAAAACCTAATCAAAATGCAACACAAAGTTTTAAGTGTTAAGAACTAAAATTTAAAATATCAAAAGATAGACCAGGCCTGTAATCCCAACACTTTGGGAGGCTGAGGCGAGTGAATCACTTGAGGTCAGGAATTTGAAATGAGCCTGGCCAACAAGGCAAAACCCCATCTCTACTAAAAATACAAAAATTAGTTAGTTAGGTATGGTGGTACGTGCTTGTAATCCCAGATACTCAGGAGACTGAGTCAGGAGGAGAATCACTTGAAGCCAGGAGTGGAAGTTGCAGTGAGCTGAGATTGTGCCATTACTCTCCAGCCTGGGCAATAGAGCGAGACTCTGTCTCAAGAAAACAAAACAAAAACAAATAAAATATCAAAAGATAGTTCATTCAGCTGTTTTGAACACTGACTTTGTTTTCTATACACTGTCTTTTGTGTTGGAAAATTCCAAGAAGAAAGATGAATAATATTTAATAGTTGATTAATCTGCCTTCTGAAGTTCACATACTAACTTTTGAAGGAGAACTTTTTATTAAACCGGGGAATTATATATTTGCTTCTTAAAAAGTAATATATGGGTATGGTAAAAATAAAGATTCCAGTAGTAGAAAAAGATATGACAATAGAGGCCTCACGATTCTGTCTCCTCCATCTCACTACTATCTCTTCCCTGCAAAATAGCCACTGTTGTTTCTTGTGTATCCTTGCGCAAGAAAAAAAATACACATTTACAGACGTGACCATATTTTTGTTTTTTAAATTTGTACAAAAGGATCATGTACACATGGCTCCTATTTATCCCTCAGCGTGTGGAAGGCAGTGCCTTGTAAAATGTTGCACTAAGCTAATCATGCAGCACAGTGTGTCACCAACCAGAGCCAAAGAAAGAACAATTTTGTTTCCTAATACATGACAAGAACTTGGTCTGAAAAGTACTTTATAGAGAAGTAGCCCGAGTGGACAGTTCAGTTTACCTGAAAGCCAGTACTGATTTTTTGTTTGGAGTCCTTTAAAAAATCATTTAAGTGGACCATTAATGTTCTTGTATTTGAAAGTACTTTGAACATAGAAAACCTGGGGACCATAGCATTAGTCACAAGTAGTTCTGTTTCAATATCCTTAACATATATTGTAAGAAATGTATTTATTGAGTCAAAGATAACTTTTTTTTTTTTTTTTGAGACGGAGTTTTGCTGTTGTTGCCCAGACTGGAGTGCAATGGCATGATCTCAGCTCATCGCAACCTCTGCCTCCTGGGTTCAAGCAATTCTCCAGCCTCAGCCTCCCGAGTAGCTGGGACTACAGGCATGCACCATGATGCCCAGCTAATTTTTGTATTTTTAGTAGAGACGAGGTTTCACCTTGTTGATCAGGATGGTCTCGATCTCTTGACCTCGTGATCCACCCGCCTCAGCCTCCCAAAGTGCTGGGATTACAGGCTTGAGCCACCGCCCCCGGCCAAAGATAACATTTTTAAGCCTTTTAATGCTCATTGCCAAATTGTTCTTCAGAAGCATTGTGCAAATTTATCCTGCCTTCAGCAAGTTACAAAGGAACAGTTTTACGGTTTTAATTCTCCCAAGCATTGAGTAATATTATATTTTATATTTTGTATTTTTTTAATCTTTGCTCATTTGAGAGGTAAATAATCTGTTGTTTGCTTCAACTTAAATTACTTTCATTACAGTAACTGTTTTTTCCTTATACTGTATTTACTTGCTATAGTTTTCTTCTTTTTCCTTCAGATTATCTGTTTTGGTCTATTGCCTATTATTGGGATCTCAATGTTCTTTTCTCATAAATCTTTAAGATCCTTATGTATTAAAAATATTAACTTATATAGATTATATGCCATTCAGCACATATTTTTTCTCAGTGTTATTGTTCCTTTGATTTATTTTTGTATTTAGATGTTCTTTCATTCTTAAACTTAGAAAGTTCTCCTTCCTTCCATGGTATAGTTTAATATTCAGTTCCATTTTTTACTCAGTTTTTGTATTTATTGGGGTTTTTTAAAATTTTGTAATCTCCTGAATTGTTCAGAATTAGAATCTCCTTTATCTAATAGGGTCTATTTTAGGTTTTCTTATGTTCCATTGATCTGGTTATTTTTTTATAAAAACCTGTATAGGTTTTTATAAAATAATATGCTCGTAGACTGATCTCACCACTTTATTCCCTTCCTCCTCCGTCTGTTGCCTTTTTTTAATAAGAAAAAATTAATTTTTAGAATTACATCTAATAAGCACAGTAAACATCTAAAGGGTAGAGTGAACATTCTTCACTTTTTTTTTTTTTTTTTTTTTTTTTTTTTTGAGATGGAGTCTTGCCCTGTTACCCAGTCGAGTGCAGTGGCATGATCTCAGCTCACTGCAACCTCTGCCTCCTGGGTTCACTTGATTCTCCTGCCTCAGCCTCCCAAGTTGTTGGGATTACAGATGCCCGCCAACACACCTGGCTAATTTTTGTATTTTTAGTAGAGATAGGGTTTCACCATGTTGGCCAGTCCAGTCTCGAACTCCTGACCTCAAGAGATCTGCCCACCTCGATCTCCCAAAGTGCTGGGATTACAGGTGTGAGCCACCATGCCTGGCCTTCACTTTACTTATACAGCTAGTGCTCGACTTACGACCACAATTGGGTCTGACAGACCGGTCGTAACACAATTTGGTCGTAAGTTGTGTAGGCTACATGTACAGTACTGTGAAATGATGTTATAAAAATGTTTAAGTCATATTTTATCATAATTTTCTTTCATTATTGTTATATATCATAATTTTCTTTGTTCATTTTATGCCATTTGTATCATCTCTACACCATTTTGTTTCTTATTTTTACATTTGTCAGGTTTAAGTAACACACTGCATTACCAGTACAACTGGTTTAATATTTGCAAAACATACAAAATTACAAAGTACAGGTGCATACAAAAATACAAAATACAGGTGTAAAAAATACCATAGGAAACATTTTCCCAATTGCAAAACATATCAAAATATATAAACATGTACGAAACATTTTATTGGCCGCTGGTGCTTGGCTGCGGATCGTTGATGTCGTCATCTGAGGCAGCAGTTGGGGTTACCGGAGTTGGTTTTTTCATAAACATGGTGAGCTTTGTCTGAATTGTATGTTTCTTTTTTTCTTCATAAATTTCACGATACAGACGAAACACATCATGCGCCATCCGTTCAATCCTTGCAAATCGTTCGATGTTTGGGTCCATTGCTTCGAAATGTATAAGAAGTTTATTCAGTAAAGATAAACTGTCTGATAATCCCTTAGTGGTGAACTTTCTTTCTGGCTCCTCCTCTTCTTTCTCTGCTTCTCTTCTTTCTTCTTCCGCCACTCTTTCTTCTTCCAGTTTGATTAGTTCTTCATTTGTAAGTTCTCTGGATTCTTTGTCTAGCAACTCTTCGACATCTTCCATTTCACACTCCAAAGAAAGATCTTTAGCGAGTTTTACTATTTTTTCCCGAATCGTTTCAAGTTCATGTTCACTGTCAAATCCGTCAAAATCATTAACATAGTGCATAACACAATTTTTCCAGATGCCATTCATGCACTTTGTCGTCACAGCCTCCCAGGCGGCAGCGATATTCTTGATACACATCAAAATGTTGTAGTGTTTCCAAAAATCTACAGCGGAGCAGTCGTGGCTAGTGATTATGGTTGTAAAGTCGAATGGTCGTAAATTGCACAGGTCGTAAGTCGATCAATACCTGTAACCATTTATTTCATTTCTTTTCTCTAGCAGGCATGCAAATCTTAAGAGGTATATTTATACTCCTTTGTTTAGCCACCTAGAACTTCCCAGGTTCTCCTTATTGCTTGTGTTTACTTTTGAATTTGGCCAAAATTTCCTTTCAGCCCTTACCTTTCTTTTGTACCTACCTCTAGTGTATAGTTCTCTTAAAAAATTTTATTCTGATTAGAAAAATAGTGCTTATTGGCTGGGTGCAGGTGGCTCACACCTGTAATCCCAACACTTTGGGAGGCCGAGGCAGGCAGATCATAAGGCCAGGAGATTGAGACCATCCTGCCCAACGGGTGAAACGCAGTCTCTACTAAACATACAAAAATTAGCTGGGTGTGGTGGCGTGTGTCTGTAATCCCAGCTACTGTAGAGGCTGAGGCAGGAGAATCGCTTGAACCAGGTAGTCGGAGATTGCAGTTAGCCAGGATCACGCCACTGCACTCCAGTCTGGTGACAGAGGGAAACTCCATCTCAAAAAAAGAAAAATAGTGCATATTTATTGTAGAAAGTTCAGAAAATGTAGAAAAATACAGGGACAGAATAAATTCCTGTAATTTTGTCATTCATTGGTAACCACATTTTGATGGGTTTTTTCCTCTATATGATCAATCTTAATATACTTAATTTTACTAACAAAATTGGGATTACATGTTATATATGGTTTTATCACTTTTTCCTTATGTAAAATCTATCATGATTTTCTAACAAATATTTATGTTTGTGTTCCCAGTACCCTGCATAGTTTTTGTATATAGTCATTCCGCTGTGAAATAGGAATGATAGTCAATCGTGCAAAAAGTAGTCAGTGGTAGTGGTGTAACCAGTAATAGTCATTAGTAGGCCAGGCGTAATGGCTAATGCCTGTGATCCCAGCACTTCGGGAGGCTGTGGATCACCTGAGGTCAGGAGTTCGAGACCAACCAGGCCAACATGGTGAAACCCCCATCTGTACTAAAAATACAAAAATTAGTCAGGCCTGGTGGCATGCGCCTATAATCCCAGCTATGCAGGAAGCTGAGGCAGGAGAATAGCTTGAACCTGGGAGGCAGAGGTTGCAGTAAGTCAAGATCACCCCATTGCACTCCAGTCTGGGCAACAAGAGTGAAATTCCAACTCAAAAAAATAAAAGTTGTTAATAGTTAATATGAGTTTGGCTGTGTCTCAACTTTAAACGTACTGTAAAATCCTCATGATTATGGAAGAAAACCCCATGACTATTACCGTCTCCATTTTACAAGAACTGAGATATAAAGTTGTTTAATAATTTTCCCACAAGCCCCTTCATAGGAAGTAGTAGGATATGATACCAGGCCTTTTGATTTCAAAGCTTTTACTCTTTTCTCCCAGACCCTTACACTAATTGTTACCCCCTAGTGCTGACCCATAGACTTTTCCTGTGCTCACCCTTTGTATGTCCTTTTGAGTTCTCCGTCCTTTTGAGTTCTCCATTCTTTCTCCAGGGTCTTTGTGTAGCACAGAAATTCATCACTGGACAGCTTTGTGAGGCAGCTAGGTTGATGCTGCTTCTGTCTGCACTATTAGAGTAGCTAATATACTCTGACTACATTATGGCTTAGCCTAGCACTGTTGTGTGCACATTACCGTCCATTTCACAGTAACATTCTTTTCTAAGTGGGGTAATGTGTGGCTGTGGTTTCAATAGTAGTTCCTAGGGAAATGTTATTTTTATTCATCTGCAAGTTTCTCTGTGGTAATAACCTTTGTCCATCCAGTATTCCTTTGAATTTGTTTAGTTAGTACAACTTTATTTTTTAGGATTTTACTTTGTGACTGGATCATCCTCCAAAGGAAAAGGGAAAATTAGAGTGTTTTTTAGTGGTTAAAAACCTGCCAATCATATATGACTCCAAAGTCAATAGATTATGTCTGTGTTGACACTTTGTTTGCAACCTTTTTTAAGCTGTGATTGCTACCTGATTTGCATTTCAAAATACTCTATGTTCAAAGTAGTAAGTGTAAGTCTGCTTGCATTTTTGCTTTCCTTTTTCTTTTTTTTAATTAAGGCCCGTTCTAAATGTAAAAGATAATGCTCAGTTTAAAAAACAAAATCCTTTTGTGATGTTTTACAAGACAATCTGATGTGAAAAGTGGTCTTGGAGAGATTAACCCCATTTTTATGAGGAAGTAATTTTCCCAGAATTTGACCGGAGACTTAAGAAGGATCTGCTTTGAAGGAAAGGGGATGTCACCAGGATACATAATAACTGAAATACATTATGAATAATGTTTTTCAGAAGGTTAAGAGTAAGGAATGACAGTTCTTGATAAAAGGAGGAGGAATCAAGAGGCCCAGGTTATGTAAAAATAAAACTGGTTATAGGGCTTAAAGGGAATGATCTTTTGTAGGCAATGTAAGTTATTTGGAGTAAAAAAAAATACGAGACTACTATAAAATATGAAGAACTTGGAAGATGATAAAGGAAAAATGAAGAACGTAGAACATAGAAGGCACTAGCCCATCAATCTAAATGCTCTTTAAAATGCACTTTGGTAGGAAGAAACTCTGTAGATGGACCATCCCCATAGAATGTTTGCATCATTGTTTTTAAGCACTGTATTAGCACTTTTGTGGTTGCGTTATTGAAGCTTCCATGGTAGTGCAGTACCTTTGCATGTAGAATATTCTATTGAATGAATGTTGAAAGTGATCTCAAGTTACTTGAAATTTGTTTAATAAGTCAATGCAATGACAAAATAATTTTCTTAATATAGAAATTTTTTTGAAACAGGTGATTTGCATGTGTTCTTATAACAAACAAGTTAAAAGTGTTTCTTGTAACTCATCGTAGGAACTTGAGTTGCTTTAAGGGTTGTGTCAGTTGAGTATGAGTATTTTGGCTGTGGGAGCCAAATGGATAGGATACACGTGTGTGTGCCTGATGAATATGATAAATTTTGGCCCAGTTTTATAGTAGAGAGTATTTTCCTTCTTTGTAAAACCTGAAGTTGAATGTCCTTAATACACTTGTATTCTTTCTGCCATTTCTTCAGGGAAACAGTGCTTCTTAGTCCTACGTCAGCAGCAGTTTAATGTCCAGGCTCTTGTGGCAGTGGGAGACCATGCAAGCAAGCAGATGGTTAAATTTGCTGCCAAGTAAGTAAGCAATTATATCCTGTTGTCAGAATAAACAATGGTGGGAACCAAGACTCCCAGGGGTTTGGACCATTTTCATACATTAACATCAATGCTTCGTTTGTTTAAAAATGTAGTTATTTAAATTGTCAGTTCAGTGTTGCTGAATACATTAAACTTACAAAAGAGAAAATATGGAGCACAGGCTTGAAATTCATTTGGAACTGCTGAAGCAGCACTCTCTACAGACAAGTCACATTTACTTTCAAGTGGAGTAACAAAAAGCCTGGCAGCCTCGAAACAGCAGAGCAACTTTATTTTGTTGTGTTTGTTGAGCTTCATTTCCTCCCTCCCTCCCTCCCCCAATTTGAGATTTGCATATTGAGCAACAAGTTTTCTAACTGAAAAATAAAAGTATATAAAATAAAAGAATGTAGTTTGGCAAATGATTTCCTCCAGAAAGAAGTAAAACAAATGTGTTACAACTTTCAGCTTTGACACCAAAAGAGTTTAGGAGAAAAAAGGTAAAACTTACTTTTTCCTCCTGTACAAGTCTGGACTGTCCGGTCCAGAGTTTCCCTGTGGAAGCAGCACATTGTTTTGTTCAGCTTGCAGGAGGTGGATATAGAGATAGAAGTGTGGTTGTGCGTGCAGTGGCTCTAAAGTGATGAGAGTACTTTTACTTGGTAGTTGGTGTCTCAAGTTTTGTTTCATGTGTTTCTCAATTTCATCAGTTTTTTTGTTTTGTTTTTTAAACAGAGTCTCGCTCTGTCTCTGGGCTGGAATACAGTGGCAAATTTTATTTCCATGATAATGATCTCAGAAAACATGGGAAAATGGATGGTCTTTATGTTTTAAGTAATAAAGTAATTTCATAGGTGTATTTTTTAAAAGAATTCAATCAGAGTAAATGATATATTTTTTCTATTTAAAAAAATTTTTCCCTTTAGATACATGCTTTCATAGATGGGTTAATATAGATGGAATTGTGAGTTTTAGAATTGGAAAGAAACTTACAGATTTTCTAATTTAATATCCTAATTTAGCTTTCAGCCCTCCCTGACCCTCTAGCACAATGTTTTACATATGATGGATGCTCAGCAGCTGGTTTTGGTTTAGATATTTATTTATCAAATTCAGTTTTATTACGTCATAGTGATACCTGCACTCGGGTTTAAAAACTTTAGTGCCATGAATTAATATCAATTCATTGATGAGATCAGTAGTATTTTAGTACTACTAGTACGGTAGCCCCACCTCTCCCTACCTCCCTGTCCTGCTGCCCAGAGACAGCCACTTATCTTCTACCTGTGTCTTCTGGTAATTCGGTTTGCTTGTTTTGTTTCCTAGTGAGAGTGTGTGCATTTGTCATCTAGCCTTTTAAGGTCAGTGTGTCTCCTATGTAGTCAAACATAAATGACCTTCGTCCCTAGAAATTTTATCTGCACAGAGAGCCTTCTATAAAAAGAAAAAGATGGCCCTGGAAGCCACAGACATAGATGCTAAATTCTATTAAATGTACTGAACAATACTGGAAAAAAGTCAACCTCAAATTAACAAACAACTTTTATAGTTATTGTCTTTTGTACAATAATTTGGTTCTGAAAACTGTTACATGAAGCTGACGGTTACATAGAGGAATATATTTTTTTTTCCATAAAACTGCATTATAGCCTCAGTATTACATTCCTAAAGCTTCCAGTGGAAAAGTCTTTTGAAAATCCCACTTACCCATAATGTTCAGTGAGAAGCATTCTACTGACAAGTGGGCAGTTAATCCATATGATGTATTTAGAAGCAGACATGTTAAAATACTCCACAAATAAGTTATTATTTCAGATCTTCTCAGAAACTCCTGGGACTTGACTAAGTAACAGTGATTGAGTATATCAGATGTCAACCATAGCTTGATAGCCAAAAGAGCTACTTTCAAATGGCCTACCAAACAGAACTTAGTTCACTAATGCCCTCATAAAATTAAAGAACACATTTTTATCATTATTTTAATAAATTAAAGGCTTTCATCCAAATGAGATGACATATGGGTGATCTTTCTTTTAGGCAAGGGAATAATATAGATAATTTAGCCTAGATTTTGTAATTCCTGAAGTGAAACTCCAAAAAGATCTAGAGGCAGTTCAGGCTTAACAACTAAATTGTTACTTGATTTTGTAGCTATTTTTAGTCCCTTTAAAAAATGGACTTTATATGATAAAGTAGCAATATGTGGGAAAAGGTTGAGCTGTTGTAAATTATAAACCTTTTCACTGTTATATGCAAGTGAATGGAGTCAATTTTATACAATAGGCTCAACATGTGGTACATAGATAACTATTATTACACTTTTGGCACAAGTATGTTAAGGAATCAAGCCTGATGTAATTACAGTAGGCGGGTTAATGGCTTTTGCTATCTTGTGAAAAAGGAAAATTCTTATGGCTAAGACTCTTGGCAAAATAATGATGAGTTTTTAGTTTTTGTAGTTGATTAAGATAATTTTCTTAGGAACATGATTTTATGTTGCAGATGGGTCAGTCAGTTTGTCCTTTCTGTGTGATGTCAAACTATACTTCTAAGGTAGTTCAGAACTCCTGATCCTTGGTAAGAGAAGTCTACTTTTAGACTTCATCAAGAACTTTTAAAAACTTTTTTAGGAAAAAGATGTATGGGGTTTTTCTTTGCCTTTTAAAATTCTTTTCCTAAAAATTGTTAACTGTGTTTTATCTAAAATGGGTATGCACTACTCCTTTGTGAAAGCAAAAATTAAGATAGCTCTCATACATTTATCTTTGAGATCACTTGTTTAGGTGAACGGATCCTGCTAAAAACAAAAATCTAAGGTGTAAGGTTCACCATTTGGTGAACTGATAGTTCTAAAAACAAAAAACTAAGGTGTAAGGTTATTATTGAATCATAAATAGCAGTACAAAGAAATTCTTCTTTATTATTAACACATGAAAAGGAAGAAATTTTATAACCTGCTGTGGTTGTAAAATATATATTCACTGTGGTTATTATTATTGTTATTCACTAACTATATTCATTATTCTTGTACCAAACTACAAAAACCTTAAGTTCACTTGAACTTTGTGTTTTTTTTTTTGTTTTGGTTTTGGTTCTTTTTTTGATTTTGAGATGGTGTTTCACTCTTGTTGCCCAGGCTAGAGTACAATGGTATGGTCTCGGCTCACTGCAACCTCTGCCACCCAGGTTCAAGCCATTCTCCCGCCTCAGCCTCCTGAGTAACTGGGATTACAGGCACCCACCACCACGCCCGGCTAATTTTTTGTATTTTTAGTAGAGACTGGGGATGTCACCATATTGGTTGGCCTCGAACTCCTGACCTCAGGTGATCCACCCGCCTTGGCCTCCCAAAGTGCTGGGATTACATGTGTGAGCCACTGCGTCCGGTCGACTTTGTATGTTTTTAAGCATGGAGAATAGTTGAATTTTCTGATATGACACCAGAATTAAAGCAGTACTAAAATTTCTAAAACATTTGAAAGTAAAGTCTTCTGTTTGTCTCTCCACATGAGTTTTTATAGACAGTTGGCTTCAATTTTTTTGTCTCCTTTTAGTGTTCTTTATATTTTCTGCCGTGTTACTTGGTTTAGGACCAAATAGTCCAGTCATTTATTAAACTAATATTTATTGAATGATACATACCTTTTTTGCTCTCTCTTTAAGTCCACTCTTGCCAGAAGTTTTATTTTCAGGGCTAGTTTATCTAAAATCTTTAATGGCTTCCTACTTCCAACCATCTCCAATATTCTGCCTGGAGGTTCCCTCACTACAGTGTTACTTCCCTCTACTTCCCAGTACATATTGCTTAGACTGGGGAGATACTCCTTGCCTGCAATGACCTCTCTTACTTCACTTCTCATTTGAAAGGCATTGGCTTTATTCGTTAATCCTCATTCTTTGTCATTTAGCTTGACCCCACATCCTTCATTATCCTCATTGTTTGGTTTCTCTGTTCATTTATTAGGGATCCACATATATATTCTTAGGATGCTGAGAATTATATATATTTATATATTTGTATTATATGTATTATATATATTTAGAAGTTTTAATATACATTTTGATGATAACCTTAAAGTTATATGAGTATTATTCCATATCATCTTAAAAACCAATTTATAACTGAAACCTGCCATGTGAATCTAGTGCTCCATTAGCATTACTATCTTATTTACAGTTGCATTCATGCCAGCTGAAGCCAAATGATACTTACATTCTGTACAAATGAAGGTTTCACAGTAGCTTGAATAGAGACACATGCTGATCAAGTTGGGTTACCAGGTATTATTTGGTAATTAAGGGCAATTCTGAACTCAGAAATGCTTGTACCATTCAAGCAGATATATTAAATTCTCTTTTTGTCTGTATAGGAGCAGCAGATCACTAATAGTATAACAGCTTGATGCAAGGAAAAATGTTTCTATTTCAAGTGCCAGTTAAGTTTCAGATATTTGGTAATTCATTTGGTGCAAATTTTAATTAACAATGCTACATTATTAACTTTCACATAAGCAAGATAGTTTTATAAAATGATTGACTGATACTTTATTTAAATAAATTGTCATTCTTAGATTACTGTTTGCAGAATTTTGGTTAATTATGAAGCTGAAATGTCCTGACTCTACCTCAGAGTTAATGTTTTAGGTAACAGAACAGGTATTCTTCATATTACTAGTATATTGAAGTCAGAATACAGAAACAAATTAATTATGGAACTGGCGCTGAGGCTACAAGCTTTATACAGTAAACCAAATGTCAGCAATTTAGTTTTAGTAAAACGACAAATTAATATTATTAATTTTAATTTTGTTTTTATTTAAAAATTTATTTCGATTTTAAAGTTAAGGGCTATAAGCATAAGCACTTACACTAATTTAGTATTTGTAGGTCTTTAAGTAACATGACAGAACTAATTTAAGTCATCACTGGGGGTGGCTGGCATTTTTTGTTCCACTAAAGAGAACCCATACAGTAGTTTCAGAACTGCTGGCCTGTGCCATGTTAAGTAGTGCATACTTCTCACCAAGCTTATTTTGGACTCAAAATTCTTGGGGTTTTAGTGAAGAAAAATGAGTTCATAATATAAGTTATTGGCTGGGCATATTTGATTTGAGCCAGTGTGGCTCATCCCTGTAATCCCAGCACTTCAGGAGTCCAAGGCAGGCAGTTGACTTGAGCCCAGAAGTTTGAGACCAGCCTGGCCAACATTGCAAAACCCCATCTCTACAAAAAAAAAATAGTTTAAAAATTAGTAGGGCATGGCGGCATGCACCTGTAGTCACAGCTACTCAGGAGGCTGAGGTTGGAGAATCACCTGAGCCCAGGAGGTCCAGGCTGCAGTGACCTGTAGGACTGCCACCGCAGTCCAGCTTGGACAACAGAGCAAGACTCTGGCATAAAAACGAAGTTATCATGATTTAAAGAATGATTTAAATCTTTAACTTTTGCAAAGCACACGTGGGCAGATGGGTGTAATAGAGGTACAGAGAATGCAGGGACTTAGTTCCCTACTAACTGGTGACAAAGAGTCCCTCATTGACTAAACTCAACTCAGACTCCTTTGAAAGAACCTTCTGCCCCAATAAGCCTTGACTTTTTTACTTCATGTTCATACCTGCATTGTTGTTTTAGTAAGCATCCTGCTGAGTTGCTTTAACCACAAGCCCCTCATCCACCCTTCAGTATCTGATCACCCTCCATAGCTAATCAGGTTCCTCTTCCTCCATCCCCCAGGTGATGTCTGATCACCCTCGCATGCCTACAGCAAGAATCCTGTTAGGTCACTTTAGCCAGAATCTCCCCTTAACTTTAATGGCTCCTCTTAGTAATTTTCCATCCACTGACTCTGTGTTCCCATCCTTGGCTCTAAGTTCCCACGTGCCAATGGTGTATTCAAAGTTGAGCCCAGTTCTATACTCATATCTCTTTTCCCCTATTGCAATAGTCTTGAATAAAATTTGTTTTTACCACTTTAAATACTGTACAGCTCTGGTTTCCCCTGACACAGCCATGTGACTTTATATGTTGTTTACTATCTTACTTAAATTAGGTTAGATAGTTCTGCTTATCATACCTCATTCTTCAGAGCTAAGACTCTTACTCAAACACTGCTATTTCCACTTACCTGAGAAACGTATGTAAGTCTGAAATCTAGTATGGTACCAATTCACTGTAATTGAAAGAAGTGTTTGACCTTTAAACAAAGCTTGTACTTACCTTAGAATTGAAACATATGGCTGGGCGAGGTGACTCACAGCTGTAATTCCAGCACTTTGGGAGACCAAGGCGGGCAGATAACCTGAGCCCAGATGTTCAAGACTAGACTGGGCAATATGGTAAAACCTCATCTCTACAAATAAAAGTCAGAATAATTAGCCAGGCATGGTAGTGTGAGCCTGTGATCTCAGCTCCCTGGGAGACTGAAGTAGGAGGATCACTCGAGCCTGGGAAGTGACAGTTGCAGTGAGCCAAGATTGTGCCATAGCACTCCAGCCTAGGTGATAGATTGAAATCCTAATTAAAAAAAAAAAAAAGATTTTTATTGTTGAAAAGGGGTTTTATTATTTTTTAAAGTACTTATCTAATTTATTTTTATTTTTGTTCTTTTGATGCTGTTTTAATTAGCAAATATATGGTTCTTGTGTTTGGGCATTTTGCACTTCTTTGTGTCAGTGAATTGTATGTTTAATTTATAACATCAAAGCATTTTATGTTGTTGCATTATTTGAAGAACTGATATGTAGCAGCTTTATGGCATGCCTCTTTTCTAACTAATCTTTTATTACACCCTTGCAAAAATGTAAAAATTATTCACTTGAGGCCAGGCGTAGTGGTTCACGCTTGTAATCCCAGCACTTTGGGAGGCCGAGGCGGGCAGATCACGAGGTCAGGAGTTCAAGACCAGACTGACCAACATGGTGAAACCCCGTCTCTACTAAAAATACAAAAATTAGCTGGGCGTGGTGGCACATGCCTATAATCCCAGCTACTCTGGAGGCTGAGGCAGGAGAATCACTTGAACCTGGGAGGCAGAGGTTGCAGTGAGCTGAGATTGTGCTACTGTACTCCAGCCTGAGTGACAGAGCAAGACTGTATCTCAAAAAAAAAAAAAAAAAAAGAATATTTAAAAGATTTAAAAATTATTGACTTGAATGTGCATGGTTATATAGATCTGTGAGTACATTTCTCATTGAGTATAGTAAGAGTTAAGACATTATTTCTGACAACCAGAAAGCTAAAAAATTTATTGGTTTTGCTGAAAACCTTTAATAGTCAAGTTTCTGTGTTAAAAATGTTAGTAGTTTTTGTTGACATAAGGGTATATAAATATGCAAATGGAAAAACTATTAATGTACGTAGTGTCTCTTTCACCATTATTGATTTTTTTTGGATGGCGGTGGTGGTAATAAATGGAAATCGTTTAGAAAAACATGAGCCGATGATTACCCAGAACTAAAATTTGGGCATCACCCAGCCTCTACCAACTCCCAAGTTTATTTCTACTATTAGCAACACATCAGAATATATTAGAATATAGGCTTTCTGTTATATTTTAGGCCTTTATTATGACCATCTAGTATAATAAAGTATGTCAAGGCACTTAAGTCTGTGGTACCTAGAATGAATGATAATAAAAGGTAAAAAACACTATTTGTATAAAGATTATGCTGCCCATCTTCTGTCATTATCTTGGGTTTATCAATAGATTATGAGTAATAGAATACTCTTCGGCAACCTCCATAGCAGGTGTCATATATTTTTGAGGTGAAAGGTCATGGAAAACCCATCCCCCACCACATACAGGACTCTTACTGCATGTGAAATATTATTTTAATATTTAAGAAACGTAATTTGCCAATAAAACTCAGTATAGTAACTACATTGCTTTATCTTGCCAACCTTTCCAGTGTCTAGCATGGATTTTTATGCTTACTTGGATGCCTCTTCCCTGTTAGTCCCTGTACCAGACCCAAAAGGTACAGTACAGTGGTCACCAGCATCTTCCCCATTTGATGTACAGGGCAAATAACAGGTTTGCCTATAATAATAGCAGTAATAGCTGACTATTACTATATACTGAGCTGCAAAGTGTCAGACATCTGTTTTCTCACCTGATTCGCACAGCAGCCCCATGAGGTGTAGATACTGTTTTTGTCTTTTTTTGTTTTGGGGGCAGGAAGGAGGTTGGTTCTGTTCTCTCTTTTTTTTTTTTTTTCCAGATGAGGAAATCAAGGTGTGAAATATTAAGTGTTTTGACTAAGGTATCTTAGACTCTGGACTGACACTCTAGTCTCTGTGTCATCCTGCCTCTCTGAAATAGTGTATAATGATGTTAGTTCAAAGCCCTCCCACATTATAGCTCCACTTAGAATACAGCCTATTAGTTGACACTGCCCCCAAGGCATTACAAGTCAAAACTAAAGGGAAAAAAAGTTTAGTTTATAAAACAGAACTGGGTTAGGCGTGGTGACTCATGCCTGTAATCACAGCACTTTAGAAGGCTGAGATGGGAGGATCACTTGAGCCCAAGAGTTTAAGAGCACCCTGGACAACATGGCAAAACCCTGTATCTACAAAAAATAATTAAATAAAAATTTAAAATAGATAAAAAGTAGAACTGATTATAAAGTAATTTAAAAAAAATTTTTTTTAGCCAGGTATAGTGGCTCACGCCTGTAATCCCAGCACTTTGGTAAGCTGAGGTGGGTGGATCACCTGAGGTCAGGAGTTTGAGACCAACCTGACCAACATGGAGAAACCCTGTCTCTACTAAAAATAAAAATTAGCCAGGCGTGGTGGCGCATTCCTATAATCCCAGCTACATGCCTGTAATCCCAGAATCTCCTGAGTTAGGAGAATCGCTTGAACCTAGGAGGTGGAGATTGCGGTGAGCCGAGATCTCGCCATTGCACTCCAGCCTGGGCAACAAGAGTGAAACTCTGTCTCAAAAAAACAAAAAAAAACACTGAAAACAGGCATTTTGGAAAACAGAAATGAGGTAAAGAACTTGGGGAGGAAAAGAATATTTTTTAAAAAATTTATGTTTGAGTGATAAATTCATGCTAAAAATTCCAAAGGAGGACTTTAATTTTAACTATTAGTAACACTAATAAGTTTGTCTCTCCCACTATAAAGCAGTAGCTGCCTTCTAAGGATTCACCCTATTGTTAAAAAGCATGCTCTAAAAATAAGGAGGAGCAACAGGGAGTTGGAACCAGAGTTTCATGTTGTCAGTAACAGTTATTTTTCCTGAATAATCTCAATAATAAAAATTTTGATAGTTATAAACATGAAACCTAACACTGCTAGAGGCAGATCTAATAATTAATAGCATCTACTTTTGCTTAAACTTTAGGCTTTTTTTCTTATCAGCACTGCCATTAACACAATACATTTTACACCTTTGTGTCACTCTCATGAAAAATAAGGCACAAAGTCACTTTAAAAAGCAGCTGTGTGGTATATACTACTGATGTTGAAAATAAAACCACAAACTTAGAATTTAAAATACGAATTTATCTTCTACTAAGATTGTGGATGCAGGAAAGAATTGAAAGGATTTGGCTAGATAACTAATACTGTTCCTTAACACATCAAATTGCACGCTCTTTGTTAGTCACGTGTGCCAACTAAAATCCTTTCCTAGGGTCAACAGCAAGGGAGAAGAGATCTTGGGACATTAAGGTATGGATGCCCGTTTAGGTTAGCTTTTTGTAGAGTGGCACTAATGTGGTGTCAGTTCTTCTGTGTGACATATGCATTCCTAAAAATAACTGTCCTATGCAAAATTGTGCAATAAAAATCATGGTGTTTATGGAGAAAATGGGGTTCATGGCATAACTTAACTCAAAAACTTGATGTGAAGAACGGGAACCTCTTATACACTATTGGTTGGAATGTAAATTAGTATAGCCTCTATGGAAAACAGTATGGCAGTTATTCAGAAATTAAAAATAGAACTGTCTTATGATCCAGTAATCCCATTATGGGATAATTATCCAAAGGAAATGAAGTCATTATGTCAAAAAGAGATATATATTTACACTCCAATATTAATTGCAGCACCATTCACCATAGCCAAGATATGGATTCAACCTAAGTTTCTTCAACAGATGAATGGATAAAGTGTGGGCTATATACACACTGGAATACCATTCAGCCATAAAAATCTGAAATCTTGTCATTTGTGGCAATGTAGATGAACCTGCAGAGCATTATGTTAAGTGGAATAAGCTAGACAAAGAAGAGAAATATTGTATCATCTCATTCATGTGCTAAAGATGTTGATCTCATAGATAGATATAGAGGGAATAGTTGGTAGGGGCAGAGGGGGATGAGGGAGAAATTGGTCAATCTGTACAAAGTCGCAGATAGGAAGAATAGTAAGTTCTGGTGTTCTCTTGCACAGTAGGGTGACTATGGTTAACAATATTCTATATTTCAGAACAGCTAGAAGAAAGGATTTGGAATGTTCTCAGCACAAAGAAGTCATAAAAGTTTGAGGTGATATGCCAAATGCCCTGATTTGATTTTTACACAATGTATACATGTATGGAGACATCGCACTGCACCTCATAAGAATGTACAATTATTTGTCAATTAAAAAAAAAAACTTCATTAATGGCATACTTTTTGAAAAGACAAGAACCTAACTTTTTCTTTTTTATTTATTTATTTTTTTTTTTTGAGACAGAATCTTGCTCTTGTTACTCAGGCTGGAGTGCAGTGGCACAATCTTGGCTCACTGCAACCTCCTCTTCCCGAGTTCAAGCAATTTTCCTGCCTCAGCCTCCCAAGTAGCTGGGATTACAGGCATCTGCTACCATGCCAAGCTAATTGTATTTTTAGTAGAGACCGTGCAAAATGCTCATTGACAGTTTAAGAAATACATAAATACTATAATAAATACAGCATTTTACCTTGACAAAAATGTGCAGTTTGCTTGCGGAAGTGCGTATCAAAAGAAAGGCAGTTTGTAAGTTATTGTGAAGTGGTGGAAGAAACAATGTCTGAAATCAGAGGGAAAGCTGTAACACCAGATGTGGATAGGTATGACTTGAAACATGAGTTATGGGTAGATGTATGTGCATTTTGTATTCCTGCATGACTGAGTACACCAAAGTACTGTTGTCTACATTGACCAAGTGTTCTCACTGATGAAATCTGGCATAGGCAAAAGCAAAATTCACCTTATACTCAAATTGTTCCCTAATACGTCAGTGGTGTTGGAACAAATTCACATTTTCAATACAAGCTTTATAGCAAAACTGACTGTACTCTTGAAAGTGACAACAGGATTTGCTAATGAGTGGATAAAACATGAATCTTACCTGTTTGGTTACTGTTTGTGTGAGGGTAAGGAAATAATGAATTCAAAATGACTGGTTTGAGAAACTAAGTAGAAATGACACCAGTAATGTGGAATAAATTGCCAATATAGACCGAGAGTAAACATGACCCACTGTTTGGACCTGGGATGGGCTCATCTTCCCATATAGCACTGGCCAAATAAAAAGTGGACACTTGGCCGGGCGCGGTGGCTCACGCCTGTAATCCCAGCACTTTGGGAGGCCGAGGCGGGTGGATCACGAGGTCAAGAGATCGAGACCATCCTGGTCAACATGGTGAAACCCCGTCTCTACTAAAAATACAAAAAATTAGCTGGGCATGGTGGTGTGTGCCTGTAATCCCAGCTACTCAGGAGGCTGAGGCAGGAGAATTGCCTGAACCCAGGAGGCGGAGGTTGCGGTGAGCCGAGATCGCGCCATTGCACTCCAGCCTAGGTAACAAGAGCGAAACTCCGTCCCAAAAAAAAAAAAAAAAAAAAAAAAAAAAGTGGACACTTAAGAGGAATGAAGCTATCTCCTTTTCCATTGGGTCGGCAGCCAATAGTATCTCCTAAGCTTATCTATATCAAGTTGATCAAAGAGAAGTTCCAGGTTTTTGAGTTTATAAAAAGCCCAATAGGTTGTTTTACGCAATAATCCTCTGATTATAATTTCCATCAATCTGCCTCCCCCATGCCTCCTCATTTTCTGTTGGACCTCATCAGGACTTCTAGTCTTTTTATCAATCTCCACATTCTCTCCCAGTCTTTTCAGGCTCCTTCTGACCTCATGCGGCCCTGTGCTCCATTCCTGGAGCTATTCTCTGCACCTTTATCCATTGTTCCCCACCCCTTTGTTTCTCTTGCCCCCCAAACACCACACAAACTCCCCTGTCCCATAGGCTCCTGATCCTATCATCTAATACAAGTTTAGAGTATCTTGTGTGCTCATAGCATAACATGTGGTTCCTGTTTCTCAACTGAGCCCACTAGTGTATATTCTACTTTATATTGAAAATAGAGGTTTATGGGCTGTGCCTGTATTTTTGTTGTTTCATTGACCTCTTCAGGATCTCATTCCTGTTTGTCTCTTAGTTTCTAAGTCTAATTAGAAAGGAAAAATTTGGAAAGCACTGTGAGTTCCATTGCATAGTATTCTACCACCCTTCTTTATGATTAAAAACAGCACATCATCAACACGTAAACCAATTCTAGTGGATTCTGTTGCTTAAATAAAACAAAAATCCTTACTTAGACACTTGAGGATAAATGAAGCATGAGATAATTCAAAAGAATATTTAGCTAGTAACACATTATCTTTGGGAAACTAGCAGCTCAGTTAGTGGACCAGCTAACCATTCTGGCAGAATTTGGTTTAGAAAATAGTATGAATAAAAATATGTCTGTGAGGAAAAGGCCATTTCTAATCTCCATTTAATTTTCATCCTGTCTTAGATCAGTTGTCATATTCATATGTGTATGTATATATATACTGCTTGCAGTTATCTTTAGTGTGCTATAGATACATATGGTGAAAAATAGGTGTTTTACTAGTTGGTTAAATTTTTAATATATAAAATATGTTTCACACACACACACACACACACACACACACACACATAATGCTTGCAGTTATCTTTAGTGCTAGAGGAGTGCCTAAGGACTATTTGTTTATTTTGAAAATGTTTCGTTTCCATTTTGAATGTTACTGCTCAAAAAGACTGGACATGAAAACATGTGAATTCATACACAAAAAAGTGGGAGAAATAATAGTATTTATATGTTAATTCCATGAAGCCCTATATTTAACTCTATTCCCTCTGGCCATATACCAGGTGGAAAAAAGCAAGAATTCCACTATTAAAAATATTAAATCAGATAGTTCCAGCTGGGGTTTCTTAATCATTTAAAAGGCAAAATATGAGGTCACTTTTAATATCTTAAGTAGATAACGATCTTAGCATTTACTTTAGATATTAAATCTGAAGTGCTTATCTTTTGCCTTACTAGCTAGATGATAATGCTAGCAGTTTCTAGCTTTGGAGTGTTTTCCTTAAAAGAAACATTGGAATTTAATATGGAGCCAACTGTTTTGCCTCAAATTGTCTGTCTTAGGAATATCCAATTCATCAATAGAGTAATCCAAAAAGTTGACTCACTAATTGGATTTAAGTGCCACAGGACTCTTCACACATTATTTTAATCAATTTGTTGGAAAGATCAATTTTCTCATGGCTGAATGCATATAAAAATGAAGAAAGTGAATGAGTTACATAGGAAGCTTGGCACATCTAATTCCCCAGAGGTTTTAGGAACAGGTTCTTAATTATATATCTGAAATGGTTTGAGGCTTTTAAATAAAATTTGTCTAGAACCAGGAAGATGCAATACCTATCTATCCAGCCCTGTGTTTCTAGATTCCCATCTTTTCTAATATTTAATAGTTGATCCTAGAGTTGAGATGTTAATCCCTTTTCTCTTTAAAAAAAATTCTTTTGTATGTGTGCCATTTTAAAGTAATTAACAGAGTAGTTTGTGTTAGTTGTGGTTAAGTGTCGGAAAGCCAATTTTTTTTTAAAGGAAGTCCTGGAGGCCTTTTCATATTGACTGTTATAGAGGGCAATGAGTGTAAACACAAGTTTTTAAAATTTGAAGTTACAGTGCCCTGCTATAAAGGACTACAATTAATGTGAAAAGGAGTTTTAAAGTTAAAATGTATATATCGCTATTTGTGCTTATATGACACTTCCCACTCTCCCCAAACGTAGAAGTATTTTGATTCTGAAAATAAGCCTTTTTTAGTACCATTATATGTATACATATATATTTTATTTTTCTTCATATTAGTCATTGTGGTAAAGTGATTTTTTGGTAGCTGATGAGTCACAAGTATGTTTCTCATTCTCTAATGAGTCACCTAACTACATACAAGTTTGTTTATTTTCTTTCCTTTCTAGGTCTTTCACCTAAAATAGGTGTTTTACTAGTTGGTAGGTTAAAATTTCAGTTTGCCACATTAACTTTTATTTATTTATTTATTTTTTGAGATGGAGTCTTGCTCTGTTGCTCAGGCTTGAGTACAATGGCACAATCTTGACTCACTGCAGCCTTTCCCTCCCAGGCTCAAGCAGTTCTCTGCCTCAGCCTCCCTAGTAACTGGTACTACAGACACATGCTACCATGCCTAGGTAATTTTGTGTGTGTGTATTTGTCATGGAGACAGTGTTTCACCCTGTTAGCCAGGCTGCTCTCAAACTCCTGACCTCAAGTGATCCGCCCACCCTGGCCTCCCAAAGTATGGGAATTACAGGCGTGAGCCACCGCACCCAGCCTACATTAACTATTAGATCTAGAAAATACCAAAATAATACTCAAAAAGTCTCATTGATTTTTACAAACTTGTGTTTAGCATGTGCTCTGGTCTAGGTCCTCTGCTGGGCTTGAGTATACAAATATTTACATGTGGCATTTGTGTCTTAGGAGACACTTAATTTTGGGAGAGGGAAAACAGAGATAAACAGCTGCATGCAGAGGCAGGGTATAGGTGCTGTGGTAGGAGTGTATGTTGTCTGTAGTTGAGACCCAAAGGGAGGCAGGCATGTGGATACCCCTTCAGCATCCATGTGGATAAGTTGGTGAATGTAGGTGAGGCCATTATACTGTTGTGTATTACAATTCCTTGAACAGTTGCACCTACATTTTATACCTCTTGGTTGGAACAGCATATTTATCTGTTGGAGGGAAAACAGCTCTATATTCAGTCCTGTCCACTGCAACATCTGTATTGAAAATTTGGATAAATGCTAAGGATGTGCTAAGAAAAAAACAGGTCTAAAATCTAGTGTCAGAAATTATCAGACAGTTTATTGGATTAATTCTCCTGAGCTAAATGTAACTTTGTATAAAACAATATGAAATTATTATTTAAAGACTTTGCTGAATTTGTACTAAGGTTGGCAACAACAGCAAAACACCAAGATACATCAGTGTTACTGGGGAAGGTAGTATGATTCCTGGACATTTGGGAAACTGTTACGAAAGGGCCTTCTATTTTCAGTTTTCTTCACAGAACTATAAAGCAATCCAGTAGCTCATGAGCTTCTAAGAATGAAAATGTATTATTTCAGAGTGAGCTGATGATGCATTCTGAGATATTTAAATTTAGTTCTAATTTGTGAGTCTAACAGAACTGTCTAGGGCAATAATCCGTAAATGATCTTGCTGGCTATGTGATGGTAGTCTAATTACTTAACCTTTTAGAGTCTCAGTTTTCTCATCTGTAAAATGTTGATAATATCTACTGTGTAGGCCTTTGTGAAGCTCAAATGAGATAGTGTGTACATAAAGCACTTCATACAGAAACTAGAACATAAAAGGGAATTGCTGAAGAGATAATAGAAGCAATCCTCTAGGGATTTAGATGTTGAAGAAAGAACTTTCTTTTCTTTTCCTTTTCTTTTCTTTCTCTGAAATGGAACCTTGCTCTGTCACCTAGGGTGGAGTGCAGTGGTGTGATCTTGGCTCAGCGCATTCTCTCTCTCCTGGATTTGAGCAATTCTCCTGCCTCAGCCTCCGAAGTAGCTGGGAATACAGGAGCACACCACCACACCTGGCTAATTTTTGTATATTTGGTAGAGACCGGTTTCACTATGTTGGCCAGGCTTGTCTTAAACTCCTGACCTCAGGTGATCCACCCACCTCGACATCCCTAAGTGCTGGGATTACAGGTATGAGCTGCCATACCTGGCCTAAAATCACTTTCATTTGAGCTATAAAAATAAAAGCGTGTTTGCTTGTCTCTACATAAAATGCAAAAATTAGCTGGGCATGGTGGCGCATGCCTGTAGTGTCAGCTACTCAGGAGGCTGAGGTGGGAGGGTCACATGAGCCTAGGAGACGATGTTGCAGTAAGTCTATCCCAGTGATTCTTCTCTGTATTCACAAGAGGACTTGTCAGAGTCAAAACCTGACACTGGGACTCAGCAGCAAGAGATAGATAAACTGCCTTTTCTCCACATTTATGTCTCTGTCATTTATTTGCAAGATGGTGACCTCTGACTGGTGTTGTGTGCTGTTAAATATTTTTTCACCTATCTCCTATACAGAAATGATACCTTCACCAGTGACTTTCAGATCATCTACAGTAGCCATTTCTCAGAGTTCATGATTCTTGTTCTCCACCCCAGTACTCACCAAAGTGTGATTTGCTCATTGGGTAACATTGAGGGAAAGAAAATCATTAAACTAACTTCCTTCCTTCCTTCCTACTACCCTTTCTTCCCTGCTTTCTTCTTTTATCTAAAAAAGTAAGAATGAATTTGAGTTTTTCCAGTAGTTAATTTATACATAAACACTGAACCTATCACTTGGATTGCTTCTCAGAAGGAAGTCTGTCTCACGTCTGTCACCTGTAGCATTCGTGGTTTCTGAAGGAAGATTGTGGGATTCCAATAATGAAGAGAAGCTAGCAGTGTTACCCTCACTCTCCTTTCTCCTCCCCTCTCCCTTCCTTTCCCCTCCTTTCCTCTCCTGTAGCATATATGCTATTAAATATTGTGACATCTTCATATACAATGTCAGTTAAAATCATATAATTAGACTTTCTACAATCAGTAGAATTTTGTTCTTGTACTGGTAGTGATGTACTACAGTATTACTGTCTCTCGTTTTGACTCTAATTTTATATGTACGTGCAAAATCCTCGGATAGTCTGACCCCTTTTCATAAATAGAACCTTTTTTACTTTAATACTTTTTCTTCTGAATTTACTCATGTCTACAATAAGATAGAAAAAGATTTAGCTATATAGAGATAATAGAGCTAAATTGCCCAAGGTTTGAAAAACCATGGAATGGTTTTACTAATCCCTAAATATGTTACGGTTTTTAACAGCTACATATAATATGGGGAAATACTGAGATTGGAAGGGTAAAAAAAAAAACATTAACTGTTCTCTATGACTGATTAATCCTGCCTTCTTTCCCATTGATTCAGTAGAACAATCTGTAATTGCAGAAATTTATAATAGCTTTGGCCCTAGCTTAAGAAATAGTTTATGTTTTCAGAAGTTATTTTGTAAGTTATTTAGGACTGGAAACAATGTTTTAAGTGGTAGTTGTTTTCTAGACTAGCTGATCTAATATTTTAGCACTTGGTACTACTGAATTAAAGTACTAAAAGTAGATATAGTTCCAGGTTTCAGGTCCTGGATTAAGACTCATCAGGTACTTTTAATAAGAAAGAAGAGGAAATTTTGTCTTCTTTCATTGGACCTGCAGCCAGCCCTGGGCAGAGTACCTTTTACTATATTCCACCTTCTTTCTAGCAGATTACTAGCATGACGCTCAATCCTTAAAAGTAGATGTATTTGACTTGAGTTGGCTTGAAGAAGACTATCTGATAATGGAAGATCTAGAGGGCCAGCAAATGCCTTCTAATAGTTGAGTCAAAGGAGGTGAGGTAAGGGAACCAAGGGGTCAGGGACATAGAAGAAAGGTAGCAGAGTGGACCTCTACTTGGGACAGGTCAGGTTGCTTGATAAAGCAGTACATTGATGAGTACAGAGGATAAAACCTTCCTTGTGAAGACGTGTTATATAAGCAACAGAATTCTCACCAGGCATGAATCACACTCAGTTATCACATTTACTGGTAGGTGGCAGTCACATTGAAGATAGATTCAGTGACACTAGATAGCAAGTATTGGAAAGCCATTATAACAGTCAACTGGAGCCTCTTGATCCCTTCAAGTCTCTGAAGAGCCTTGTCTTAGTTCACCAGCTACTTCTTTTGCAATAATAAATTGTTTCTTCAGTTCTCAAGATTTTAGCTAGGTATTAGGTGATAGCTCTAGTGCAGCAGGTTTACAAGAGTGCAAGAGATATGCATGCTGTTGATTTTTTTTTTAAGTTAGTTGGTAACAGACATACAGATTTCTAGGCAGTGTAGCCAAGTGAAATAAACAATTTTCTTTCTTAACTACTCTTCACCTGTTATCCTCATTTGATCCTTTTTCAACCCTAAAAAAAAAGTGTTCATTGAAATGGATTCTGGTATTCTCTTCTGTAAAATAAGTACTGTTCAGTTTCTGGAATGTCTAATTGCACCTCAACTACTAGAGACCCAAATGCTCATCAAAATGAGTAGAATTTTTCCATGAAAATTAAATCTTATCTTTTTCATCAACTATGTTGTCACATACTTTGTCAGTAAAGAATATACACAAAAGTAAAACTGGTACATTTTGTATGGAAATCATCATTTTGGATTATAAATTTTCTTCCATGGTTATGTGCTAGTGATTAAAAACTAATCATTGTGTTTAATAAGCTATTTTATAAATTTTGTATTTTAGAATTTGAGTATCTGGTGTTCAGAATTCAAGTTGTTATAAAAATAAGCTGCCCAGGAGATGCATGTATTTTATACTCATCGTATATTAAACTTCATATAGGCATTCTTTTAAGTGGGAGTATACAATCCAATAGTTAAAAATCCAGTGACAGAGTATACTCAGAATCTAAAGGTATAAGGATTTAATTACAAAACAGCACCTTAATGTTCTCTTATTACTCTAAAATCTTCTCAGTTGACCTTCTTCTATTATTTAATTCCATCACATACCAGTAATTGCATTTATTGAAGCCAGTATTTCTCATTACAGGAAATGCTGATCTTAGTGAATCTCAAAAATAGGGAGGGAAATGTTCTTTAATAAATAATTAAAAGACTTTTTACTACTTTTCCCAATTCAGTACTGGTTTTTATTACCTTTTATGTCCAGGGTATTTTATAAGTGGTAACTAAATTATGGAATCCAAAAAATCATCTCTTCAAGGAATCTCACAAGGTATGCTGCATAATAGCTCATTCTAAGTAGGTTAAATAGACTGGCTTTATCTCAAGTGGCTTACTGTATTAAAGAAGAGTTTAACATATTCAGCTTTACTGCTGAAACACCAAATGAGTTCTGACACCTCTGATGAGATGATTAAAATTGGGACGTTTTTCTCTTGACAGCATCAACAAAGAGAGCATTGTGGATGTAGAAGGTGTTGTGAGGAAAGTGAATCAGAAAATTGGAAGCTGTACACAGCAAGATGTTGAGTTACATGTTCAGAAGGTAAGTTTTTTCAAAATATAAAATTGCATATAAAAATAGATTTGGGTTCTAATAGTTTTTCATGTCAAATGTATATGTTCTTACTGATTAAAATTAAAATTAATGTAAAATACTGAGGTTTATAAATTAGTTACTGAATCAGTTGACTTTTGTTATATAACGAATCACCCCAGTACTTAATGACTTAAAACAACAAACATTTATTTGCTTACAATTCTGTGATGCACCTAACTGAGATAGCTCATCTGCTCCATGTGGCATTGGCTGGGCTCACTGATAAATCTGGGGCGTCCCTTCCTGTGGCCTCCCCTCATCCAGCAGGCTAGCCCACATATGTTGATATTCAGGTACCAGGAGGGTTCCCAAAGGCAAGAGAGAAGAGAGTGAAGCCCTAAGAACACACACTTTTCAGGCATCTACTTGTGTCTGTCACACCTGCTAAATATTCCACTGGACAAAGTCACATAACAAAACTTAGATTTAAGGGGTAGAGAAATAGATTCTAACCCTTGATGGGAGGAAAGGCAACATTATTGCAAGGGAATATACATGCAGGAGCAAGAGAAATTATTGCAGCCATTTTTGCAAATAGTCTACCACAGCCACATAGGGAAGAATATAAAACACATCTGAAATACTACTCACCAATATAAGTGAGTAATGATGAACCTATCTTGCTGTAAGTTTTCTGATGTACTTTTAAAGGATGATTAATTAATTCTTAATCTTACATCTCATAATCATTATTTTTCTATTTTTACAGCATAGAGAAGTCAAAAGAAATATTGGTCTTATATTCCAACAGTAGCTTCTTTTTTTTTTTTTGAACAAGACTTAGCCCTTATCTGCTTTTTTCTCAGGATTAAAAACTGAAAGAGCTCATTATCATTGACTTAAATATCATAAATGCCACTTGAGGTCAGGAGTTAAGACCAACCTGGCCAACATGGTGAAACCCAGTCCCTACTAAAAATACAAAAATTAGCCAGGCATGGTGGCAGGTGCATGTAATCCCAGCTGCTCAGGGAGTTGAGGCAAGAGAATTGCTTACCCAGGAGACAGAGATTGCAGTGAGCTGAGATCATGCCACTGCACTCCAACCTGAGTGACTGAGTGACACCCCATCTTAAAAAAAAAAAAAAAAGTAAGTGAATTCACACATATTTAGTACTATTGAAATAACCCTGCCACTTTGAACCTGCAATGCTCAGATTTAGGTCTAGATTGTATCTACAGTATATATCCCTAAATTTCTCTTAAGGAGTAGTCTTTAAGACAGCGTGGCTTCTTCTCACCCTGATCCATGTGCACATGCATGAGCATATATAAGTCAGGGAGACTGACAGGCAGACAGATTCAGAGATAGACCCGTACGTACTTATCAATTTAAGAGTAACATTGTATTTAACTGGAATTTTTATTATGATGGAACTCTTCAAGACTTAGAAAACCTTGCAATTTTTACTGACCTAATTTGACAATGACTTTGTTGTCTTTGTGTAAGTCTTATCTTGAACCAACCCCAGCAGGAAGTTTGTAACCCAGTAAAGGCAAACTGACCAAAGAGTAAGAATAGAGATAAATGAATAAACCCATTTATGCTGACCAAGAAAGATAACTCCCACATCTTCCAAGTAACACATCTTTTTCAGTACTTGAATGAAGAAAATTTGGCCAGATGTAGTGACTCACACCTGTAATCCCAGTGCTTTGGGAGGCCAGGGTAGGAGGATCACTGGAGGCCAGGGTGGGAGGTTCACTTGATCTCAGGATTTGGAGGTTACAGTGAGCTATGATCATGCCACTGCACTCTAGCCTGGGTGACAGAGCAAGACCCTGTGTCAAAAAAAAAGTATGTGTATATTTCTGTTTTTTACTATTATCTATATGTATGCAGTGCAACATTAATAAATATTAATAATAAATTTTAAGCCTAAAGAGCTTACAAATTTTGGCATAATAAAAATAATTATCAAGTATTTCACAAAGCATGAAGCACTACATACAAAGTAGATTTTTTTTTTTTTTTAAGTTCTTTTTTAAAAACAGTACTTTAAGTTCTGGAGTACATGTGCAGAGCATGCAGGTTTGTTACATGGGTATACATGTGCCATGGTGGTTGGTTGCATCCATCACCCTGTCATCTACATTAGGTATTTCTCCTAATGCTATCCCTCCCCTAGCCCCCCGCCCCTCAACAGGCCCCAGTGTGTGATGTTCCCCTCCCTGTGTCCATGTGTTCCCATTCTACAACTCCCACTTAAGGCTGGAAACATGTGGTGTTTGGTTTTCCATTCTTGTGTTAGTTTGCTGAGAATGATGGTTTCTAGCTTCGTCCATGTCCCTGCAAAGGACATGAACTCATCCTTTTTTATGGCTGCACAATATTCCATGGTATATATGTGCCACATTTTCTTTATCTGGTCTATCATTGATGAGCATTTGGGTTGGTTCCAAGTCTTTGCTATTGTGAACAGAGCTGCAGTAAACACACTTGTGCATTGTCTTTATAATAGAATGATTTATAATCCTTAGGCTCAAAGGCATTTTTTATTTCTAGGTCCTTGAGGAACTGCCACACTGTCTCCCACAATGGTTGAATTAATTTACACTCCCACCAAAGGTGTAAAAGCATTCCTATTTCTCAACATCCTTTCCAGCATCCATTGTCTCCTTTTTAATGATCACCATTCTAACTTGCGTGAGATGGTATATCAATTTGGTTTTGATTTGCATTTCGCTAATGACCAGTGATGATGAGATTTTTTTCATGTTTGCTGGCTGCATAAATGTCTTCTTTTGAGAGTGTCTGTTCGTATCTTTTCCCAGTTTTTCATGGGGTTGTTTTTTTCCCGTAAATTTAAGTTCTTTGTAGATTCTAGATATTAGCCCTTTGTCAGATAGGTAGACTGCAAAAATTTTCTCCCATTCTGTAGGTTGCCTGTTGACTCTGATGATGGTTTCTTTTGCTGTGCAGAAGCTCTTTAGTTTAATTAGATCCCATTTGTCTATTTTGGCTTTTGTTACCATTGCTTTTGGTGTTTTTGTCATGAGGTCTTTGCCAGTACTTATGTCCACAATGGTATTGCCTAGGTTTTCTTCTAAGGTATTTATGGTTTTAGGTCTTACCTTTAAGTCTTGAAGCCATCTTGAGTTAATTTTTGTATGAGGTGTAAGGAAGGGAGCCAGTCTTTCTGTCTTTCAAATACCATTTATTAAATAGGGAATCCTTTCCCCATTGCTTGTTTTTTTCAGGTTTATCAAAGATCAGATGGTTATAGGTGTGTGGCATTATTCTGAGGCCTCTGTTCTGTTCCATTGGTCTTTATCTCTGTTTTGGTACCAGTACCATGCTGTTTTGATTACTCTAGCCCTATAGTATAGTTTGAAGTCAGGGAGGATGATGCCTTCAGCTTTTGTTACAAAATAGAATCTTATATAAGTAATGACTTTCCTTTATCAATTACTTATTTATTCAGCCAGGAGTTACTGTTGTAACTGTTGTGCCAAGCACCATACTGTTGTGTCAAGCACTATGTGAAGATTGTGTGGTCAGAGTACTCAGGGTCTAGTAAAGAGGATGGTTAATTCCTGCTAGTTATAAAAGTAGAAGTAGTAGCTCTTCAGTTCTCCAATTTAGATTGGAGATCAAGCTTCTGTTAACTTATCAAAGGGAATCCTAGAATTTGGGTTTAGGGAGTGGTGACAAATAATTCTATTTTATAATAAGGAATACTAGGGTATTGTATACTATTTCTTAAAGTATCTAAGCTGAATGCCAGTTTTGATCTGCCAACTAGAAGAGTATAATTCCCTTTCTTGAAGTAACTAAATAAGATATTTTTCCCTTTTGTGCTTTAGCAGGTTTTCCAGATATAGTTTGGGTTAACTAATATGGTAATATGCTTTTTAAAGGTGGCCAGAGAAACAAAAAAATCCTAGCTCGGTCTTTATGACTCAGTTGCTTTTTATCACTAAAATGTGAAATTAGTGTGAGTGAATATTGAAAGATTTTGACAACATAAAGGAACATCCTCTAGGGCAGCTCCTAACCAGGAAAGCAGCAGGAAATGAGATGTGTGTAATATGTTTGATTAGAGAGAGCAATGAAGGGATACTTGGAGAAAGAATGAGAAAAGGAGAAATGTAGCAGAGCTATACTGAATTTGGTCCTAGTGGTGGCAGTGGCAGTGGCACTGGCCAAATGCTGTTAACAATAATAACAAGACTGCTGAGCATGGTGGCTCATGCCTGTAATCCCAACACTTTGGGAGGCCAAGGTGGGTGGATCACAAGGTCAGGAGTTCGAGACCAGCCTGGCCAACGTAGTAAAACCCCATCTCTACTAAAAATACAAAAATTAGCTGGATGTGGCAGCACGCGACTGTAGTCCCAGCTACTCAGGATGCTGAGGCAGGAGAATCACTTGAACTCGGGAGGCGGAGGTTGCAGTGAGCTGAGACTGCCATTGCACTCCAGCCTGGGTGACAGAGTGGGACTCTGTCTCAAAATAAATAAATAAATAAAATAATAATAACAAGTCATATGTTAATTGCTCCTTCTTATGAGTTTCCACGTTTATTATTGTTTGATTCTTTTGTTTTGTTTTTTGGGTTTTTATTTATTTTTTATTCATTTTTATATCCTGTTTGATTCTTATAGCAGACTTTATTTTAATTGAAGCTCTGAGATTAAGTGATTTCCCTAACAGTAGCTTTTTTTGTGTTTGTTTTTGTTCCTGTTTTTGTTTTTTTGAGAAAAGGTCTCACTGTCACCCAGACCAGAGTGCAGTGGTGCGATCTTGGCCCATTGTAACCTCTGCCTCCCAGGTTCAAGTGATCCTTCTGCCTCAGCCACCCAGGTAGCTGGGATTTTAGGCATGTGCCCATGCCTGGCTAATTTTTGTATTTTTTGTAGAGATAGGGTTTCACCATGTTGCTCAGACTGGCCTTGAATTCCTGGGCTCAAGTGATCCACCCACCTCAGCCTCCCAAAATGCTGGGACTACAGGTGTGAACCATGGCACCAACCCTAACCATAGCTTTTTTGACGTAGCTAGACCGTAAGCCAGTGCCTACACCCGAGTCATTACTCATTTCATTGGTAGGCACCTCAGAATTTACAAATAATTTTTATATGTGTTGCCTTATGTGACTGATCTAATAACCATAAAGATAGGCAAAAAATATTACTATCCTCATTTTAAACAAATCATCAAGTTGAAAAAACCTGTGTCATCTTGTTTGATTTCAGCAGTAGTTTCAGTTAAAGATGTATGCAAACATTGCTTCATGCTTTAGTCAACTGTAGATTGTTTTTTAAGCAAAAGATACAGACTTTGTGTGCTTTCTACTATTTTTGGCATTCTCTCACTTTCAGGTTTATGTGATCAGTTTGGCTGAACCCCGCCTGCCCCTGCAGCTGGATGATGCTGTTCGGCCCGAGGCAGAAGGAGAAGAGGTAAAAATTATACTTATGAAATATTATGTTTCCTCTGTATATTTAGTTTGTAAAACATTGAAAACCTGATGCCCTACTTTTGTACTAAGGATGCCTGTGAATTGATTTGAGTTCCATTGTTATTTAAATTTACTCTAAATCAGCAACTCTCAAACTTTTTGATACCAAAATGCCTTGACATTCTTAAAAATAACTGAGAACTCCATAAGCTTTTGTTTTTATTGTTATATGTACCAATATTTACAGTATTGGGGATTAAAACAATTTTTAAATATTTATTTATTAAAAATTATATATACATTTCATGCATGTTTGCATATGCAGTATTATGTAAATGAAAGTAATATATTTTATGAAAAAACTGCTGTTGTTTAAAGCAAAAAACAATTATTGTTAAGAGTGACATTGTATTTAGCAGTCCATTGCCTTAAGCACTCGACCACCTCGGAGGTGACATTCTGTTTATATAATCACAATTCTTTGTAATTTCTGGCTTATTAAGAGTGAGAATGCAAAAGTAAGTTCGACTTCAACTCCCCAAAAGTCTCAGGGACCTTTACTGCTCCCCAGACCATATTTTTAGAACCACTACTGTACATCAGCTTTTATCTGTTTATTCAGCGTTGGGCTAGCAGGTTAAATCCAGGAATCAATGAAGAAGTAGGTGGTGAATCTTTCTTATATCCCAATAATGAGGCAAGGTTTTGAGGGGTGGAGGAGGGAAAGAAAGCATTAATAACTTGATTCTTTCTCTTCTTTCCATCTGACTTTTAATGCTAACTTCTCTCTGGCCCCACTTAGTGTTTCTACCATTATTTGAAATGCCCTATTTTTGGGCATAATATTAACATACACATATCTTACTCAATTAAAAATATCTTTTGTGTTCCTCAAAATGTTAGTAAAATGTGTTTTTTTTTTTTTTTTTTTTTTTTTTTTCAGGAAGGAAGAGCTACTGTTAACCAGGATACAAGATTAGACAACAGAGTCATTGATCTTAGGGTATGCCTCATTTATTTATTAAGTGAAGGGATTATGCCAATATCAAGAGGGGCAGGGAATACCATACCTGTCTCAGGCTTATAAAGCTAATTGGCATTTGCCTAACTATAAATATGATAATACAGAAAACAGTTTACTTTTATGGCTGACCATTCCCTAAAAAGAACTGCAGGCAACAGGAATGGTTAAACTAGTTAACCGGATATTGACTTGTTTTGTTTTAAAATGAGAAATGAATTTGAAGCCAGTAAATGATCTTGCTTCCAGGTGATATCCTTTTTTAGACAAGTTATTCAGCAAGTAGAAACAACCGTTAATATCACTACAAAGTTATGAAAAAAATTAAATGCACATTTTAGATCGACCAGGTGGAGGTGAGTAATTAATGCTTTAATCCTTTGAATTTGATTGGAGCACAGAATTAAAAATACGGAAGCAGTTCGCTCTGGTGGTTTATGCAGTAGTCTCATGGGTCTTCTGTTTCCTTTTCTGGTTTGGTTGCAAGTGAAAGAGAGTGTAGTGGTTTCATCATTGTTGTAGTAAAACTATTGTCATCTTTCTTTCTTAATGTTTTGACCACATCTTCCTTTTTTACTTAAATATTCTACCTCAAGCTCAAATTTTTTGTCACCTTAAGAGTTCTTCCTGGCTCTTCTACTATCATGTGAGTCTACCCTTATTATATACTCATTCCTAATTATTTGCTTTTTGTTTGTTAACGTTTTCCATTTTAATTTGTATAGAAAAAACAAGCAGTAACCAAGAGTCCTCTTGACATTACCTATAAACCTCAGGTTTTTCATGTATGTTGGCCACAGGAGCGAGACATCATTCTGTATTTTGCCCTTGCTAGTTGTTCACACAAGTTATTACTGGTTTGTGCCTCTAGAATTTGGCCTGAGGAGTTTTTGGTTTTGGGTTTTGTTTTGTTTTGTCCAGATTCATTGCCATCATTGAAAAAATGAGTATTCACATTAAAACCTGGATGATTTTTCTTAAAAAGAGGAGAATCTGGCACATAAGCTAGCATGCTAGATGGGGCACATACAGGTTTCTTACACTGTCTTTTGCTTTGCCCTGCCCCACCCTGCAAATATCATTAGTTTCATTCATTCATGTTATTTGTCTGGCATTTGCAAGCATTCATGTGTTTAACTCCTACTTTGACTTTACATTTTGGGAGACGTGTTGTGTACATTAGTAACTTTAATTTTTTAAGCACCTTAGTTTACTTCTAAACTACTGTCTTGGTTGGGTGCAGTGGCGCACGCCTGTAATCCCAACACTTTGGGAGGCCAAGGTGGAAAGAATGCTTGAGCCCAGGAGTTTGAAATCAGCCTGGGCAACATGGCAAGACCAACTTCTCCTCAAAAAAATTAAAAATTAGCCAAGTATGGTGGCATGCATCTGTGGTCCCAGCTACTCATGAGCCTGAAGCAGGAGGATTGCTTGAGTCCAGAAGGTTGAGGTGAGAGTGAGCTGTGTTTGTGCCACTGCACTCCAGCCTGCACAACAGAGTGAGATCCTGTCTCAACAAATAAAAATTAAGAATAAACTACAATTTAATTTAGCCCCCTACAAGCTCTTTTATAGACTCTCAGCAAAGTCAAGGGTTAAAGAAGTTGGAAATAAAAGGCAAAATCGCCATTTTCCTTCTATAATACAAATGTTCCAAGATACATCCTCCTTTTGGTTCCAGTGTAGCCTAACTTTTTTCTCATATGAATTGTTTTCTCTCTGAACTTTTCAGGCAGGTGCCCAGATTAAAAATAAAAATACTTCACCTTCCAGCCCCCAAGAAGGCTAAAGCAATTTTCATTTCTAGAAAAGTGAATTAAAATGTCTTTGGCACCCTTTTCATACATAGCACTCACATCGCTCATATTCTGATTGGCACAGCAAATTAGCTTCATCCTCATAGGTTAGCAGGTTGTTAAAGGAGGGTTTTCTGGGAACTTATTCAGGAGAGTTCCATTTAGATCAGAATTGTTCCCTTTGTCTTGCCTCACTCTTAGGTATAGGTGAAGATTGTCCTAGGAGTAAATAATTAGTCTTCCCTCTTGGGAATCATTAAGTACTTTTCCCAAATACGAATGGATTACTTTAGTTGGTTCAGAATTACAGTCTATTTCTTTATCTAGACCCCCTGTACTATAGCTATTTAGTCTACAAAATATTTATTATGTTCATATTACAGGCTTCTTATACTGTGGAATATATATTGGTCACCTGCAAAGAACGCATCATTTTGTTGGGGAGATAAGACTAGTAGTGTGAGGTCTCCTTAATAGAGATGTTCTCCCTTGGGTTGTCAGGTAAGCATAGAAACTGAGCCATCCTTAAAGGTGAATCATCAGCTCTTTTTTACCACTTGGTTTCACATGGCCAAGGGGATAGACAATTCAACTCATGGGCAACCTAACCCTTGAGACTTGTGGCTTCCCTAAAGTTCCCTTCGTTTGCTAATATACCACATTTTCCTCAGTGCCACTTCTGAAATCACACTATCAAATAGCTCCTACTGTGTAATTCTGTAGCATTTTTTTCCTGAATGTTTAGGTATATTTCAGCATCAGGGATTAAGAAAATAGCTATCTGAGCATCTATTTTATTGGTCACTAATGAACCCTACTTTGACCCTGTGGGTTGATGAATGAAAAGCATCTGCTATTATGGTGTGGTTTCATCTTAGCATGTACAGATTTTTGTTTTGAAATTCATCATGTTTGTCTTCACCATTCTTTTCTCTTGGACAGACAGTTA
Source organism: Cebus imitator (assembly GCF_001604975.1). Taxonomy (NCBI): domain Eukaryota; kingdom Metazoa; phylum Chordata; class Mammalia; order Primates; family Cebidae; genus Cebus; species Cebus imitator. Next base: position 270,439 of record NW_016107849.1, on the reverse strand, counting down.
ACCCCTTAAGTCAAGGGCAATTACCTGAGATTATTCCCACCCTACATTCATGGCAAAAGCCTCCAATCAGTCACAACATACCACGTACATATTATTCCTGATGAGCTTAAAGTCGCCACACAACACTCTGTGCAGCCCCCACTAACTGGAAATAAGCCTATTTGCCATATCTCCCCGAAACTGCCTGTTAACAAAGCCACAAAACGCTGAAATGAAGAAAAATTAGATACTTTTTAATCGAGAGCCCATTTTCTAACACATTGCCTAGCTTATTACTTTCAATACATATTTTCCAAACTAAAAATTAAAATCTCAGCTCTTTAAGAGAAGCTTTATACTTGTGTAGTATAAGAGATTATCTTGGCAATATCATTTTGATGCCAATATTTTGAAACTTATATGACATTTCGGTGGTTTTGCAGTGTTTTCCCAAGTATGGTACCTTTACCAGTGGGAGGTGCACAGTGATTTCTGGGTGTTACACAGATAGCTGTACAGCTATTAAATTTAATATCTGTACAATGTAACCAGCAAATAAAATTCATGTTTTCATGGATATTATTGCTTAGAATTAGCTAAGTTTTAAAACATGATTTAAAAGATAAGCACTGGTACAGGAGGTACCCAGTATGACAGAAATGATAGTAAAACACAAGACAAGTTTTAAAAATGCTGGTTTGTGTCAGCAGTGGACAGTAGATTGGGAACTCAGGGCTGCCACGAGAATGATAGGTGTTTGATCACCACAGCTATAGTTCTTTGAAAGTAGACCTGGATAGTCTGAAATAGTCAAGGGGAGTTATCCTCAGGGATGTCATAACTGTTGACCTCAGGACGAATGCATCAATTAGAAAAATATTTTAAGGATGCTCAGCACTGTTTTGTATCGCAGGGTCCCTCCATAGGGACATACATACTTGATCTGCCAGCATTTTTGTCATACATTAGAATGGATGGATATGTGTTGAAATGTGTTGACACAGAGTTAACTTGAATACACACAGCTGGAATCCCCTTGTTATAGTAATATGATAGCAATTTTAGACAGTTTGGATTCTTTCTTTCAGAGATTACTTTTGTTCAATTAGAAATTCTACATAAATCTGGCCAGGCGCAGTGGCTCATGCCTGTAATCCCAGCACTTTGGGAGGCTGAAGTGAGTGGATCACTTCAGGTCAGGAGTTCAAAACCAGCCTGACCAACATAGTAAAACCCCGTCTCTACTTAAAATACAAAAATTAGCCAGGCATAGTGGCAGGCACTGGTAATCCCAGCTACTTGGGAGGCTAAGGCAAGAGAATCACTTAAACCTGGGAGGCAGAGGTTGCAGTGAGCCGAGATCATGCCGTTGCACTCCCGCCTGGGCAACAAGAAAGAAATTCCATCTCAAAAGAAAGAAGCAAAAAGAAATTCTACATAAATCTGGCCAGGTGTGGTGGCTCATGCTTATAATCCCAGCACTTTGAAAGGCTGAGGCAGGTGGATTACTTGAGGTCAGGAGTTGAATATCAGCCTGGCCAACATGGTGAAACCCCAGCTCTACTAAAATACAAAATAATTAGCCAGGCGTGGTGGCATGTGCCTGTAGTCCTAGCTACTCAGGAGGCTGAGTCAGGAGAATTGCTTGAACCTGGGAGGTGGAGGTTGCAGTGAGCTGAAATCATGCCACTGCACACCAGCCTGGGTAACAAAGTGAGCCTCTGTCTAAAAAAAAAAAGTTCTACATAACTCTGATCTTTAAAAATGATAGTTCCCTTTGGAATTAAATCAGATATCATTTTAGAAATGTCTTTCTCACTGCTTTTTCTACTCTTTCATGACCCCTAGTCCAGCTTCACAGTAGTGTCCCTGTAACGTGATAAACCATAAATGAACGGGAATTCTCTGCAGCCATTAAAAGCAAAAGATGTAGTAGGTGATAGTTAAGATGATAACTTAAATAGGTAATTTTAAAAGCTGCAAGTCTAATACAACATGGAAGTAATTTATTATGAGGATGGTAAGGAGCTAAATACTATTAAAGATTGCATTATAAAGTTTGGGTTTGTTTGTATTTTTGTCTTCTATTGGAATTCTTTCTCTCAGCACCCTTACTTCTCTCCGTGTACCTGTCTGTCTTCTCCATAAAAGATACAATGTTTGCCTTCTAGAGCTATGAGGTCCTCAGGGAAGGAGTTCTACAAATGCAAAATGTTGTTTTTCCCCTTATTTCAGATCTTTTGTATAATACAGATTATCAGTGTTTTAAATTTAATAAACATACTTTTGGAAAATTTGCTATAGAATTTAAAAATACTATTTTAATATAAGGAATGTCAAGCTTCTTTAAAACTAAAGTTCAAGAACTGGGTTTTCCGTTTTGTTTTTGTAAAAGTAATTTTTTAAGTATAGAAAAATCAGTTTTCTACTTTCTGTTTAGTTTGTCTTCTATCTCATACCCTCTGTAATCACCATTATTATCTAACACCTAGCCCAGTGCCAGTAGGCATATAATAAATATTTGTTGAATGAGTGAGGAGTAAGTACTATTTTTTCACATATTATGGTATTATTAAAATATTTGTTTGACCCAAAACAATTTTTAGATTTAAACATTAAGGAAACTAATATCATTAGTATGGTTTATAACTTAAATGATAAAGCCTTTTTCCTGTTCATTTATGTATCTTAAGGTAAGGGTAAGTATAGTAATGATAAATACATAAGGTATTGGTACATTCCTTGTCAATTGAAACTAAGGTTGTTATATAATTACACTGAAATTAACATATTGCATTCACTTTATGTATTATATTTTAGAAGCATTTAATTTGAAATAGGTTTAATATATAATTACCCTATTAAACATAATTTTGTTATATACATTCTGTAATCTTACTGACAAATTGGATCATTGTTGATTTTTACCTTAACTATCAAATTCTTAAACACATGTAGAAGTCGATTGTAGTAATCAATATGTAATAGGGAAACAGTTTTAAAATGAGTCTATAAAAAATTGATTTTGGTTCTCTTTAGATCTGTTTCACCCAAAATGTCTTGTTTTGACCAGAAGAGGAAAAAATACCTTTTCCATTTCTTATTTTAACTATGTTATATTGTTCTCTCATGTAACAATAATACTTTCTGAAGGAGGAATAAATGTAGAAAGACGACCCAGCATTAGGTGCAAAAGTTTCTCAGACTCTGATGCAGTCTGCTTAGTACTCTTCCTCTGCTAAATTAACAGACCAACCTGGGCCTGAGAACAGTATTTTCCTCTGGGCAAAGTTAGAGAGTTTACAGGATGCTAATCTTAATATTAACTCTTTATCTTATTCTAACCAGCAGAGATAGCTAGTCTGAATTCACTAGCACAATATGATTCTCTTCGCAGTGATAGATATTCTTGCTAGTAAGAAACATAATCAAAATAGTTGGGGATTTATTTTGAATTATTTGTTTTTCTTCCTTGTTATTTACTTTTAAAGAACATCTTATATTTAGTAATTCTTTTTTCTTTAATTATTTTCCCATTCACCTCTGTGACTGGCGGTTCTCAAATTAAACCGTTTAAAAGCTAGAATCTGCTAGAGAATTTTCTCCAGTATGTAAATGCTAGGTGGAAATTAGGATGTATTAGAATTGTCATGTGATGAACTGTTCAGTGTCTAATCAAGTAGGTCCCTGTCATCCTAGCAATTGGTAAGTGCCTTGAAGAAACTAATGAGAAAAAAAATGATTTTTCTTATACATGACAGATCCATTTTCTCCGTAAATGTTACACATTAACATACATGTTTATACAATCAGGAAGTGAAGAATCTGGGCACCATACGGTTTTTTAAAAACATAATTGGCAAAGTTTTTATTCCTATTATATAATTTTTGACAACCAGTTCATAAGTGTAATTTCGGTTTAGTAAAATTTTGGTTAGTTGAAGTGAGTTTAGGCCAAGCGTTGTGGCTCACACCTGTAATCCCAGCACTTTGGGAGGTCATGACGGGCAGATCGCCTGGGATCAGGGGTTCGAGACCAGCCTGGCCAAAATATTGAAACCTGGTCTCTACTAAAAATACAAAAATTATCTGGGCATGGTGGTGGGCACCTGTAATCCCAGCTACTCAGGAGGCTGAGACAGGAGAATCGCTTGAACCCAGGAGGCAGAGGTTGCAGTGAGGTTGCAGTTTAGTTGAGTTAGCTAAGAGGCAAGTGGCAATAAAATGTATTCATTGACCCTCTTATAGAACATATTGTGAATTGAAATACATCTGTCTACATTTATCAGTAACAGTGAAACAGCTTTTTGTTAAATAGGTCACTAGGTTTTTGAAAGCAGAATATTATTCAATTTGTTTTGATTGGATGAACCAAATGTTTCATTAAACCACATAATGTGAAAAAGGCCACAAGTCTTTTTCTATAGTTTAAATGTAGACATCTTGAAAATGAATAAGTAAATAATAAATTATAAAGATCTTTTAAGTGGTTTTCATTGTTTTATGAGAAACTATTTATGTAACCTTAAATGTGAACTATAAAATAATGTTAGTTAAATATGACCAGTTTACACGAATGTTTTTATCTGATCTGTAGAAATTGAAGGTTATTTAAATGTCATTCTTTAAAGTGAAAGAAATGTAATCATTTCATCATTAACAGTGTTTTCTTAGGATACTGCTTTGTAAATGCAGAAGGGGTGAGCCCTTTGAGATGGAAGAAGTAATTGAAATTCTTGTAATAAGACTAAGAAGACAGTTTTTTCACCTAACTCAGCTATTCACAGCTAACTTAGTGGTCTGAGTTGACACACTTTACTAAACACCTACCTAGCCATAGGATAGCTATTTTTTAAAAATATTATAAGCAAGACCTAAAGATAAGAAATCACTTCTTTTGACCAGAGAAGTGGACAAAAGTTAGTCTAAAGTAGAGATAATTACCTGTAGAGCTTTCTGGTCACCGTCACAACTAATCGAGGCTAAAAGTAAAACAGGAAGACCAGAGAAATGAGAAAGAAAGGAGCGAAAGAGAAAAAGTAGAAAGAATAGGTGACTGTGCGGGACAGTTAGAGTACTAAATACATGCTTTTTATTCATTTATTGTCAAATAACATCTTATTTAGAACATTAATATGCTGCACAAACATTGGTACGTCTCACTTTATGGGTTACCTTTAAAAAAGCAGTAAGACCATTCACAAATAAGTTGTTTTACTAATTGTTAAGAAATATTTTTCTTTTATGGAATTCCTACAAATTAAAACATCTGCTCACTAAGTATTTCTGGTGAAATAGCTTTATATGATCATATGTAGTCATTATATTCCAGCATACTTTTTTGCCTTGTATTGTATTTATTTGTGTCCTTTTGTCTTCTCCCCAATTCTCTGAATTTTAAAATGTTGAAAGCAAAATTGTTAGGTTTTCACAGTGCATAGCCCACAGAGTTAGTGTTTAGTAATTAATTATGTTGATTTGATTAGATTTTATTACTATCTTCTAGACATCAACTAGTCAGGCAGTCTTCCGTCTCCAGTCTGGCATCTGCCATCTCTTTCGAGAAACTTTAATTAACAAAGGTTTTGTGGAAATCCAAACTCCTAAAATTATTTCAGGTATGCTTCAAAACATTTCTCTTAATTTTTAAAAATAAATTTGCTTTCCAAGAATTGCTTTATATTAATAAAATTTTTAACTTGAGAATCCCAGGAGTCCCTTAAGGTTTATTGACATGAGACGACTGTTTTGAAGACCATCTTATATAGCAACAATCATATATCACCAGCCTTAATAAGTACATTTTCTTATTCCACGAGTCATTTTCTTTTTTTTTTTTTTTTTTTTTTTTTTTTTTGGGACGGAGTTTCGCTCTTGTTACCCAGGCTGGAGTGCAATGGCGCGATCTCGGCTCACCACAACCTCCACTCACCGCAACCTCCGCCTCCTGGGTTCAGGCAATTCTCCTGCCTTAGCCTCCTGAGTAGCTGGGATTACAGGCACGCGCCACCATGCTCAGCAAATTTTTTGTATTTTTAGTAGAGACAGGGTTTCACCGTGTTGACCAGGATGGTCTCGATCTCTTGACCTTGTGATCCACCCACCTCGGCTTCCCAAAGCGCTGGGATTACAGGCTTGAGCCACCGCGCCCGGCCCCATTTTCTTATATTGATTGTAAAGTGAGGCACTAACACACAAAGTGAGATTCTTGTTACAAAAGTTACACCAGGAACCACTTTCATTATATAGGTTTCTTTTGAAATTAGTATGCAGCTTTGTTTTGTACAAGCTGTATTGTAAAATCAGTAAATATTAATGATGGAAAAATCTCCTTAATTCTTACTCTTGTATGAGAATCTTTAATCATTTTACCCTTTTTAGATTTGTTTAACACTAGAAAGTGTGTTACAAATGGCATTTTGTTTCAAATTCAAAATTGAACATTGCATTCTTGATAATTACAAAAATGATTATTCCAGCTCCCCGGGAAATTTTTTTAAAAAAGGAAAAATGATGAATATCTTTTTTCATTTTTTTTTAATTTTACAACTCCAAAGTGGCTTTAATAGTTTTGAAATTGATGCAGAAAGGAAGCATATATATCCACAGAAGTGAAATAAAAGCATAGCCAAAGAAGTAAATCTGTTTTAAACTATTTAGAATCACATATAAGAAGACATATATAGACTATGATTTTAGCCACAGTTCTTCATTTTCCAGTTTTTCTTAAAGTGAACTACCTGAGCATAAACTTTTTAATTAGAAGTTTGTATTGATAAGCTTACAATTGATTATAATAATATAAATGTTTACATTTCAGCTGCCAGTGAAGGAGGAGCCAATGTTTTTACTGTGTCATATTTTAAAAATAATGCATACCTGGCTCAGTCCCCACAACTGTATAAGCAAATGTGCATTTGTGCTGATTTTGAGAAGGTTTTCTGTATTGGACCAGGTAAGATTTTGACAGTTATGTTTTATCCAAGTGGATAAATTGCATAGTAGTTGTAATTTTAGAAACACATTTTACTTATATAATGTACAGACACTTAGAAACCCTAAATTATTTTATCTGCTGACTACACAAATGCTACCTTTGAGGTAGAAAAGGCAATATATTTGGTAGACATTTTCCCAAAAAAAAAAAAAGTATGGTCAGTAGTACTTTAAACAGTTGAGCATCATTCATGTGAATACAATTACAAGCATTATGTATTCTTATAGAGGAATGCTGAAGAAAATTTTTATCTTGACAATATGTCATTTTAAAAAATTTTTTATTTATTGTACTTTAGATTCTGGGGTACATGTGCAGATCACGCAAGATTGTTGCATAGTTACATTCACGGCAAGGTGGTTTGTTGACACCATACCCCTACCACCTATACCTGACATTTCTCCCCACATTACCCCTCCCCCACCCTCCCTCCCACTATCTCTCCCACAGCACCCCTGCAACGGACCCCAGTGTGTGACGCACCCCTCTTTGTGTCCAAGTGTTCTTGTTGTTCAACACCTGCCTATGAGTGAGAACATGCAGTGTTTGATTTTCTGTTCTTGTATCAGTTTGCTGAGAATGATGGTTTCCAGGTTTTTCCACATCCCTACAAAGGACACAAACTCATCGTTTTTTATGGCTGCATAGTATTCCATGGTGTATATGTGCCACATTTTCTTTGTCTAGTCCATCATTCATGGGCATTTGTGTTGGTTCCAGGTCTTTGCTATTGTAAACAGTGCTGTGTTGAACATGAGTGTGCATGTGTCTTTATAATAGAACGATTTATAGTCCTTTGGGTATATACCCAGTAATGGGATTGCTGGGTCAAATGGAATTTCTATTTCTAGATCCTTGAGGAATCACCACACTGTCTTCCACAACGGTTGAACTAATTTACAGCCCCACCAACAGTGTAAAAGTGATCCCACTTCTCCACATCCTCTCCAGCATCTGTTGTCTCCAGATTTTTTAACGATTGCCATTCTACCTGGCATGAGATGGTATCTCAATGTGGTTTTGATTTGCATTTCTCTGATGACCAATGATGATAAGCATTTTTTCATATGTTTGTTGGCTTCTATATGTCTTCTTTTGAAAAGTCCCTTTTCTTATCCTTTGCCCACTTTTGGATGGATTTGTTTGTTTTCTTCTTGTACATCTGTTTTAGTTCTTTGTAGATTCTGGATATTAGCCCTTTGTCAGATGGATAGATTGCAAAAATATTTTCCCATTCTGTTGGTTGCCGGTTCACTCTAATGATTGTTTTTTTGCTGGACAGAAACTCTGGAGTTTAATTAGATCCCATTTGTCTATTTTGGCTTTTGTTGCCATTGCTTTTGGTGTTTTAGTCTTGAAGCCCTTGCGTATGCCTGTGTCCTGAATGGTTTTGCCTAGGTTTTCTTCTAGGGTTTTTATGGCATTAGGTTTTAAGTTTAAATCCTTAATCCATCTAGAGTTAATTTTAATCCTTAATCCATCTGGAGTTAATTTTAGTGTAAGGTGTCAGGAAGGAGTCCAGTGTCTGCTTTCTGCATGTTGCTAGCCAGTTTTCTCAACACCATTTATTAAACAGGGAATCCTTTCCCCATTGCTTGTTTTTGTCAGGTTTATCAAAGATCAAATGATTGTAGATGTGTGGTGTTGCTCTGGAGGCCTCTGTTCTGTTCCATTGGTCTATGTCTATGTTTTGATAGCAGTACCATGCTGTTTTGATTAGTGTTGCCTTGTAGTACTGCTTGAAGTCCACCAGCATGATGCCACAAGCTTTGTTCTTTTTGCTTAGGATTGTCTTGGCTATGCAGGCTCTTTTTTGGTTTCATATGAAGTTTAAAGTGGTTTTTTCCAGTTCTGTGAAGGTCATTGGTAGTTTGATGGGGATAGCGTTAAATCTATAAATTACTTTGGGTAGTATGGCCATTTTTACAATATTAGTTCTTCCTAACCATGAGCATGGAATGTTTTTCCATCTGTTTATGTCTTCTCTTATTTTCTTGAGCAGTGGTTTGTAGTTCTCCTTGAAGAAGTCCTGAAAATGCATTTTTTGAAAATATACACCATCTGAAATGTACCTAAGTATATATTTTAATAAACCTGAGTGCAGTTAGAAAAAAATTAGCTCCCATTTGGACCCTTTTCAGCTCCCCATCAACACTAAAGAATAGGTAGTTGCAGTGGTCAAAGTAATATATGTTGTTGTCATTTATAACTTCTTACTCTTATACCTCTGCCTAATTTGCTACCAATTTTATTCCAGAGCTATTCTGTTAAACTATTTTGTTTGTACTGTTCTTTCTATTGGTAATATGCTGATGTCCATTAGAAACTAACAAACATCTAATATTTAATAAATTATATTAGTATGATTTTTAAGAAATGTTGGCTAAAAGTCAAGCACAGGCACATAATCATGTGGCAACTTCTTTTTTGAAGCTAATTAGAAGTGAAAAGCCAGCTTTACTTTATTCTTTAAAACTTACCAAGTTATTTTATATATGTTTTTGATAGCTTAATAAAAATTAAATACTTGCTAATAGAGAAACTGGCAGGATCATTAAGGGTCTTAATTTTCTGAATTTATTAACAAGTTATTTGTTGAACACCTGCTGCATATATAACCTTGTGCTAGGTATCACGTACATAAAAGGAGAATCAACCAGCACTTCTCAAATGTTAATATGCACACAGATTACCTGGAGATCTTGTTAAAATGCAGATTCTGAGGCTGGGCACGGTGGCTCACGCCTGTAATCCCAGCACTTTGGGAGGCCAAGGCAGGCGGATTGCCTGAGCTCAGGAGTTCGAGACCAGCCTGGGCAAACGGTGAAACCCCGTCTCTAACTAAAATATAAAAAATTAGACAGGCGTGGTGGCATGTGTCTGTAGTCCCAGCTACTCAGGAGGCTGAGGCAGGAGAATTGCACGAACCCAGGAGGTGGAGGTTGCCATGAGCCGAGATCGCACCACTGCACTCCAGCCTGGGTGACAGAGCGAGATTCCATCTCCAAAAAACAAAATGCAGATTATGATCAGTAAATCTTGGGGGAGGCCTGAAATTCTGTAGTTCTCACAAGGTCCTGGGTATTGATGCTGTTCATCTGCAGCCCATGCTCTGAGTGACAAGGAAATCAACATCGTGCCTGCTCCCAAGACTGAGTAAGACATGCATACATATCACAGTCATAGGGAATAATCAAATAAATTTCACAACGAATAGTCAGATTGTCTGTACACTCAGCAAATTGATGTTAATATATAGTATAAGTAGTAAGTGTAAAAAGAGAGAAAACAGTTTGTTAGAGTCACCATAAAAGAAAATTCAAACTGAAATGCGCTTCAAAGACAGAGTAATATATATAGGCAACAGAGATGGCATTCTAGACAGGAAGAAGAGTAAGTAAAGAGCAGGGACTACACAAGAAAACAAAAATAAGACAAGTTAGTTTTGAGAAGTGAGAAATATAGGTTAGGATTAAATTATGAAAGCATAATGGTTTTAGGGTTTTTTTTTTTGTCATTGTATGTCTTACTACAGTAGTCATTTGGGAACCATTGTAAGTTTCTGAGCAAGGATGTGTTATAAGAATATTATTAGTGATGTGAAAGATGGCTTGAGCTACAGTCAGGAAGACTGAACAGGAGGAAAAGACACCGAGGATGTTAAGAGCTGGACTGAGCTAATGTCTCTTAATATCCTCAGTGCCTTTTCATCCTGTCCAGCCTTCCTGACTCTAGCTCGACTCATCTTTCACATCACTAATATTCCTATAAATGACTACTGTAGTCAAATGGAATATTGTATGTTACTTTATTTGTAGAGTTTGACTTAATTTGAGTCAAGTTTTAATAAAATTGAGAAGAACTCACTATCTTGGTCATAATTGAATACATGTTTAAATATTGAGAAGATACAGGATCTTGCATTCCCCCAGGGTTCTCATGAACCTCTCTTATTAATTTACATTTGGTATGGCTTTTATTGCATGAACTGTAGGAGTTTGTAATGAACTTGCTGTCCAAGAGAATGTGCAAACAGATGGTTTATCAGAGATCCTTCCAGCCCTGTAATATAAAAATAATACCACTGGAATCCTAAATAAAATTTTGTATTTAAATCCCAATTTATCCAAAATTGAAAACAGTATTTGCTGTTTCTTTCTTTTATTAACTTCACAGTATTCAGAGCAGAAGACTCTAATACCCACAGGCATCTAACTGAGTTTGTTGGTTTGGACATTGAAATGGCTTTTAATTACCATTACCACGAAGTTATGGAAGAAATTGCTGACACCATGGTACAAATATTTAAAGGACTTCAAGAAAGGTAAAAAGTATTTTATATACCTAGATTTTATTTCAAATTTTATATTTGAAATCAGACTTGATTTCAAATCGGTTTGGGCTCTTTTAAAAAAATTCTTCAATTTAAACATGTAAACTAAGTTTCTATGGACATATATATAAAGATTTACCAGTTAGATGATCCATTTAATTGGTTGGAAAAATCCACTCTCAAAATACTGCTTCTGGATCCAAACTAACTTCTATTTTGCTGGTAAATTTAGAACATTGTGAACAGTCCAACTGTATTTTGTTGTTGTTGTTTTTTCCTTTATACTGACGTCCCAAATGTCTCAAGAAGTAGAGCAAGTGTTACTTTTAACAGTTTATTATTTGGGAAATAAGTATGAGGGTAATGCTTAAGAGGTTGGATTCAGCAACATCCTGACAGCCTGAGTTCAAATCCCAGCTCTGCTGCTTTTCTGTGTGGACCTTGTGCAGGTTATTTAACCCTATGCCTTAGTTTCCTCAGCCATTAAGTGGAAATAGTATTATTACCCACCATAGAGATAAAAAAACTTCCTTCAGTCAACTGAATCTGTCAATATATAAATTAAGCCTGTGTCAAATATGGTTAATTTTTGAATCAATTTATATGTACATTGAGTGCTCAGTAAAGATTAAAAACCAGTAGACTGAAAGGATATTTAAACCTGTTTGCGTCTGATGAATTAACATTTATAGAACTGTTAGTTGTGTTCTAGATGCTCAGAAAATTGAATTATGTAGAATGCCCACTTCAGCTACACTTTCTAAACTGGCAAATAGCTCTTCCCTTTAAAGGTCATTGAAAGTTGTTTACTTATGATGATGTTAACATGGAGAAAATAGGAAAAGAAAATAGAAGCAAGTTATGTTGATTAAGAAAGTCTGTTTTTTCTCTTTCTGTATTTGTGACTATATTTCAAGTATTAGGTAAGCTATAATAGTCTAAGCTAGCATTTTAATAACTGACAAAGGATCATATTTAAAATTTTATTTGAAGACCAGCAATTTTACTATTCCTTGTTGGTGTGTTTGATGTTTCATTGGTATTTTGAAAGAGTTCAAAAATATGAATTTTATTTACTGCATTGCAAGGTTAATGAGTATGTTTAAGAATGCAGAAATTGACTGGGTATGGTGGCTTATACCTATAATCCCAGCACTTTGGGAGACCAAGGCAGGTGGATCACTTGAGGTCAGAAGTTCGAGACCAACCTGGCCAACATAGCAAAACCCCATCTCTACTAAAAATACAAAAATTAGCTGGATGTGGCAGCATGCACCTATAGTACCAGAAGGAGGCTGAGGCAGGGGAATCGCTTGAACCCAAGAGGCAGAGGTTGCAGTGAACAGAGATTACACCACTGCACTCCAACCTGGGAAACAGAGCAAGACTCCATCTCAAAAAATAAAAAAAAAGAATGTAGAAATTAATCAGTAATCTTATTTAACAATACTGTAGCATGAGTACCAATATTTCCAGGCATTCTCTGCAGCTTTGTATCTTTGATGGCTAATTACAGGCAGCCTTTTTTTAAATCTTTGTTATCTAAAACATTTTGATGTAGTTTATTTTAATCAATTTTCAATGGTTCATGGAAAAACTGATAATATTTTCCTTATAAGACGAAATATACTTTAGAACTACAATGAAGGAACACACAAAGCTTTTCTCATTTTCTGTTCACATTCATAATTCAAGAAAGTTGCAGAAACTCATTTTTTAAAAATACTGATAGCTTCTCTATTAAATAATAGAGTTTGACATTTCCACTTTGATTTTTATAACAGCAAACCAAGCAAGAATTTGGGTCCTTGGGATTAATCAAATCTCTACTTATAAATTAGACTCTGATGCCATTACTGCTGAACTTTTTCAGTAGAGTTAAGGTGGCAATTTGAAAATAAAAGCCTTCTTTGTATGTTCTTCAAGTCATTTAAAAATTTTAAGTTTTGTGTCACTTGTTTATTAGGTTATCTAGCTTGTGTCATGTTCCTCTCATGTTTATCATTAGTATTTACCTCTCATAGAAAAATACATATACAAATACATATACATATACAAATGCATATGTATTATATTGTACATATATGTATTATATATATCCAAGTATGTATATGTGTATAAAATACTTGGATATATATAATACATATACATACATGTATAAATGTATTTTAAAGTATTGATAGTCATATTTTTAGTTATGTCTACCATTGATAAACATATGATGAATGGGAGTTGATATATAAAGCAAAGAAAGCCTATTTAAAAATCAATTATGGGGTCTTTCTAACCCTTCTTGTATCAAAATTTGAATAAATCAATGGCTAAGGTTTATTATTCCCCTGGAAGCCTGTAAGACCAGTCAAGAAATGATAGTGTTTTAATTTCAAGAATATAAATTCTAGGCTGGGTGTGATGCACATCTGTAATCCTCACTTTGGGAGGTCAAGGTGGATACATTGCTTGAGCCCAGAAGTTTGAGACCTGCCTGGGCAACATGGTGAAACCCCATCTCTACAAAAAGTAATAAAAAATTAGCCAGGCATAGTGGCAAATGCCTTTTGTCCCAGCTGCTTTGGAGGCTTGAGGTGGGAGGATTGCTTGGGCCCAGAAGGCTGAGGTTGTGGTGAGCCAAGATTGTACCACTGCACTTCAGCCTGAGCGACAGAGCGGGACCCTGTCTTAGAAATTAAAAAAACAGAATGTAAATTCTAATTAAAGAATTCTATATATAAAATACAAACATCCTTTTTTCTGTATATAGAATATAAACATACTTTTTTCAAGTCTGTTAATGATGAAAAAATTTCAAACACATACAAAAGGATGTACAGTAGCCTAATGAGCCCCCATGAACTCATCAACCAATCTCAATTGTTGTCAACTGTGGCCAATTTTGTTTTACTCATTTCCCTCATTACCTATTATTTTGAAGCAAATCCCAGCCATCATTTAATCCATAAATACTCCAGCAAAAATAGATTTTTTTTTTTTTGAGACAGAGCCTCACTCTGTTGCCCAAGCTGAAGTGCAGTGGCGTGATCTCAGCTCACTGCAACCTCCGCCTCCCATTCAAGCAATTCTCCTGCCTCAGCCTCCCAGCTATGCCCAGATAATTTTTGTAGTTTTAGTAGAGACGGGGTTTCGCCATGTTGGCCAGGCCAGTCTCAAACTCCTGACCTCAGGTGATCCACCCCACTCCGCCTCCCAAAGTCCAGGGATTACAAGCATGAGCCACTGCACCTGGCCAAAAATAGACTTTTAAAATCTCAATAAAATATCATCTTCCATAGCAGAAATTCAATTCAGTGCTGTAAACATTGTTTTGTACCTTCTATATATATAAGGTAGGCATGTACTATAGAGATTATCAAAATGGGAAAGAAATTGGCACTCCCCTGAACATGCAGTGTAATACAGATGGGGGAAGATAAGACAAATATTCATTAATTTGGTCTTCTTCCACGATACCAAGAATTGTTAAAGCATTAAAAAGTCAGATTTTTGTAATGCTTCATAAAATGGGCATTTTTTGTTTCTAACCATATTAACTGATATGAGTTATAAAGAAAATTTTTAATCCTTTGATGTTACTATGGTTACAAAAACATGAGATTGAAAATGGTGTTAAATATTTTAAGTATTTAAATTTCATTTAATAATTTGTTAATGCTTTTCCTTGTATATATACAGATTCAAAGATTGATTTTATATATTGCCACAGTGACCTCTTGTGGGGGAAACATTTATCTCATACATTTTATTAACTCTAAATCATTCTGCAAATAGGTTTCAGACTGAAATTCAAACGGTGAATAAACAGTTCCCATGTGAGCCATTCAAATTTTTGGAGCCAACTCTAAGACTAGAATATTGTGAAGCATTGGCTATGCTTAGGGAAGCTGGAGTCGAAATGGGAGATGAAGACGATCTGAGGTTTGTTTTTGTGATTTTTTTTAACTTTAAGTTCCAGGATACATGTGCAGATTTGTTACATAGGTAAACTTCTGTCATGGGGCTTTGTTGTATGAATTATTTCATCATCCAGACCTAGTACCCATTAGTTGTTTTTAATTTGGTGCCCTCTCTTTTTAAATTAATTAATTAATTATTTTAAATTTTGTTTTAAGTTCTGGGATACATGTGCTGAACGTGCAGGTTTGTTACATAGGCGTACATGTGCCATGGTGGTTTGCCGCACCTATTGACTCGTCCTCTAAGTTGTCTTTGTGATTTTTAAAACCTTAGTAATTTGGTTTAAGGTAAGAGAGAATGAAAGTATTAATAAATGATTTCTTTTCCCTGATACACTTAAATTTTATTAACTTAGTATACAGTATGATGCTGTTTTATATAATGTGTGATCTGAAATAAAAATGTTTACTATAGTTTGCCTAAGTTTTCACAATTTTGTTTAAAACACCATTTTTCATTCTTTTCCCCTCATGTTTGTAACTCTTTAGAGTATAGGGAATTTTGCCTGTGATTTTATCTTCTAATATGTTACCTCTCTTTCCAGATTAGTGGTATTAAAGAAGGTAGACAGCAGTCTAAATCTATCCCCACCTGGAATTGGGGTATAAACTGTTAACATCTCCAAAAGTTATAAATGTCAATATTGCTTATATAGTATCATATGTCCTATATTATGTATAGTATTATCTAAATTCAGATCATACAACTTAGAGTTTTGAAACAAATTATGTAGTTTAATAAAGATTGAGGCTGGGTGTGGTGGCTCACTCCTGTAATCCCAGTACTTTGAGAGGCTGAGGCAGGAGGATCATTTGAGGCCAGGATTTCGGGACCAGCCTGGACAACACAGAGAGATTCTGTCTCTACAAAAAAAAAAATTAAAATTTAGCTGAACATGGTGGCACACTCTTGTAGTTCCAGCTAGTCTGGAGACTGAGGTAGTTGGATCACTTGTGCCCAGGAGTATCAAGGCTATAGTAACCCATGATCATGCCACTGTACTCCAGTCTGGGTGACAGAATGAAACCCTCTCTGTAAAAAATAAATAAATAAAACATGTAAAGGTTGAAAATTTCTATCTACTTATATTTTATTCAAGGCTTCCTGGAATGATTTCTTTAAACCATTACAATACATATGTATTTAGGAGGGAAAGGAAATGACTATTGTCACTTTTTAGGGTTTTTCAAAAAAATACCCAAAACCATTTATTTTTGTTTAACAACAACAAAAAAATGCTTTAAACATTGCCTGCATTGCCAGATGACATTTTAAAGCAAAATAAAAATCCTATAAGCTTGAGTAGTATTTTTTCAAGTATTTTAGAAATTGTTCTTACATAAGATAGAAGCTAGAGTAGCTACCTCTTGGCTATAAAAATTTAGTATGTTTGTATAAACACTATTTTAAAACCTTGGATAATACTGATTTTTATTTCATAAACTATTGATAAAGAGTACCAAAAAGGGAAGACCATTTCATGGCAAGACTAGCCCATATTGGTATAGCGAGCTTTTGTTATGTATAATTGTAGGAAATTATTTCATCTGTGATATTTCTGAATCAATGAATTGCTAAATTCTGTATATGGCTTTAATTAAATATTTGCAAAACATCTGCTAAGCACTGAGTCACTGTACCAAGATAAGTGATTTTCAGTAGTACTTGCCTTTTAAGAAAAGAACAGAATAGACAACTGCATGTTTTGGACAAATTTTGTAATCACTTGAGAAACTCAAATAGAAGAAGTTCCTTATTAACGTTTATAATTTGCCGTTTGATCTTCAAACACTGATTTCACTCTTCTTTTTCAGTACACCAAATGAAAAGCTGTTGGGTCATTTGGTAAAGGAAAAGGTAGGATTGTTTATGCTGGATTTCTTTCTCTAATTTTGAAATGTCTCTTGGGACTAAAGAACAATTGCAGAGGGGATTGAGCTTACCTGGAGTAGTATGATTCTGGAATAAATAAAAACTAAGAGGGACAATGTTAAAAAATTTTTTTCTTAGAAAAAAGAAATATTCAGACAGTCTGCCTTTCTCCCAGATGATTTGATTAACTCAGTATTTAATATTTCTACAAAGTTGTTCTGAAGTGTCTCTAAAAGTGATGCCTATGTCAAATTAGTTAGAAATGACCTCCAAATTAGTTGAAATTATTTAGAAATGATCTTTCCTGTGTACCCTGTTGTCTCATGAGACTTAAAGATGAATGAGCTTCCTCTCTGCCTCATATGTAATAGCTACTTTCCAATCTCATCAAGACTCCAAAGAGGATAAAAGCTAAACTTAGTATGATCTTTTTTAAAATTTTAAGATAATGGTATAATGTAAAGGAAAAAGTCCTTGAGCTCCTCCTGCTGGTTGCACTTGAAACTGTTAAACTGACTAGAGTAAACTGGTATTTCTGAAACCATTTTAAGTTTATACCTTGAAAATGCTATTTCAGCAGAGCTAATTCCAGTTTATCAACTGTCAACATCCTCATCTCAAGTTTTAGCAAAAATGTTGAAAGTCAAAAACTGTTGAAATGTAATTTATGTCTTTTTAATTAAATCTAGGTCACATAGTAAGCATTCTCTACAAACAAGTTTTGTAATTTCAAGTTAATATCATTTATTTCTTTCAGTTGTAGCATTCATTTGAAGAAAACTACCAAAATCTAAATTGTTGGGAAAATAATCCAGGTTTTCCATGATTAATATTGTAAAATACATCAAATTTTCCCAAAGTAATTCATAGACATAATATAGTTTCTGTAAAAACGAAAAGGATTTCAGACAATTATTTGAATTATAAAATGCATCATAATATTTAAATCGTAGGCCTGGCACAGTCGCTCATGCCTGTAATTCTAGCACTTTGGGAGGCTGAGGTAGGAGATCACTTGAGGCCAGGAGTTCAAGACCAGCCTGGGCAAACATAGCAAGCTTCCATCTCTACAAAAAATTTCAAAAATTAGCCAGGCTTCTGCGTAAGCCATGATCGCACCACTGCCCTGCAGCCTTAGTAACAGAGCAAGACCCTGTCTCTTTAAAAATAAATAAATAAATAAAACTATGATGGAGTAATAAGCAGTGCCTAAAAATTAGGTATCGGAAGAATTTATGATACCATGGCAAAATGCTATAGGATAAAAATGTTACTTGAAAAAAAGCAAGATATTCATTGTATACACAATATAATTAGAGTAAATTTGAAGAACAAAAATTTTTTCTTAAAAAAGTTAATTACCAAAATGTTAGCCATCTTATGTTTTTAAAATGTGTTTTAATTTTATTTATTCTTTTTATAGTATGATACAGATTTTTATATTCTTGATAAATATCCATTGGCTGTAAGACCTTTCTATACCATGCCTGACCCAAGAAATCCTGTAAGTAATTTGGTTTTAAATAACCTATTTTGGAGAAGAAGGGAAATTTTATTGTCACTATGTCAGATTATATAATGGGAATATTCTAGCAAATTAATTTTAAAAACCTATGTTAAAATCATTTTCCTCGGTCATTTGTCTGAAGATTTATGAAGAAGAAAGGCTATGTTGGAAACATGCTCAGTGCTGCAAAGTGAAACTAGCACTTAGGCAAAAGTTTTCTCAGCAAGGCAATTTACTTCTGCAGAAGGATACTAACTGAGTCAATCATGATCACAAAAGCACCCTGAACAAAGGAGGGAACAGGTGTTTATCTCTAATGCAGCTCCTATCTTTGTGTCACTCACCCATGAGCTGGGGTCAGACTGCACAATCTAAACTGACCCGATTGGCTATTTGTGAATATTTGCCCAAATAAGGAAGGGAAGGGGAATGTGAGTTACAGTGGTGAGACATGAGGTTTCAGAGGGAGGAATGGGTTCAGGTAACCAAGGGAACAGATGTGAGTTTTTTTATTAGAACTGGTGGGAAGGTTGTTTACAATAGCTAGGGACAAGGAGGGATGGAGAACAAGGAAGTTGAGTTTGAGAACAAAGAACAAAGAAGTTAACAGGCTAAACCTCTGAAGAGGAATTTACTGTATCCTACAGCTATGTAAATGATAAATAGTACTACTAGATTTGCATACTTTAGCAAAACATCCTATCATTGATCTTAAACTGGGAATTCACATTGTATCCTGGGAGTTAATCTAAGTAATGTCTTATGGTCTTCTACTGTTTTTCCATTGCAGTGGTTTCTAAACTTTACAGTGTGCCAGAATCACCTGGATGACTTTTTAAAACAGATTGCTGGGGCGCACCCAGAATTTCTCATTAGTTGCTTTGGAGTGGGAGCCTGATAATTTACAGGCCTCACTCCAGACCAACTAACGAATTTCTGGTAATACTGAAGCTACTAGTTGCGGAGTCACACTTTGAGAACCACTGGTTTATCGAAAGATGGGATTAAAGTAAAAATAATAATTTAAAGACTCACACGTATTGATAACTTGAAGTTCCGAAAGTCATTCCAAAATCATATCATGCTTAAAAACATCTCAGATGATAAAGTGAAATAAGGATCAGCACTGCTTCTTAAAAATTAGATGTGGTGCTCTGATTTGTTATTAGGGGGTGTGGGAGGAGAGCACAAAGTCTGATAGAAACAAAGAAAAAGTTATTATTCAGCCCTCAGTAGTTTAATTCTACTTTAGAAAACAAGGTTGCATTGTTAATTGTAGGAAAAAATGAACTTGTTCTTCATGCAGCAGAGATTTTTTTCTGTATATGTGTAATAGAAATAGGATAGTAGTCATTTAAAGAGTGGTGTTTTTTTTCTCTTGCAGAAACAGTCCAACTCTTATGATATGTTCATGAGAGGAGAAGAAATATTGTCAGGAGCTCAAAGAATACATGATCCTCAGCTGCTAACAGAGAGAGCTTTACATCATGGAATTGGTAAACACTTAAAATAATTTAGGATAGTGTATAGTCTGAAAATAACACATTGTAAACATTTTAAAGACTTCTCGGCCTTTTAAAAATCTCCATTGAACAGTAATTTCTTTTGTGATTTTTTTTAAATAAATAAGATAAATTATATTTTGTTTTGTTTTGTGTCTTTTTGTAGATTTGGAGAAAATTAAGGCTTACATTGATTCCTTCCGCTTTGGAGCTCCTCCTCATGCTGGCGGAGGCATTGGTAATATTCTGTTATTGCTTATAAATAAGCTCATAAGTTCTAAGTATAATATACATTTCAATTACAAGAATTTTTTAAAATGAATCATAACTCAAGTGAAAATTTGATTTCCAAGAAACAAATGGACAGCTAACATGTGTGTTTTAAAATATTATTGTCATAAAGTTGTAGCCATTTTTTTTCTCTCAGAGTTTAGAAGCCAAATGTCTTTTAAGTGGGGTATCCTGTTTTCTCTCTTTTACTGTGAGTTCATTCGCATTAACCCAAATTAAAACTCTACCTTAAAATAGCTCAAAGAGTTACTAAGTGTTTTTATTGAAACATAGCACTTCATTGGCTTTAAGAACACTTCTACAGTATAAGGGACTGCTCTGCAATATATTTTTTTTTTTTTGGAACAGAGTTTCGCTCTTGTTGCCCAGGCTGGAGTGCAGTGGTGCGATCTCACAACCTCTGCCTCCCAGGTTCAAGTGATCCTCCTGCCTCAGCCTCCTGAGTAGCTGCAATTACAGGCATGTGCCATCACACCCAGCTAATTTTGTATTTTTAGTAGAGATGGTGTTTCTCCATGTGGTCAGGCTGGTCTCAAACTCCCAACCTCGGATGATCTGCCCACCTTGGCCTCCCAAAGTGCTGGGATTATAGGCATGAGCCAGCAAGCCCAGCCTGCTCTGCAATTTAAAATGAGTAAATATTTAACTCACCTTTGGATGTCCATACCAAACACTCTTAAAAAGAATTTTAAATGTATAGTTTTATTGAAGTTTTTGTTTGTTGTTTGGGGGTTTTTTGGAAAATACAATATGTACTTACAAAATTTTCAAATTGAAATTGGTAGGAGGACAGTCTTTTCAACAGATATTAAAGAGAAAACTGATGTCCATTTGCAAAAGATTGAAATTAGACCCTTACCTAACATCATATACAAAAATTAACTCAAAATGGATCAAAAGCCTAAATGTAAAACCCATGTACAAATGGCCAATAGGTATATGAAAAAATGCTCACCATCAATAAACATTAGGGAAATATAAATTAAAACCTCAATGAGATAACCACTTCACACCTGTGGCTACTAGCAAAATGATAATGGATAATTGTTGGTGAGGATGTGGAGAAAAGGGAATCCTTGTTTGTAAACAGTTGATGGGAATTTAAAATTGGTACAGCCATTATGAAAAACAGTATGGACATTCTTCTAAACATTACACATACAATTGCCGTATGATCCAGCAATCCCATTTCTGGTTTTATATACAAAGGTAAATGAAATCAGTATATTTAAGAGATTTGTGCACTCTCATGTTCAATGCAACATTATTTACAATAGCCAAGATATAGAAATGACCTTAGTGTCCATCAGTGGATGAATGGATAAAGAAAATGTAGTATGGATTGAGTATCCCTTATCCAAAATGCTTGGGACCAGAAGCATGTCTGATTTTGGATTGTTTCAGATTTTACAATATTTGCATTGTGCTTATTGGTTGAACATCCCAAATCTAGGAATCTGAAATGCTTCAATGAGCATTTTTATTTTTAGCCTTTTCATTTGTGTTTTTGAGTATCATGTTGGCACTCAGAAAGTCTCAGATTTTGGAGCATTTTGGATGTTCGTATTAGGAATATAGAACCTGTTTTATCTATACAATGAAATAATACTCTGCCTTTAAAAAGAAGGAAATCTTGTCATTTGTAGCAATATGGATGAACCTAGAGGACATCATACTAAACAGATTAGCAAATAAGGCACAGGAAGACAAATACTACGTGATCTCACATATATATGGTACCTTTTAAAAGTTGAAACCATAGACAAAGAGTAGACTGGTTGTTGGAATGAGGAGAAGTTGGTCAAAGGATAGAAAGATTCAGTTAGGATGAATAAGTTCTGCAGATCCAGTTGTACAACATGGTGACTACAGGTAATAATGTATGCTTGAAAATTGCTAAAAGTAGATTTTAAATGTTCTTTCCGTTAAAAAAAATAGGTATGCAAGATGATAGATACGTTCATTAGCTTGATTTAATCATGTCACAGTGTATCAGAGTGTAACATAGTACACTGTAAATACATAAAATTTTTGTCAATTATAACTCAAAGCTGGGCACAACTTTAAAAATAAATAGCACCAGTTAAGGTCATTATATATGGGTTTTGTTGTTGTTGTTGTTGTTGTTTTTAATTTTATTTTAAGTTCCAAGATACATGTGCAGGATGTGCAGGTTTCTTACATAGATAAATGTGGGCCATGGTGGCTTCCTGCATCTGCCAACCCATCACCCATGTATTAAGTCCTGCATTCATTGTTCTTTTCCCTAATGCTTTCCCCTACCCCACCATCCCTGAAAGGCCCCAGTGTGTGTGCTTTACCTCTATGTGTTCTCATTGTTCAGCTCCCACTTACAAGTGAGAATATACAGTGTTTGGTTTTCTGTTCCTGCATTAGTTTGCTGAGAATAATGGCTTCCAGCTTCATCCATGTCCCTACAAAGGACATGATCTTGTTCCTTTTTATGACTGCATAATATTTCGTGGTATATATGTACTACATTTTCTTTAATCTATCATTGATGGGCATTTGGGTTGATTCCATGTCTTTGCTATTGTGAATTGTGCTGCAGTGAACATACACGTGCATGTATTGTTAATATTCAGAATCCACAAAGAACTTAAACAAATGTACAAGAAAAAAGCAAAACAAACAATTCCATTAAACAGTGGGCAAACGACATGAACAGACACTTCTCAAAAGAAGACATTTATTTATGCAGCCAACAAACATAGGAAGAAAAGCTCAATGTCACTGATCATTAGAGAAATGCAAATCAGTGAGATACCATCTCACACCAGTCAGAATGGCAATTATTAAAAAGTGGAGAAACAACAGATGCTGACAGGATTGCGGAGAAATAGGAATGCTTTTACACTGTTGATAGTAATGTAAATTTCAACCATTGTGAAAGACAGTATGGCAATTCCTCAAAGATTTAGAACCAGAAATACCATTTGACCAAGCAATCCCATTACTGGGTATATATCCAAAGGAATATAAACATGATTTTTTTTTAAGAGAGTTATAGAGGTGAATGATAGTGATGGTTGCACAACACTGTGAGTGTATTTGGTACTAGTAAACTGTATACTTAAAAATGGTTCAGATGGTAAATTGTATGTTATATGTATTTTAACGCTATTTTTTAAATTGGAGGGGGAAAAGGAGAATAGTACATATTTGCCTCCCTACAGGAAACCATTGTTTCTAGTTTTCAGTTACCTTTGCAAAGATATCTTTGCATATATGAAAAGACACATACATACACATTACAAATTATAGCATACTATTATATATAAACCATTTAGTACCTTGCATTTTTTACTTAATGTATCTTTTCTAAAATATGAGCCCAGATAGAGAAGAAATACTTTAATGTATCTTGTGTTGTTTCTTATCAATACCTAAAGAGCTTTTTTATTCTTTTTACATCTCTACATAGAATCCATTAAAAGGAGGAACCATAATCTTGTTAACTACCTTTCTATTGGTGGACTTGTAGGTTGTTACCATCCTTTTGTTACTACAAACTATACTACATTGAATATATAGTAGTGTTTGGGTTTTTTTTTTTTCTTTTAAAAAGAAATAAGAGACCGAGGTGGTCGGATCACCTGAAGTCAGGAGTTCGAGACCAGCCTGTCCAACATGGCAAAACATCGTCTCTTCTAAAAATACAAAAATTAGCCAGGTGTAGTGGTACATGCCTATAATCCCAGCTACTCAGGAGGCTAAGGCAGGAGAATTGCTTGAGCCCAGGAGGCAGAGGTTTCAGTGAGCTTAGATCACTCCACTGCACTCCAGCCTGGACAAAAGATTGAGCTCAAGCAGTCCTCCCACCTCAGCCTCTGAAAGTCCTTGGACCACAGGTGTGAGCCACTGCACCCAGCCAGAATATATAGTTTTAGTTTTAATGGAAAATTTAGGACTGTTTCCTCTTAATCATTAATGTGCATTTTGCATAAATATTTTACAGATTTCTGTGACTGATAATGTAAAATTTTAACCTTAATTATGAAGAGGGAAACTTGAATGGTTATCAATATCACTTGTTTTTTGATAATTGTATTTTGAGAGAAAGTTAAGATATGGTGGGGTTTTTAAGATCAGTCTTATATCACCATAATACAAGGCTCAAATTTCCAACTGCTATTGGTAAATAATAGCAATAAAAATATTATCAATTGGGCTCAGTGGCTCACTCCTGTAATCCCATGGGAGGCCAAGGCAGGCGGATCACTTAAGGTCAGGAGTTCAAGACCGGCCTGGCCAACATGATGAAACTCCATATCTACTAAAAATACAAAAATTAACCAGGCATGGCAGCGGGCACCTGTTATCCCATCTTCTTGGGAGACAGGAAAATCTGTTGACCCCAGGAGGTGGAGGTTGCATTGAGCAGAGATCACATCACTGTACTCCAGCCTGGGAAACAGAGGAAAACTTTGTCTCCAAATAAAAAGTTCTCTTATTTGTATTTACAATAGTCCTTTAAAAATTCAAAATTATAAGTAATTACTATATAAAAATATTGTTTGGCCTTTCTTTGTGTGATATGTTAATCTTATAAAACTTTAGTGAAATAGATAATATGCATACAAGTGTCATTTGCTGGTTCTGCTCTGCTTCTTAGGTGGTACTTGGTCTTAATTTTTTTCAGTGATATAGTATTTAAGCCATATGCCAAAATCAGTTTCTTTTTTACAGTCAAAACACTTAGTTTAATAATGTACTCCAGAGCTTTTTATGGTAGGGGCCACCATGTTAAATGTCTATAGAATTACAGTAAATTTTCTAGTACTTGCTTAAGCAAGTTTATGGCTCTCATCCTCATTGCCTAGACTGTATAATCAAGAGTCTGGTATCTTTTGAAAGATTCAAGCTTATAAAGTCTTTTGTTTTTTCTTATTGTTTAAATCATAGATTTTGTTCATTTGTATAGATTTTTGTGGTTCACCTTTTAGACTCCATACCACTTAAGGATATATTACTTAGTCATTTTCATTTATAGCAGCATCTTTATTTCTGAATCAATGCTCAAAACAATTTTCAATAAACCCAAAATAATAGGAGTCATTCTCTTTCCTAACAGGGAAAAGTATTTACTTTAACAATTATATTTATGTTAGTAGTTCTAAGTATGACCCTGAGAGATTTTTAAAAAGAAATTAACGATTATTTTTGTCTTCCCAGGGTTGGAACGAGTGACTATGCTGTTTCTGGGATTGCATAATGTTCGTCAGACTTCCATGTTCCCTCGTGATCCCAAACGACTCACTCCTTGAAGCCACACTTTGCCAGTGAACTCCAGTGTGGATGACAGAGCGTGACCCTGCCTCAAAAAAGAAAGAAAGAAAGCCACATTTACTCTTCCCAGTAACCTGCTATTGCACAGGCTGTACTTTAGGTACTTAAAATATGCACTAGAATAAATTTGCAAGACCCTAAAGTATCACTGTTATTTTTGGAGTAATTCAGTATAGTTTCGTTTAAAAGAGAGAAGATTTTTATAACTTCAGACATGCATCAGTAGGAAATACTTGAGAAATTCATATGGTTATGTTAAAAATTCATATTCTGTTACTGCAGTAAATGGTAACAAGAGTTTTAAACAGTTAAGATTGTACAATTTTTTTTCTTTATATTACAAGGACCCCAGTGTTAATGTCTTAGATTTTCAGTATTTGAACTAATTTTTAAATTCTGACATTGAGATAAGAATAATTCAGGTAGTATCTGAAATTTTAATGAATGTGTAATTGGCATATCATGGAAAATTAGCCAGAAAGTAACAGTTCTTAAAAGTTATGCCTAGAAATTATGTAAAGCAGGCGAAAATGCTGGTTAGAAAGTATTCAGTGTAATATTGTATTAAATTGTTAAGTTCTAAACTTGAATTTCAATAAAATTTTAAAGCTAATTATAGTTTGTTTTTGTGTAACTTTGTGGCCATCTGATTTTATAACTGGTGCTAGGCATTTATAATTTGGGAAAATTAAAAATACACAACTGGTTTATATAAATAAATGAAGACTAATATGTTCTCATCATGTATTCATTTCAAGACACTGGTTTCGATGGGTATAGGGATAGAGCTTTTAAAGCTGACAGCTTGGGTCAGTTAACAGAGTTCATTTCACATGGGTTAAAATCTATTGCAGAATTTTGTTTCATTTTAACTGGAACTGGTACTGATATTTAGTGAACATCACTAAAATACA
This sequence comes from Cebus imitator, assembly GCF_001604975.1. Lineage (NCBI taxonomy): Eukaryota > Metazoa > Chordata > Mammalia > Primates > Cebidae > Cebus > Cebus imitator. The sequence goes on along the minus strand of NW_016107849.1, from coordinate 243,762 downwards.
GTCCCAATTTATCCATCAAAAAATTTCTATGTAAGAATTACGATTACAAACACTTTTTCTCTGAATTATTGCAAATGTTGATGCTAATGTTAATTTTACATTAACCACAAATATTAGGCAGGAACAAAATATAACACAGATATTTTGGTACAGGAAGAGAAAAAATAATATGCAGAAAAATAGGAGGGTCAGAAAGGTGGGAAGTTACCCACAAACATCTGTTCATTATTTTTGAAAGTTAAAGGGAGTGTTTACCATCTAGATTATGCAATCTTTGAAAGTAATGATTCAGTTCTTATATTTTTCTTTCATATTCTACCAGAATACCTTAAATATAGTAGGCACCCCAAAAATATTTCATAATTTAATCCACAGCAAGAATAAAATCCATTAGTGTGTAATTGCGAGGCCCTGAAATAGTGTAATAATATTGGCCCTAGAGCTGTTCTTCTCAATTTCATGTAATTAGAGCATGTTTCAAAATAAATGGTTTGTAAAGTCTTAGAATGATATAATCTTTTATTGTGAAGTATTTCAAAGATGCTGACCAAATTAGAACGTGATTAAGGCCAGGCGCAGTGGCTCACGCCTGTAATCCCAGCACTTCGGGAGGCCAAGGTAGGCAGATTACCAGGTCAGGAGATCAAAACCATCCTGGCCAACATGGTGAAACCCCATCTCTACTAAAA